>NC_031778.1:16471664-16549429 GCF_001522545.3 Parus major | reverse complement strand
AGTCCCGGTGCCGGTAGCAGTCCCGGTGCGGTGCGGTGCCCGCCGCCGGTGGGAGCGAGGCTCGAGCGCCGCCCCGGCCGCAGGGGCGGGACCACCTGGTGGCGGGGAAGGCGGGGGCGGGGCCTCGCGCCGAGCGTCCCGGTGCGGGGGGGTGCCGGTGAGTGTCCTTCCCTCCCGGTACCGAGCACGGGAGCGCAGCCGGGCTGGACTCGCCCGGACCCGCCGCCGCCGCCAACGGCAACGCCGAGGCACCGCCCACCGCCCGCGCGGGGTCGCGGCTCATGGAATGTTGGGGCTCGGGGGGAACACCGCGTTCGAACGGTCCCCGCGCGCCGGGGGCGGGGCGGCACCCACCCCACCGGGGTGCTCCATCCGACCTGGCCTGGAACAGCTCCAGGGCTGGGGCATCCTCAGCTGCTCCGGCCAGCCTGCGCCGCTGCCTCTCCACACGCCCGGGGAAGCATCTCATCCTAATATCCAATCTAAGTGTCCCCTCTTTCACTTTAAAGCCATCGCCCCCTTTTCTCATCCCTATCCGCCCGTGAAAATGTCACTCCCTCTTTTTTAAATATGTCAACAGCAAAAGCCACCCCAGAATTCACGCTTTTTCGTTACTGGATGAGGATGAGCACCCCATAAGCAGGTACACAGACAAGGCAAAGATGTTCAATGCCTTCTTCACTTCAGCTTTCAACACCAGTCATAGGCTCTAGGGGTCCCTGAGCTGGAGGACCGTGGCTGTGAGAATGATAAACTCCCAGTCAATCTCAAACTTGTGCAGGATCCACTGTCCCAGCTGAATCCCTTTATAGGGATGGTATATGGGGCCTTATGGAATTCATCCAAGAGTACTCAAAAGAGCTGGTGGATGTCATCATGAGACTTCTCTCTATTACTTTTGAACTGCCATCGGAATCTGGAGAGATCCCACTTGACTGGAAACTGGCAAGCATTTTCCCAGTTTTCTGAAAGGGCAATAGGGATGATCCTGAGCATGATAGGCCTGTCAGTCACATTTCAGTGCCTGGTAAAATTATGGACGAAGATTATTCTGAGACTTATGGAAAAATAGCTGAAGGACAATGCAGGCATCAGTCACAGCCAGCACAAGTTCATGAGGGGAGAGTTCTGCTTGAGAAACTTAATTTCCTTTAAGGACAAGGTGACTCAAGTAGTTGATCTAAGGAAGCCTTGATACAAAATTTGAGTTCAGTAAAGCTTTCAATACTGTCTCTCCCAGGATTCTTCTGGACAGAATGTCCAGCACACAGATGGATAAATACGTCATGCAGTGGGTGGCTTACAGGTAGGGTTACAGTGAATGGGGTTACATCACACTGATGACCGGTCACTAGTAGGGTTCTGCAGAGCTCCATTTTATGGGCAATGCTCTTCAAATCTTCATGAACAACTTGGATGCAAGACTCAAAGATACACTAAGTTTGCCAACATATCTGAAGCAAAGGAGCTTTATCAGCAGACCCCCCCCCGACTAGGCAGCCTGTATCAGATGCCAAACACAGGCTGTCTTTTGCTGGTCCTGTCCTTGATTTTTACCCACAGGCTCTCAACTTCTGCATGGCTGTTACTCAGGGGCAGCTCTTCACTATCACTTCCTTATAAGAGTCCAACACCCCTGCCCCTCCTTCCCACCCTCTTCTGAAATCTTGTAGCCCTCCATTGCAGTTTTCCAGCTGTGTGATGCATCTGTTTCTTTGATAGCAATTATGTCATAGTTTTGTAATTACACCAGGGTTTCCAGCTCCTCTTGCTTGTTACCCATGCTGCACGCTTTGGTGTGGAGATACTTCAGCTGGGGACCTCTTTGCCGCTTGGGAGGAGCCCTGTCTAATAATTCCTTTGAGATGATTTATGGGTATTACCCTGTTGCTTCCTAACGTGTTGGTGTTTCCTGGCTCCTCTCTAACACCCAGAAATACAACCCCATTCCCAGCTCAATATAATTTCAAGCTCTGCCCCCTTCCTCTTGCCCACCCTCAGCCCATTTCCCCCCCAAACCACAACCAGACCCAGAACCGTCCAGAACTGACATCCAACCTCAGCCTCACAGCAGCTCCATGCCCCCAGGGGTGGCCTCTGGCCTCCCACTACCCAGTGGGATACTGGCACGCTCCATCCAGGAGGTCCCAGCCTCACCTGCTCCACAGAGCTGCCATTTAATTCAAAGAGAAACATCTAGAAAGCATCTCCCCCTTATCAGCCTTGTGCTTGGGGCAACAGCAGGACAATCCCCCCCTCCCCTCCAAAGTCAAGCCCCACAGCCCCCCAAGGAAAGGAGAGCATTGCACCCACTGTGTCCTGGGTTTATTTACACCACAACCTCTGTGTGGGTGGGCAGGGAGGGATACTGAGCAGCCCACCCCAGGGCAGCCCACCCCTGGGCCGATTCAAAGGCAAGGCAGGCAGCGAGGCAGCAGCACAGGGAAAGGAGCAGGGAGCTGGCCCAGGAGAACCGGGCTCTGGCTCCCTCGGCACTACAGACGTAAGCAAGCCCCAGCATCAGGGGGCTGGGGAAGAGGCGGGGGTCACTTTTAGCAGCAAACGCCTCATTTCCCTCCAAGGCAGCAGGGAGGACAGTTGCATGTGATGGAGCAGGACTAGTGCTCAGGCAGTTAAACAAAAAAACAAAGAAATAAAAAGGCAGAGGGTGAAGCGAAGAAACACGGACAACAGCTCTTCTGCCCTGCAGAGCACAGAGTTAAACCGAGGGTCAGGATGCTCTGCCTTCCCTCCTCTCGGCACAGCAGCAGCTCCAGGCACAGCCTTCCCAGTGTGCCCAGTGCCAGGCACAGCCCTGGCCACTGACAGAGCCCCTGGCGTGCCCCTGGCCATGCACACCAGGCTCCTGCTCCCACGCTGTCCTTCCACCCGGCCCCGGGAGGGGAGAGCAGTTCAGGTGGCAGTTTGATGGCATGGCTGACGGTCCATGTGGGCAGCAGCGTCCTCAGCGCTCTGCCAGGCACAGTTGGGATGGATGCCGAGGTGGCTGAGCTTTGCCCTCCAGCCCCCGGCGCAGTCTGGCTCCCACCTCCCTTATAGGAAACCCTCCTTCCGGAACTGCTCCTTCAGGATGTCTCTGTACTGGTCAAAGCCACCCTCGATACGTGTCACGGTGCCGTTCTCACACACCCACAGCTCCTGGCACACGAGGCGGATGAAGCGTTCATCATGGGACACCAGGATTATACCACCCTGTCAATAAACAAGGGGGAAAATTGGGAACTTAGTGCAGCACAACTCAGGTGCATGGAGATCTTGTGCCTCTGTCCAGCCTGTGCCCAGTACTTCAGGTTTCCATCTACTCCAGGTAAAACTGAACAGTATTTTACTGGCAGGGAGCTCATCCCAGCCTTTACTCTCTTTAGGGGGACAGACAGATCACCTATGGAGGAGCCATGTGCAGTAATAACATTTTAATCTCCACTCTCAGAAGGCAAGTGCAAGATTTGTTACTGGCTCTCCAAGTCTCCAGCACCTTCAAGGATGGAGAATCCACACAAAGTCAGTAACAGTGAAAAGGTGTCTGGGTAAGGCCCTGAGCAGCCTCAGCTAAGCTTTTCTGTCACAGGGAAACTGCCTCAACCTAAGCAACAACCAGTGAGATCCAGGTTGATCACTGTGGAATCTGGAGGCTGAGCCTTTGGAGATCAGGAATAAAACGTGCCTAAGGAAGATCTGAGCAGTCCCAAGGCAGGGCTGGAAGCTGCACACAGCATGTGGAAAGTCAAAGTGTAGGTGAGGATGGGACAAGGTGCTCTCTGGGCTGCTACTGCCTCTCTCAGCCACTCCTAGCCAAAGCCATCAAGTAAAGAATAACCACCAGGATAGATAGCTAAGGCAGAAATATGACTCATTTCCCAAATTCTGTCCTAGAATTGAAGTTACTGCTGGTACTTCACCATCCACCAAGTAACTTGAGCTGGAGGCTGCAGGAGGTGCTAGAAAAACGAGATGTTGCTGGGAGAACCTTACCCGGAACTTATTCAATGCCTTTGCCAGTGCCTCAATGGTCTCCATGTCCAGGTGATTTGTTGGCTCATCCAGGATGTAGAAGTTTGGACTGGAAGAGAAGACAGCTCTGAGGATGCACTGAAACAGGCTCAGGCTGGGTCTGCATCCTGACTGCTGCTTTAGATGCTTAGAGCCACAGCCACCAGCATGTGCCTGGCCCCAGGATTGGTGCTGCCCAGTCCCAGGGACACCTCTTATCCCGCAAAGCAGTGGGAGAAAACCACCTGCCCCTTTCCACACAGTCTCCCCAGGGTGACACCTCCCTCCCCACAAAAACCCCTGAGGACAAGGCTTCTGTGGAGTAGCAGGAAGTCCCTGGATGCCTGCCTTCCTCCCGGTGAAGCAAGCTCCAAGGATGGAACCATGCAAAAATTAACAGCATTTGAGAGAGTATTACCAGGGCATAGTCATCTGGGCAAAGGCCACACGACTCTTCTGACCCCCGGACAGGCTGGCCACAGGACGCACGGCCAGCTCTCCGGAGATGCCGTAGCTCCCCAGCTGATGCCGGTACTCCTCCTCCGTCTTCCCTGCAGGATCATGTCACAACACAGCTATGGCACAGTTGTGACACAGGGTCACAGCTGGGCAGCCTCTGCCACACCAGCAAACAGCAGTTCAGCAGCACTTCCAGGCAATTCCCTCCTATGCAGGGGATTTGCAGAGAAACCCTGACTGACACAGTCAGGACAGGGGCTGCAGGGCTGGTGAGTGACACCAAGTAATGCTACTCCCAAGTCCCTGTCACCGTGTCAAGTAATGGAAAAGGGAACCAGAGGTTTTGGCAGCTGGGAAAGGGGGATCCACTGCTCATCCTATGAGTAGGAAAGCAGCTCATCTGCCCCCAAAACTTGGCACCAGCCTGAGATCTGCAGACTACCAGCTACCCTTGCTTCTCATGGCTGATGATCTGAACTTGGCTGGTACAAAAGGAGTTATTCCAGTACTGGCAATGACCCTTAAGCACTGATGGGACAGAGCCTTCTGCTCAGGACCATGGACAAATCAATGCTTTTCCATGCACAGGAAAGGAAACCTTGGGGATCAACAAAGACTCACCTGGGAACTTTTTTGCCAATAACTCTACAGCACTGATATTTAAGTCTAGTTGATCCACATGGTGCTGGCTGAAATAACCGATCTTTAGGTTTCTGCAGAATGAGAAGAGGGATTGGGAGCTGGTACCAGACCATACAACCACAGCATTCATAGCTGCAGTGCCATAAGGGGGCACATGTGTGGGTGTGCTGAACTGTTGCTCAAGCAGCCACTGCTCCAAAGCCCAGCCCAGGAGCACCCCAGCTGCACCATTCCTCCCCATCCCCCAGCCCTTCCAACCAGGTACCTGTGAGCATGTCTGATCCCCCTGACTGGTGCCAGCTCCCCCATTAAGATCTTTAGCATGGTTGACTTGCCAGCTCCGTTTTCCCCAACCTAGAGAAGTAGCAGCAGCATTGGATAATGTGAAATCCATGAAGGCACTTCGGAGAGGGGGGCAGTGATCAGGGAATTTCAGTTCTTGCAGATGATGAGGGGGAGCAGGACAGAGCATAAATGGTGACTTCAGCTACCAGGAAGCTGCATTCCTATCATTGACAAGTAGCACTGGCAGCAGTGGCAGATGTTCCCTCCCCAACCCTCAAGCCTAAGATTACTCGGCCCCAGACTCATCTGCAAGCACAGTGTCTGCTGCCCCATTCAATGTTGCATGGCCCCCACTACATGCTGCTGTCATCTAACAGGAGTTGTACATGGATGCAGTCTCTTCTCAGAGGTATCCATTGAAATTCTAAATGGTACTAGGAAAAATATTCCAGTGCTCCTCAAAACGAGGATGATCAAATGCTGTGATGAGACCCAGAAGAATGGAAGAAACAGTCCTCCCTGGAAACATCCAGAATTCAAGTGGACAAGGACCTGAGCAACCTGTCCTATAATCAAAACTATCCCTGCTTTCAGCAGGGTCCTCCCAAGGTCCCTCGCAGCCTCCATTATTCTGCAATCCCACATACCACACAGATGCGGGACTCCAGGTCGGCAGAGACGGAGAGGGAATGAAAGATGTAGTGACTTGGCTCATAATAGAAGTCTACTTCATCCAGCTGCAGGATTGGGGGGGAGAACTTCTCAAAGCCATCGGGGAACCTGAGAAGGCAGGAAGAGGTGAGAGATGGCCAGGAACTTCAGAGACTCCCAGCTACCCGGAACAAGCTCTGTAACCCCCCAGGTGACAAGGAGGGCTCCCTACCCTGCAGGGCCTCAGGGAAGGAAGGTCACGAGAAGGCAACAAAGACCTGCAGCCTTCACCCCAGGAAGGAACCCAGCCTGAGCGAGGGGACCTCTCTGGTGCCCCTGTCAGAGTACAACTGGCCTACACAAAGGGGTGGTTGTCCCAGCTGGACAGGACCTTGGAGCAGCTTATGTCAGAAATGGAGCCAGGTGCCCTCCAAACAATGGCTCAGGGGACACTTACCTGATGATCACCTCAGATTCCTTGTCCACAGGTTTCAGCACTGGCCTGCAAGAAGAGGAGACATATAACCAAGGTGCTCTGCACTGTGGGTCTGCTCCCACACCAGAAGCCCAGGTAGAGTCTTTAGCTCTGTGACACCTTACCCAAACCAAAGCCTCTGGACCAGAGACAGGCACCCAAAAAGCCCAAACCACAAGTGTATCTGCCAGGTACCCTGGGAACCTCCACCTCTTCCCATGAGCACTGCCCCTTTCCCACCTCCAGAGAGGATCAGGATAGGCACTCACAGCTTCTCCAACAGCTTGAGCTTGCTCTGGACTTGGGACGCCCGGTTGGCGTTGTAGCGGAAGCGGTCAATGAAAACCTGCGGGAGAGAAAACGCCAAGTCCCCTTCAACACCAGCAACCCTACTCCACTGCCAAACCTACAGTAATACAACCACTAAGGCAGAGAGAAAGGGACAAGACTGGGAGAAAATGCCCCAGCTCCTGGGGGCATTTCCCAGTACCTGGATGTGCTCACGGTACTGCTGCTGGGCTTCATACTCTCGTTGCTGGTTCTTCAGCCGCTCCTCCTTGATCTTCATGAAATTCTCAAAGTCCCCACGGTACATGTCCAGCCGCTGCGAGTGCAGGTGGATGATGTCCGTGGCCACCGCGTTCAGGAAGTTCCTGTCGTGGGACACCACGAGGATGGTCGACTGCCAGGTCTGGAGGAGACAAGAGGCAGGCCTGAGCACCAGAGCACAGGGGTTGGTCCCACCATTCAGGGAGGTGAGGACATCTCCCTCCCTCACCCTTTCTTTGTATCAAGGCCTTCTGCCACCCCCCTACCTGTAGGTAGCTCTCCAGCCACAAAATTGCCCTCACATCCAGCATGTTCGTTGGCTCTGAGGGAACGGGAAAAGGCACTGAGGTCAGGAGGGATAGGGCTGGCTGGATTATATTCTTTTTCCCCATAGGAAAGCCTTGTGATCTGTGCTGGGGCAGAAAGAGCCCATATGGAAACCTCCACCAGCTCAGGGGACTCATGTTGAGGGTGTGATGCAGTGTGCACATGGAGGCTGAGGCTCAGGCAGGGATGCTCCCCCCACTCCACATCAATACCCAGACTCTGGTGCCTCACAGCAGCATCTCACCCAGATTCCCTACACAACCTGGGCATGCTCTGCAGTGAAGGGACTTCACCCAGCACAGAATGGCAGCCAGGGTGCATTCCAGGGACTGGCAAGGGGAAAGGAACAAAACTTGGGGCAGGATGACATGCAGACCACCTGGTTGAAGCACAGGGCAAGGCTCTGCTGAGCACAGTGAGAGCTGCTGCCCAGGCAGATTTCCCCTTGCCACTGCTGCCAACCGTGCTGCCAGGCCAGTCTGTCACACAGGGCTATTTTGAGCAGGCAGATAAAGGCCATGGCATGTTCCCAACCCCAGGAAGGGCACAGCACTGTCAGAGGGGGACTCACAGTATCAACTTACCATCCAGCAGAAGGAGATCTGGCCTGGGGAAAACAAGACATGGGTATCAGAAGCAGACGGAGTACAGGGTCAGTGAAGAGTGTCTCATCACACACACAGCTGCAGTGCCTCCAACACCCCACCCCAAGAGCCTGGGTTGACAGGACCCCCAGGCAGCACCCCTGCACCTCACAGCATGGACAACAAGGAGGCTTAACCCCATAATGAAGGCCTGAACACCAACCTGGCAAACAGGGCTCTGGCTAAGGCCAGTCTCATTCTCCAGCCTCCAGAAAACTCTCTGAGAAGAGAAGATGCAGAGAGAGGTTACTGTTCAACACAGAACTATTCTGTGTTTGCCTGCGTGAAGGATTCCTGCTCCCCTGCAGCTCTTTTGGTTCTGCTGTCACCCAGAGGCCACTTGTCCCTGCAGAGATTTCAGGCATAGCACAAGATCTGCGGTCCAGCAGGAATGTGGCAGGACACCACAGGCACCCCCAGGGTAGGACACCGCATTGGACAGGCAAGAATAGATCCTTGCTCTTTCTTACAGCCACAGCAGTGCCTGGGGGCTCAACTGGAACATCTCCCCAGCCCCATCACTGCCTCACTGCCCAAAGTTTGGAAACTTACTTGGTTGTCTGTTGTTGCATCTTTGCATTAAAGCCCAGCCCAGCAAGAATGACAGATGCCCTGGGGAAAAGGGGAGAGAATTGGAATCCAGCTACAGCATCCAACGGCAGAGCACAGTCCGAGGTCTCAGACCCACAACCACCAAGGGAACTCTGCTATATACTTTAAAGCCATTCTGCTGCAGGAAAACTTCCCTGCATACCCAAGTGAAGAACTTGGCTAGTAAATGCAGCCCAGCAGGGCAAAGTATCCACATGAAGTCCCAAGAGACTTGCAAGGAATTTTCATCTCTTTGGCCAGGAAGAGAGTTATGTCACCACTAACATCCCAAAAATGATCCCCAGCACCAGGAACCTAGGGAGGTTGGAGAGCAGCAGCAGCAGCAGCAGCAGCAAAATACAAGCCATTTGGGGCAAAATAAGTCCCTCCAGCTTCAGAAGAAAGCTCAACTATTCCTAAACCAGCAAAGCTGTGACAGAGAAGAGACAAGAAGTATAGCAGGGAAAATCCCATCCCCACATGCTGGATCCCAGGGCTGCAGCATACCCCAAACCACTGCTCAGGTCTGGCCATGCCAATACACAGTGGTGCTCACAGGGCTTTCTCACCTTGCTGGGGCCTTGTCTGCCTCAATCTCCTCCAGCTTAGCATAGATCTCCGATAGTCTGGCACCTTCTGTCCCTTCTCCCCTAGGGCAGAAAAAGGAGGAGTGTGTGGGACTCACTAAGTTAGGGTTTGAGTGCTGGGGGAGGCTGATCTCCCCAGGTAGGACTAAGGTGGGCAAAATACAGCCCACCCTGCCAGAGCCTTTCTTTGGAAGGGAGAGACCTCAGAATGAGACCTCGTGGTAAAGAGGCCACAGCAGGGCTGGAAATCCAGGGGACTACCTCACCTGCCAGCACTGATCTTGGCTGTCAGGTCCCTCTCCTCCCGCAGCAGGCTCTCACGAGTGGTGTCACACTCCAGCACACTCTGCAGTGCTGGTGTCTCATCCCCTGCCACCTCCTGCTCCACATGCAGGATGCTGATGTGTGAGGGGATGCGCAGACTCTGGCTGGCAATCATCTTCAGCAGCGTGGTCTTCCCCAGCCCGTTCCTGCCCACCAGCCCGTAGCGCCGCCCAAAAGCCAGATTCAGGTCTGCTCCCGTCAGCAGGACACTGAAACAAGGGAACAGGCAGGTGCCTGGTCAGACTGTCCCATGAAGAGGACAGCCACCTGCCCCTGGTGTATTTCAGGCTGTGCTGCAATCAAGTAAAAATCAGGCTTCTCCTGCCCAAAGCCAGTAGGGTCACTGCCTACCTTGCTTCCTGATCTTTGCCACACACTTTGTAATTTCTCAACTGCTCTCTAATCCAGTCTCAATCTCCCATGGTCCAAAATCCCAGCCAGGGTCTGTCCCACATCCCCAGCGCACTCACCGCTCACCGAAGGACACATCGAAGTTCTCGATGCGCACATCATACGACTTGTTCTTGCCTGATGACTCCATGCGAGTCTCCTTCTTGCTGGAAGCTTGGCTGGCAGACGCCTCCTCAAGGACTCTGCGGACAGGCAGAACACAGAGAGGGGGCTCAACAGGAAAGCTCTGGTACAGCCAGATCCCAGCCATGCTCAGCAGAGCAGGATGGGAATGTTCAAAGCACCCTGCATACTCACACTGGGCCAGATGACTTCAGGGAATCCCGCTCCAGCCTCTTGTCCTGCTTGGCTTTCAGCCTGGCTTCCGCCTTCTCCAGTTTCTTGGCATTCACCATCTGGGACACAGAACAGAGTTTGAAGAAGAGAGAGCATCTTCAGGAAAACCCCCAAAAGTCCTGCTCCAGAGAAAAGATCAATCAACCTCTCAAGCCTGGAAGAAAGGGAGGGAGGAAGGACAAGGAAACTGGGACAGATTCTAACGTATTTTGAGGAGGCTAATCAGGCCAGAAAGCTACCTCAGGAACGAAGTCCTAAATCGACAGCTCATACACATGTTTTGCCCCAGCAATGCAGATATTTTGGCTGACCCTATCGTACAGTTGGTTTCTGTAGTTCTAGGGACCTGGATCAGCCAAGTCACTTTAACAGCAGCAACCTGCCATCCCACCTCTTCTGGTATACCCTGCACCTATCCTTGAAGTGCACCATGAGGTGTTTCCCTTCCCAACTCGTTAAATGTTAGCCAGTTTGGAACAAACTCTTCGTGAGCAATGGATCAGAGACAAAAAGCATTTAATTAACCCTGAAAGCAAGAAGGCGCCAAGTGTTTTAACCTGGCTTCTGGTCTTGGCCAGGCTTTCAGGCCACTCCAGCTTATTCCTGCATAGAATCAAATATTTGTGGCTGACCGAGAACACTCCTAGATATTTCTAGGCAACTCAGCAGGCACTGGAGCATGTTACAGACCTGCATGCCAGACTGAAAAGTGTCTTGTTGCTAGTGCTGTGACCCCACACCTACAAAGTCACTCTGTAAACTATACCCAGCTTTCTCAATCTCCTAGTAAGACGTCCTCCAAAGCTTGACAGGCTTCCCAAGGCCTTCTCTGAATTGTCTCCAATTTTTCTGAAGATCCTTCTTTTGAGTTGCAGACACGAGAGCTGGAAAGTGATCCAGCCTCAACAACTCTGGAGCCAAAACCAGCCAGAGCTGCCAGTTTTTGCTTAAGACTCCCGTTCAGACATGTGGGATAACGATAGATCTCAGCCTCTAAGTGAAGGGTTCTCATCCTCAACATGTTAATCCAAGGAAAGGGAGCTCTGTGAGAGACCAGCCTGGCAAAGACACTGCACACACTGTACAGATACTGCTGATCTTGCTTTGTGGATGTACAGCTGCACCTCACCCATGTTCAGACTTTGGGACATTCAACTCAGACAGCAAGCCAGGTTGTTCCTGAGCAGCTACACATTCCATCAATACAGATGTCCTGACTTCCTCAGGTCATGGACTGGAACTACTTCCAAACTCCTCTGCTCTTGATCTTATTTCCCAAACCACAACAATCTACTCCTGGCTCTAGAGCTGGGCTTACAACGTCCCTGCAGCAGCTCTCTGCTAACTTCCCACCTGTAACAGCCCCCTCCTGCCATTATTCAGGGCTTTACCCCTCACTGAATATTCAAGATGTCATCCAGGGACATCTTATTTTCTCAATCAAAGGCCTTGCTGTAGGAGCCAAAGGTCCTCACAAAAGTCAGAGCTCACTAAGAAATTAAAGCAAAATAGATCTTGTCAGATTAATAAGTTGCTAACTCATGTTAGCAGAGAAGGAGCCTCTTCACCAGACCAAGGTCAAGAGTTTCCCAAATGACAGAGAGCCTCACAAGGAGGAGCAGTACCCCCTGAAGCTCGACTCCTAGCCAGGAAGCTGCCTGCCTCAGCTGCTCTCCAAGGGCAACCTGGACTGAAGCAGGGCAGGGCAGGGCACTGCAGCCCCACGTGTCAGCTGCTCGAACAAGGAAGGGCACAGCCCTCACTTACCGAGGTCTGGCCTCTCTTCAGCAACAGCCCCGGCAGCAGATCTGCACCGGTGTCGCCTGCAAGGGAGATGGCGGGGTTTGGGTTGGTGAGCACGTGCAGCAGGGAGGCTCCGCAAAGTCCTGCCTTAATGACCACCCAAGCACAGACACGACTGATCCCTCTCCCGACAGGACGTGGGGACCACCTCGACCTTCACCCCAACTTACCCCGTGAGCACTGCTGCCCACGGTTCAGCAGCAGAATGAGAATGAGATGTGTGCCTATGAGGGAGAGCCTGAGGCTCCTCTCCCCAAGGTCAGGTGAGCATACCCGGCGCCCCGAGCCCCTCTGAGCTCCAGCACCCCGACGGCAGGACGTGAGCCGAGGGCATCACTCACCATATCCATCAGTTATCTGGGAAAGCTGGATGGGGGCATCCAGCAGCACCTGGCTGCAGCGCTGGGCTTGGCCCTCGTCCCTACGGAGAGGAGGAGAAGGGTAAGGTGCATGAGTGGGGTGAGGGGGTGCGGGGGGACGCCGGGTGCCCTTACAGCTGCAGGGTGTTGAAGAGGCGCTGGCAGATCTCCCTGATGGCGCCGTCGTCCTTGGTGTCCTGCGACACCTCCCGCAGCAGTTCGCCCACCGCCTCCTCCAGCTCGTCCACCGACTCGAAGTCCGCCCCGCTGCCGTGCAGGATCCCTGCGGGCACACGGCGCCGGCGCTGCACACCCCGCCGCTGTCGCGACAGGTGGCACCCTCCCGGTCCCCCTACCCCACCCCTCCCCAGCCGCCTGTCGCCACAGCGGGGAGGTGTCGCGACATGCGGCGCCGCGGGAGGCCGAGCCACAGCGGGCAGGCGGGAGCCGCTCACCCGTCACGTAAGCGAAGAGCTCGCCGTCCAAGTCGGGGAACTCGGAGCGGAGGATGTCGGCGCAGGACGCCATGGCGGGGCGAGCCCGCCCCGCGGAGCCGCCGCCGCTCGAAGCCGGAAAGGACGGCGAGCGCTGCCGGGAAGGAGGCGGGCGGCCGCCATGGCGCGAGGGCCGCCGGGAGATGTAGTCCAGGCCCGACTACGCCTGCGCACTACGGCCCCAGGAGTGGAGAACCTAGCGCCACGTGCTGGGACAGCGGCACCGGGAGCGATCGGGACGGGCCCAAAACCCGGTCAGTCCCTGCTTGTCCTGTCGCCCAGGGAAAGAGGCTTTGGGAGGGCTTCGAATTTTTTCTCTCTTTCTTTTGAAAACAGAATTTCTGCTTTTAAACTACAGTCAAGACACTGCAGGTTGGGATTTAGGTTTGAATTTTTTCATCCACCGATGGGGAATGCCCACTTGGGACACCCTCACCTGCTCACAGACTGAAGGCAGAGGGGCTGAGAAAAAGGTCCTATCCAGCTGTTCAGCAGTTGTTGCATCCCTCAGCTAGCCCACACAGCACCCACCCTGGCCCCCACCACCAAAAGCCAAGTTAAAAGGAGAAATGGCTTTTGAGATTTTTTTCAGGTGCAAACAAGGAAAGATGACCACGATTCTCTTAAGCCTGGCTGGGACAGAGGAGCCGGACTGACAGGGGGCTGGGACACACTCCACAGAGTTCAGTTCATCCCAGCTGCAGCCCCAAGGAAAGTCCAGAACATCTTCCTTTCTCCAGGGAGCTGCAGCACTGGCAGAGCTGGAAACAAAAGCATCACTTGTCCTTTTCACCTACTAGCCTCCAAGCAGCCCAGGGCTGGGGAAGCAGCACAAGCAAGCCCCAAGACATTGTGGCCCAGGCCCAGGCACTTGCAGCACCAGTCCCAAACAGCAGCGCAGGCAGCCTTCTCCATTCTACATACTTTATTAGATTCAGAGCTGGACAAATCACAAAGTGTACAAAATGGAGACCACACTACCAGAAGCAGGATTGTGGGTTGCAGCAGCATTCCTATGACCCAGAAGCATTTGGTAGAAGTTTGGAGAGGGCAAGCTGGGTCAGGGGGCTCTTACTGCCATCTGCATTTGAGATCCCCGAGGAGAGACCCTGTTCACATCCTGACAGAGCTCAGCTGACCCACACTCCCTGGGACAGTGGGGCCATGTCTCCAATTTGTTTGGAAAGGACAGACTGGCTCAAGCCAGCAGCGGGTAGGGGCAAATGCTACAAGGACCTGAAATGCTGTGCCACCCACATACACACCAGCAAGAGCCTAAACCCTCATCCTTTTTGGTCACAAACCTTCCCACGGCAGGACTCTATACTGACAACTTTGCAAGAAATAAGGTGGTGGTGAGATTTGGTGAGCCAACCATCTCCTGTGGTGGGGACCCAACAAACTCACCACCCCAGACATCTCAGACTTTCCAGCAACATCTACCACAACAGCAATAGCTAGTACAGAAGCCAGGGTAACTTCAACTCAGATTTGTCCAGTCTATGTTTAGGTCTATTCTACGAGTACATATGCACAAGAACTTCAAAAATACTAGGATATGATGCAAGTAGTGAGACACCAACAGAAGAGGAGTTTAATGGTGGACGTTCCCTAGAAAGATCACGAGAGGATGGGAGTTAGACTAGCCCTTGCCCACCCTGGGACAGGGAGCAGGAGGCTGATTGCACCCCTGCGCACGACTGGGTTCTGAACTTCATCTGCAGTGTGGGTGGTAACTGAACACGGGCAGGCGAGTCCGCTCCCGGGGTGAGCCACAGGGTCTTTCAATCTGCGTTGAGGGGCCAGGCAGACATCTCTGAATGTAGCTGAAGACCGAGGAGAGGCAGAGCATGGCTTGGAGAAGAGGGAGCCTGCCAGCCTGCTGGGGCTAGCATCTGGTCTCGTAGATCCCACTCCTGCCGATGTACCTCACCCATTTTATCACATCGTGGTCACTGTAGTTCAGCTTTGGCTCAAAGACTTTCAGGTAGCGCACCTTCAGCCCAGAGGGTGCAAATGGGACCTATTGAGAGAGGGAAAGGCAACAGAGAGCATTGGAATTGGGGTAAGATGCTCTCCGTACACAAATGCCAGAGGACCCCTGGCATCTAGAAATGGACATCAAGAGCCACTGCTCCCTTCACTACTCCCTGCATGCATGGTGCCAGACTCTTGCGGCTCTAAGGGCAATTTTCTTCCATTAGCTTTGCCATCTGGCTGACCTCACCTGTCAGCTTGTCACAGGGAATGCTCAAACCTGTGTAACTCCCAAGAGGGACTGACAAAGCTTCTCCAAGGTTGGGTGTATCCTGAAAGGCAGACAGATACTCACCTCAAAGTTCATGGAGATGGGAGGCCGAGCCCACTTCTTCTTGTCATTGGTGGGCAGCAGTTCAATCTCCGCACTGATCTGGGATTCCTTCATTCCAGCCATACGTTTTATCCTGTTGGAGAAAGCCCAGAAGTGAGAAGGTGCCAAAGTTTATGCTCCCTTTCACTACATAATCTCAAGGCAGACAGGAGCACTACACAGAGCCTGCCGCCCCAAGACCTGCCCCTGCAGGCCCGTCCCAACATGCTCACTTACTTCCAAACAATGGCATTCTCACTGGCCTTGTACTTTGCCTTCCCTTTCATGCAGATGACTTGCACTCCACTGGTATTGAGGGGTGTTGGGATCCGGACCTGGAAGCACAGTCTGGTAAGCAGGGGCAAGGAGACTGCAGCCTGGGCATTTTGAGCAGTTTCACATGGTCTGTCCTGGACCCCTTGGGCCTTGTCTCTCCCAGCTCAGGGCCCAGAGAACATCAGCTACCACAAGGCATCCTAGGCTACCTCTCCAGTTTCTTGCTTTGAAGTACAGGTTCACAATTCCATAATACACAAAAGTCACTAAAGAACAGGGCAGAGATCTCCATGCTGCAGGAATCCTGGCTTACATTGGGAAGATGAGCTCAGGAAGGATGCCAGGCATTGCAGCAGGCTCTGGACAGCCCAACCTTGCAGCAGTAAGCCTTCTCAGATGGGGACTAAACTGCAAAGCCATCCCTAGCCTGTCTTTCACAGCTCACAGCCTGCTGCCTGTCTGGCATACCATCAGATCATGCAGACAGAACATGAAATTTTCACAGTGCCTGAAAAACTAAGTGAACAGTTGCTGCAGGGATGGAATGAGTTGCCCCTGCCACGGCGGCAGGGCAAATGAAAACAGCTCCCACCTCCCTACTCTACAGCAGCTCTCTCCCATAGCACAGCAGCACCACACATCTAAGAGATACTCAGTTCACTTTTTTAGCCCTGTTCAAGCTTGAAGACTCATCTGTGAGGACTCCACCACAGCAGATGTAAACTAGAAGCATGATTTCTAGGCACAAGATACCACTGGTTCTTCTTCTCTTACCTCTATCTTCTGGGCCAGCAAGGAAGGTTTGAAATTTGATTTGATCACCACCTTCACTTCCAGCTTAGTCCGGCCCACCTCCCGCACCAGTGGGATCACACGGAAGGGAAGGATAATGTCCTTCGTGGTTCGGTATCTGCAGGGATGGAAGCTACAGTGAACTCTGAGGAGGAGTTAACTCCCTTACACCTCAAACTGTATCACCCTCCTAAAGAGATACTCTCTGAATATAGCAAATAGCTTAGAAACGTCAGCCAGAAAGGCAAATATCCCAGAGGAAAACAGCAGTTATGATCTGTGCTGCTGTAGGGCAGCAATGGCTTCTTGTGTCTCAAATTTTATATCTGGTTCCTGTCAACAGCCTTGTTCAAGGACACCAGTGTTAAACACTAAAAACAACAGATACAGCAAGCTCAAAAGCAAGAAAACCCACATCCAACACTATGACTGTGGCAAAGAAAACTAAACGCAGCTGGGCTTCCACATTTGTAACAGATGGATTTCTGGGACAACTTAGAGATTCCACTCTGAAAAGGTGGGGTAAGTATGTATTTCCTAAGTGCTCAAGGGCTGCAAGACTGCCTGGGAGCAGCAACACTACTGTAGCAGGAAGCAGATGCCAACACCAGCCTGTTCACCCCTCACCCACAGTACCTCATGAGCTCAAATTCTCCATCTGGTGGAATGAAGCTGATGCTCCTCTCAGAATCAAACTTGCTGAGCCTCACACACTGGTGGAAAGTGCAGTCATCAATGGCAATTGACTGTTTGCCACTAAAAACACAAAACAGAGTTAGAGAAGCGCAAGCTGCAGCTCTGGTATCTTGGTGCAGTCAAAATCTGTCCAGGCAGAAACTACTCTACAGAGCATATTGCCATTGCAGGTGTCCAGGAAATGGGGAGGCAGGGAGAGATTTAGGGGACAGCAGCCTCTTGGCTCAGACTTTCCTTGTTTTACCATACAAAAATCATATTTCAGGAAGCTTGTTTGAAAGAATTTTCTCTCTCCTCTCCCCAAAGATGAGAGAGCTTAGAAGAGTACCTTTCTGTCATAGCCAGCAACACAATGCTTGGGTGTACCTGCCAGCAGCACTCAGTACTGCAAAGGCAACTCTGCTAGCCCAAGTCTTCTCACAGCACAGTTCAAAGGAGAGAAAACACTTTCCTGTCCACAAAGCTATCCCACTGCCACATAGCCAGGAAATGCCAGGTTCAGAGTCCTCCTGTTCAGAAATCTCTTCACAGCTGTTCATTTCCACACTGCCAGCAGGTGATTCTGAACCAAATCGCCAAAACCACAACATTGTGATATACAAGTCTGCATCTCTCCTAAAAATGTAAGGAGCTACCACCTGTCTATGTAGGTGCACCAGCCTAACCTGCCAGCACTGAACTTGTGCCAGGTACTAATTCCTGAGAATACAGGTCCTAGGCCAGCCAAAACCCCTCAGCTACTGAGAGGGACCAGATGGCAGGAGCAACAGAGAAGGCAGCAGTGTAGAGAAGGTGCAGCAGTGTATTACTATGGTATCTAGGCTGCCTCAACTGCTGGAAGCAACAGGACAGCCATGCCCATATGCCAAGATAGTGTGAGAACTACAGCAGGTTTAGCTGCCCTAGGAACCACCACTACCTACAAAAAAGGGAAGCAGACTGACACCAGGCTGACTGGCTGCCTAGCTACACTACCACCAGTGGTGTGGTTTGTGCTTCAAAAGGAGGAGTTAGTCTTTCCTAATCTGTTGCCCAGATGACAACCAACATTAGCCAGCTAATTTGTATTTCTTTGGAAAACAGCTAGGAAAGCCCTCTGCCTAGGACTGCTCCAGGTCTCAGGCAGCATTACTCCAGGTCGGCCTTGCCACAAGCTAGGCCCCAAAAAGCAACTGACAGCAGCTGTCCCTTTTGGTTACCTCTAACTAAATGCTTCTGGAGAGTAACATCTCCAAGCTGGAAATGTCCACTGGATAATCACAGCTAGCAAGAACCTATCAAGATCCCTGTTCATCTTACTTCTGAAACTCAAAGAAGTAGAGTATTTACTGGCAAAGGCAGTTGACACAGAAGCTTTGGGACAGTGTACTGACTCTTCAAGGCCTGTACAGTTGATATTTTCACTAGAGAAAATCCTCACTGGGCTCATCAGCCATCACAGGCTCATCCATTTTACTAGCTCAATTCAGATTCAGGAAAGATGGCTTAAAGGTGACAGTGAAGCGATAGCTCTTGGCTTGGTTCTGACAGAAAAGGCAAACAGCAGCTCAGCTCCATTTACAGGAACCACCATGGAAAGTGTCTGAGATCCAGGTTACATGCATAAGTCACACAAAGCAAGAGACAGGGGGAGAGCAGAGTGCACACAAAGCTGAAGCAGATTATCTACCTTCCCAATTCACTGGGGGTCAGCAAAAAAAAACAACAAAACAAAACAACCAAGAGAAATACAGATGAGTTGCAAATGGTTAGTGAGACGAAAGTGGCAATCCCTTTGCTTTTTATCTCTTCACCCCAAGCAGGAAAGCTGGAGAAGGCATTAAGAGCTGTTTCCACCTTCAGTGTGGGTACTGACTGAGGTGCAGCTGGGAGGGAGGGTAGCTGGGCTCTCAGAAAGAATGAGTCTCCTACTCACAAGCCATTGATCACCTGTAATCAGCAGGAGGGGTTTCCCCAGTTTTTGTTCCGATTTGTAGGAACAGTCCAGGTAAAGCAGGCAGAGGGATTCTTTCACTATTTCTTGGGAGCACTGCTACTGTTTTTATGATTCAGATTCTCTGCACTGAGCAAAACTGTTAAAGATACAGATTCTAGGAAAACCCGTCTTGGGAAGCGTTTTCAGGTGCAATAACTCTACACTTTAAACTATGTTTGAATCTTAATAGTCAAAAGAACTGTAGAGAAGCCCTCTGTATTGAGGCCCTCAGGTGGACATGACAACCGATCTACCCAATGTTAGCAGTACCATTTGAAGGGAAGAAAAAAAAAACCCCAGCTTTTTGTCTGTCAGATCAGAAAAGCTATTAAGGCCTGCCCTTTCATAAAAGTCCCTGGTGGCAAGTGGTCATCAGGTCCAAACCTCTTACCTTTT
Source organism: Parus major (assembly GCF_001522545.3). Lineage (NCBI taxonomy): Eukaryota > Metazoa > Chordata > Aves > Passeriformes > Paridae > Parus > Parus major. The sequence goes on along the minus strand of NC_031778.1, from coordinate 16,529,996 downwards.
CCCCGTTTCATCCGCAGTCCCTTTGCCCTGTTTTTCAATGACAATCTTGTCATTCATGCCAAACTTGCACTCTGGCATTCCACTCAGATAACTCTTCATCACCACTCTGCCAGAGACATGGGCACTCAAAACCTGACCTAGTTAGAGAAGATCAGAGTTTAGAACACTTTCAAGAGTCACCACTCACAAACCCTGAGCTGAAGGATGCCAGCTCAACACCTCCTACTTACCCTGTGGGGACATTAAGAGATTCACACTCTCCAGCACATCAAGAAAGAGCTCATTGCGACGGTATTTGATTCCTTCACGTCTCCATCCAATCTGTCCAGTCACCTGGCTGGTGATCTGGGACTGCTCTTCCTTGGTCTGAAGAGGAGAAATGACATCTTAGACATAAATAAATTCCTCTAAATAAATTCATAGACTAAGAAACCTTGCTCTGAATCTAAGAGCAAACACTTGCCATTACACATAAATGCTTTAGTCATTTAGATACAGGTGAGGTGTCACACCTCACATGATTTGGTCATTCCCTCCTCAGAACATCAAATTCTATGCCTAACCAAGAACTGGTCATAGCAACAGCAGGGAACATTGTTCTCTTTTGTTAGCAAGTCCATTAGGCTACCTCTTAGTGCAGGGAGGCATGGGCTCCACCAATAGCATTCAAATCATGTCTCAGACTGTCACATCAATCCATATTAAGCAGAGAAGCTTAAAACGGATTGATGTAGCAGTTCACACCATTGTCCAACATGAAACCCCAGGGCCACAAGAGAGCTAATCCCCAAGGCCTGTTTCTTAATAACTGCAGTCATAAGAGTTACATATCAACAGTAACCCAAAATGCATCTAACAGCACCCAGGCTCTAAGCCTCTGAAAAGCACCAAGGGCTGTGTTGAGAGGCACAGAGAGGTTTCCTACCTGATGCTAGAGATGGGGTCCAGTCACACGCAGAAAGTCAAGAAGTGTATAGTAGCAAGTGCAGTGTAGACAGGGTTAACAGGCAAGCAGGTCAATAGCAAAAGAAGGGAGGAAGGGAGAAAGAGGCAGATTAGGCTTAAGGCTACCTGAGGACAGGAAAAAAGCAGGTCAGCTCTTTGTTAATTGGGTAGCTAATTAGCACAAACAAGATGAGGGGTTTTGACCTTTAGCTCCCTGCAGGAAACCCAGCGCTCCAAGCAGTGAAATTAATTTTCAGACTTGGCCCATTATTGACAATCTCAATGCAAGATGGAGCAGAAGGAGAGACAGGCAAAATACCACTCCCAATAATGTTTTGACACAGAGCAGACTCATGGTGGTGTTCCTAATGCAAATCCTGAATGTCTACCATGTCACAGATGCCCAAACTATGAGAAATACCAAACACTTTGGGTCCTGTATAAAGTGGTATCCTTGTTAATTTTGCTCTTCCACCACAACAACTCCACAAGACACAAGGGGGTTCTCCCACAGCAGCCTTGCAGTGGGCCCACAGGGTGGCAGTGCATGATCCCAGCTTCACAAATTCTCTTGCCACAGACATGGTCAGTTCCTGAGCAAGCACAGCCACTGCCATATCATTGAAGAGACAGTTTTATATCCCCTGAGAGCTGCCTAGCAAAGTGCTCAATACAGTACACAAAGTACTTCTCTTGTCTGTCCCACAAAAAAAGCACTGCCTTGTTCAATGCTTTGTTCAAGCTGTAGAAGAACATGTGGATTTAATACCCACTGCTCTGTCTTCCAAAGGGACATTGATCTATGGTAGTGGGCTACTTCAACTGTAGGGACTAGAAGTAAAACTGTGTTGCATACCAACACCTTTTAAAACCTGTGTGGCATATCACTCCATTCCCAGAGCACACAGCTAATTCCTTGGTAAGCTGTGCAGCAGTTTCAGGCATGCTTTCAAAGAGAATAAAGCAGATCTTGCAATTGCAAGATCACCTGCCCTGGAAAAACCACTGTAGCCATACAGGGAGGGCATTCAGAGCACAACAGCTCAGTATGCCTTCAATCTTTCACTGAGAATAAAATCAAAAAGTTGAGTTTGGAAAGTCTGCCGTAAGTGGATTTTGCTCCTTAAATTCCTCAGGACGCAAGCTCAAGGAAAGCATCATCAGGAACTAAGCAAAGATAGGGAACACAGATGACAGACTGTTCAGACCCAGATTTTGTTCCTGGGTACCTGTGTGAACAGGTAAGTCACTAAGTTTAAGTCAATAAGGAGCTGAACACTAAAAGTACCAGAGTAGAGAGCAGACAAGGAAACATGGCAGGTACTGTTTCAACTGGTGCCCTTACCATCCTGTGCCTGCAATGGATTACTTCTGGTTTTTGAACTGGGCTGCACAAAATTCCAATACTGAGCAGAAGAACTGCTTACTTGTGTAAAGCTGAAAACCAAACTCCTCTTTGTAAGGAAAGTAATAAACCTGGTGTTGAATTAAGCATGATGCTGTGACAGTGGTTTGCACACAAACAGCACAAGAGTTTGTTAAAACCAACAAAAGCAAAAAAAAGAGCAAGGGAAGGAAGGAAGTGAGGGTGGTGGTGAGTTTTGAGTTTTTCTAGGAACAGGAGCTGATTCAGCTATCTTCAGTGCTGACTGCCCAAACTGTCATACTGCAAAAGGCCAGAGATTTACACTAGGACTCGTGATGGGGACTGAGACCGGATGCACTCACATCTGGCCATGTTGCAAAACAGTTTGCTGTTCTAGCAGGAAATATGTTGCTTAGGGGCAGCTTCTCTCTTGCCTCCTCTTGAAAATGCAGTTAGTCTTCCTACTAGATTAAGTTTAAAAAGGAATTCTCAGGAAATCAGTGCTGATGAACTGAGTTGAAACAGAGCCTCCAGAGACTGACCTCTGCTAACCTGAACAAGAACAGTCACCAGGTAGGCTCTTGTTTAGCCCTTTGCTTCTGTTTGTACCTAAGGCTGAAGCTTTACTCTGCCACAGACTGCCTCACTACAGACTCCCAGCTTTTTTTTCCTGACTCATTGCTATGCAGGGGAGAGGACTAACTTTTCGGCTAAGTCCTCATTATTGACTTGCACATATGGACAAGGCTGACAATATTCCTTGGGGACATGAGAAACAGACCATGAGTTTTCTTTGAATTCAGAGGTTAAGCATGAGCTTATGAGACAGGAAGCCTAGTTTCAAGGGCTGTACCTGGAGTAGGATTAGAGTTAGTTTAAATACATTCCCCAAACCAGTCCAACTAACCATCTTTTTCCCAACAGGTCTTTATCTTTTAACTCCATGTAAACTTTGTTGCAAGGGTTAATACAATGCTAAAAGCACAACAGAGATTCTCATCTCTAACCTAAGAAAGCTCAGGCTGTACTGACGCTGACCTGCAAGGATGTTACAGGAAGAGACAGAGCAACCTGACCTTCCTGATTTAACAGCAAGATTCACAAGGCTGAAGAATACTTCATTATAAGGCAGGCATGAAATCCTGACAGCTCTGGTGGAAAACAGACCTGCTTAGTGAGATTCACATGCAAAAGAGCTACTTCTAGTTTGGCAGGTAGATTTGTTTATCCTCTCAGAAGCTGACACAGAGCAGAGCCTGAAGTCAGCAATCATATTTACATCCAAGGGACTGACATTATCCTAGCTCCAGGCTCTTCCTCCTGCATCTTATCATGTACCAGGGAACATGAGGTAACACAGTGCAGGGACACTCAGAAAAAGGTGCCACTGAGATACAACCATGCCAGGGTGTTCTCAATCTATTCAGGCACCTTCCCTTCCACATGGGTCCAAATGGTTAGATGGTAATTAAGATCATACTCTCTTGAATGGGCTTAACAAAAACTAACCAGCAGAGCAGCGCTGTACCCCAAATTCCTCTGATTACCTGACTCTTGATGCCTTGCTGAGTGATGAAAGTCTTCAGGGCCCCTGTTTCAGAGTTCTGAGGATAGCCAAAGTCCAGGATTTCTATAGAAGGGTAAAAGGTTAGTTCAGAGCTAAAAGGTATAAACACATCAACTAGGCCAACTGTCCTATAAGGAGAGAGGCAACTAGTGCACATATACTGCTTACACATTGAATTTCTGGCTAAGTTTCTGTAGCATTCCTTACCAAGAGAAAAGAATCATTCTTCCTACACTGAGTTCCAAAGCAATACTTTGGAGATGAGGGGTGATGGAAAGCTGTGCAAGTGATAAATTTGCCAGCTTTTAAACACAACCACACCTCAGGACGAAGTATCAACTAACCTAGCCATCTGCACAGGGCATACTGAGTTTTCCCAAAAACATCCAAGGGACAATAGAGAGTTCATACAACACTATAGCAATTTGATTTTTGTAGCTTTTTTAAAAAATTTTTGTTCTTATGAAAATGTAATAAAACCCAAAACAACAGCTGAGTAATGGCACTGCAGGATGAATGAGTGCAGGAGGGAAACAGATGTTAACTACACAGTGCACAATACACACCTACTCCCCTCAAAGAGGAAGGGAACAATCCACAAGAGATTTAGAGGGGAAAGAAGACCACTAACATGATACTGAGCAACACGGGAGGTTTGAGCTCACTGTGCCTCCAAGGAGACAGCAGTGACTGACCAAAGCAGAGAACGGGCATTCTCTTGGTCTGCCCTGAGGGAACAGGGAAAACATCAGTCACTGTGACCCTTGGCTAAGAATCCCAGGACACACATGTGGTGCCTTGTCTGGAAAACAAACTGAAAGGTAACTAACACAAAATGCTTATGACACGTGAAACAGGAGCAGCTCAAGGGCAACCTACACAAGCAGGCTAATATCACAAGCAGTTGAAGGGACACTATTATTCATCTGTAGTGAAATGTGGAGCTGTATCAGTGTGGGAGGGTAGGGCTGGGACAAAGCACATTGGGTTTTATTGATTTCCTTCAGCTCAGAATTGAGCCCAAAAGGCAACTTATAGGGGCAGTCAACTTAAGCTTGGGGTGACTGCTTCCATACACTGCTAGAGCCACCTGGGCACCAGCTGGCCTTAGAGGTGCTACTGACAGTCCTCACTGTATACCCTGGGGTAAGGAAAGCCTGACATCTACACAGGATCCCCTCAGAAGCTGAGCTCCAGTACCAGCTGTCTGTTGTACAAGTGCACAGATCCCAACATTTCAGGGAAGAGAATCAGGACAAGGTTATGGGCTTGATGTACCATTCACATTTGCAAGTACAGGTGGCGTTAGAAAGCTGAACAAGTAATTCTGAACTCTGCCACACATGTTAAAAATACTTCAAGGATTGTTACTACATCATACTAAGCTAAGGATTTCAGAATGACCAAGTGCAATAGGCCACAATATATAGGGGAAACATCTCACCATCCAGCAGCTCGTAGATCAGCACAAAGTTGTTCTTTATGTTCTCCTCACTGATCTTCCCGAAGTAGGCAGTCATCACGTCACACATCTTGTAAAGAAACTCGAATACCATGGCAGCGTTGACATTCTGCTTGGTGACAGCAGCCAGCCAGATGTTGGAGCGCTTGACATGGAAGAAACTTGTGCGGGCGATGTTGGTGACAGGCGAGCGCACCTGCTGCCGTGCGTGGATGACATTGACGCGGAACGCGTCCACGGCATTGCGCCTACGAGAGCACCACCAAATACGAGTCAGCATGGCAAATGTGAAACCAGCTGGCTGCACAGTTCTGCTCACGCCGTTACGGTCAGACACTGAACTACACACACCAAGCTCACCTAGGGAGGGTGCCTGGGGATGTCTCTAAGAGGGACAAGTGAAGGCTCTGAGCAGAGTTAGACACTAAATTCTGTACAAGTTCAAGGAGAGAGAGTGCTACTGGTCTCTAGGGAGCTTGGACTACAGTGTAACTGTAGTCAGGAGAAGCAAACCTCCATCTGGAGTAAGATGACAAAGAAACTTTCCCTTCAATTAATTTTGACAGGACTCTCAATTGATTGTCATATCTGGAAACAAACACATTAGCAACATATGGATCAAAGAGTCCAGTTTTGACCAAACACCTAATTATCGTCTATTCTGCATGCCCAGGCCTTCACACTCCTGCCCCGAAGCAAGCTGTAGTCTCCCAAGATTATGTGTCAATGGCAGTTTCTCCCAGACATACAACCAAGGAAAAAACAGCAAAATTGGCCTGGGCCACCCAAGAGATGTCAGTGCCCAGGTACACTCCAGAAGGGAGCTTTAGTTCTCAGATCCAGCTCACCTCCATACCCCAAACACCTCGGAGGGCAGGCTCAAAGCAGCAGGAGGATTAGTATCACCGTTAACTTTCCAGTTCCACATCACCTCAATACTGCTCTGCTTCAGAACAGGTGTCTTGCACTCAAAGAGTCCCCACAGTGCAACGTGTCAGCGCATGGTCCGGGACCATTTACAGCCAAGGGTTCTGCCCAGCGCTGAAAAAGTGCTGTGCAAGCTGCCCATAGGTGCTGTCCTCTTTAATCCAAACTGTCTATACACTAGTAACAGGGGGAAAAAATCCTCCTCGTTACACAAGGATTCCAAGTGACATACTGGATGCCAGCTCTTGCACGCTGGTCTCCTTATCCTGTAACTGCAAGTCAGAATAAACTTCCCAAATTAAATCCACCAATCCTGCGAATACAGGAAGGAAGCCCAAGTGCCTTGTATGACATGACCAAACTTAAAGCAACAGTCTACGCACAAAGCCAAGACTCATTTAGTCGTGCTTTATTACTCATACTCTCAGACACTCTGTAGAACAGGGGGTCTGACTGCACCATCAAGGCCATGGTACTGATTATGCAGAAACATGTTTGAGAGCAGACAGTAATATCATCCTTGCAAGCAAGGATACAGGCATACAAATGCTTGTAAGCACTGAGGCATGTCAACAATCCAACACACAGCTCCAAGTTAGAAAACAAAGGATATTCAAAGAAACATATGCTACCACAGCAGGTGTTTGGTCCTTGAAGGTCTGGGGACATACGTAGAAGTTTCACCAATAAACACGCTCCCCCATAAGCAAAATTCTGGCTTTTGCATACTTCTCAGGTTTTACTACTCCAGAAAGTTTGCAAGTTGGAGTTAAATTAATATTTCATTTCTACTTTAGTTTTTCCATAAGAAAGTAATTTAATCTACTACAAAATAACAATATCTAAAAGCCCAAATCCTCCCCTCCAAAAGCCTTGCACAGAAAAATTCAGCTTATTCTGGAGCATTAGCCCTCCTGGCCACAATTCTAACCCACTAAAAGTAGCACCAGAACCAGTCACCAGACTGGTGCACACTACAGGAGAAGCCTCAGGTCAGGGAGGCTTTGCTAGCACACCAGGTGCCCACTGTGCAGTGCCAGTCATGGCCTACCACGCGTCTCTTACCTATTGCTACAGCAGCCAATGAGATGGGATGGACAGAAATGGCGCCAGCGGAGAAAGGAGGAGTGACAGCAACAAGAGAAAGGGTTAGAAACACACACACAAGGCACAATGAATCCAAAGAGATAAGAAGAGACCAATCAGCACCCCCACCCCCTGCTCCTTGGCACAAAAGGCCAACGTGATATTGGATGGACAGTAACAAGCTACAGCAGCAATGAAGCCCTCGCAAAGTACAACACTGACATGCCACAGTCAGGCTGTCAGCATGGACAGGTTTGCGTTTGGCTGAACTTTAGGGCTAACTGGCATTTATTCCAGGTGAGCTGCACCTGTATCACAACAGTGATACCCAGTCTGCTCTGCTAATATAGGTAGCAGGCCTTGTTGTGGAGAAACCCCAAAACCTCAATCAGAGGCATCACCTGGGGACCACACAGTATCCAGTATCTTCTTCCCAGTCTGCCTCAGGACAGGGCTACAAGTCTGGGTGGGAATTTCTATGACAGTATTCCTCATTTGAAGGTATTTGGGTTGATGCTTTCTGGTTTGGTCCAGCCAACAGGAAATACAGCAAGTTTGATAGAGCTGGAGCACATCTGGAGAGATAGGGCACATCCTGCAGATTCAGACACTGCTCTATCCAGCTTGCACTTTTTCCTTAAGGATCAAGAGCCACGAAGCTGACGTGATGTATTAGAAGCTCAGAAACCAAACACCTATTACATTTAAAGTGCATGCAATTTGTCATGTAAGCTGCTCAGTTTCAAATAGCTTAAGTTTTATTACAGAGCTGCATTCTTAAATGCAGGTAGGTTCTCCAACAACTAAGTCACTGAAGAACAAGGTACTCAAAAATTACAGCAGAACCCTCCATGGTAACCTGAATTATATGCATGGTGTTTTGTCTTTTTTTTTTTTTTTTCATAAGGCTGCTTATACATGCAGCTAGCTGCTGTATGGACAGATGCGCTACATGCACCAAAGCCATTCTAAGTTGCAAGCAAAGAAAGTTCAAGTTTTGTGATACTTCTGCCTTTAATGGAGTCAAAAGAAGGATATCCTCGTTGTTCATCACTTTGGTCATTACATCTGAGCTAGTATGTGCTTTTTAAGGCCCTTAACTGTGCAAGGGGAGGTGTTCTCATAACCACAGATGACCTTTAATATCCCCCAGCTTAGAAACTGAGGCTTCAGAATGCCAAAGGCAATGGCCAAGACTAAGGAGTCTTATGGGTCAATCACACATGAAGACGGAGCATTTACATAGTTTCCAACTTCCTCCTAACAAGCAGGGTGGGTTCAGCCCTCAGCACTTTTGCTTAGGAACTAAGAAGTGTATAGTATGCTATAGGTCTATCACTCAGCTGTTTGGTTAGAGACAGAACTCCTACAGCATTGAGTACAAACTACGGTAAGATGGCTATTACTTTCCTTACCTCCCACTGAGGGTTAGGATATTAAAAATTTTAAGCAGACCTGGCATTAATGCTAATATTCAGGCTAGGAAATTGAAAGACTCTAAGTTTCTCACCACAACATGAGACATAGCCATTTTATAACAAATTTTTCTGTAAGGCTACATGTTTAAAAAAAAAATCCAAACCAGCACTGAAGGCCTGTTTGAGAAGAAATACAGTACCTTGGGGAGCAAGTTAGGTTAACAGCCAACACCAGCTCCACCTAAGTCACAAGACTGACACTTTCACAAGAACTGCACGGATAATTTCACTGAAAGGAACAGCAACTCCTCAAGTCCTAGAGAAAACATGGGAATATTTCGGCACTCTGCCAAATGAAAAAGATAGGATCAGGCAGGAAATCTCATTTTCTAGCTTTGTCTGGCCAGGCAGCAGGAAGTACTTTATCACGTACTGAACATAAGGCACTCACTCTGTAAGAGAAATGAGCCAAGATAAAAAGCAATAGAAAGTCATATTAAAAATACCTACTTTGCTCCCCAGTTTGCATCTCCACAGCCATAATGTCATTTAAATCAAAAGGCCTTCTTGAATAAACATCAGTTTGAGAACAATCTTGTAAGTTTTTCAAGTTTGCAAACCACAAAAAAATATTTTTGCCAGAAACTGCAGTGAAAGTGTCCCTAGCCCCCACCTGAAATATTCTCCAAAGTTACCTATAATCCAGACTGGCTTGGCTCAGTCACTGTGATACCAGCTTTACAAAGTCAGTCCTGTCATAGGAATTGCTCTGAAGAGCTTCAGCTAAGAAGTACTGAAGACTTATGAGAGTTTGTACAGAAGAGGCAAAGCATCATAGCCACTGGCTTTCTGCTTGAGAAATACAATGCTTCCTTGGCTTAGCTATGTGTGGAAGTCCTGAAATAACTCAGTCAACCTTAGAACAGCTACTCAGCTATGTGTGGAAGTCCTGGAATAACTCAGTCAACCTTAGAACAGCTACTTCACCTTAGCTGACCTAGAAAAAGCCAAGAGACTCAAAAGCTCATTAGGTGAAGCCTCATTACAGACACTGTATTGACTGCTCACTTGATGAAACAGTACAAGCCTTGACCAGCTACTAGTTCTACCTCAACTTGTAACCTCCACTAGACAATCCATAACCAGAAGGGCTATACTCTTCAGACCAGAGTAGTCTGAAGGCAGACTGGCTTGACAGTTTTTTGTAATTTATAGCAACAAGTTATTCTGCAGCACATCCTGCCACTGATTATTGTGGAGACCTGGTACAAACTACTTTCCCCTAAATTGGCCTGAAGGCTCTCTCTCACTGAACTTTGAATTAGCACCTACCACAGCTCTGCCTCCATCAGCTCTGTCTTAACTGCCAGGTTAATAACTTCCACCTAATGCCTGGCACTAATGAAAACCCACTAGAAAGAGTACTGTTCTGCACAAAATCCTTAAATTCAAGGTTTTCAGCCCAAGCAGCACCATCACTTAGAGCTCCCTACAGCACTATCCACTGCCTACAAGACACCATATTTTTAGTAAGATACCTTCTGGAAACTAGCAGCCTAAGGGTTGCACAGATCTAGTCTAAGTGAGCATCATAACACTTGGGGGAAGTGCAACAAGACACCTACAATCTACTGAAGGTCTTCAAGGCTTCTCACAACTTTAGTTACCCAATGAATATAAGCTTTTCACACAAGGCTGCCATACAAAGCTGGGGGACAGAAAGTCAGCTGTAGTAGTACAGCCATGGTTGCTATGAGACTGCTTGCAGATAAAACTTTCCAAGACCACAGTCTCCTGCATGCCTGCACTTGATGTTAGACATCAGTGCCTGAAACTAATTCAAAGCCCTGGCTATAGTGTGTGGCAGACAGTTCTCCCATTACTGCTCCTGTAAAGTTTTAGTGATTACACTGAGGTAGCTCCCACAGTGGCAGTCCATGCTGCTGAAGCATTTGGTATAGTGGCCAGATCCCTACCATCCAAAACAAAGTCCCAGGTTTGGCTGCAAGCCATCCTTCAGTGTAGGTGACCAGGGCTTAAACTTTTTTCTAAGCTAAGCCTAGAGCAGCAAGTTGAGTTGCAGTCTTACATGCATGCACAGCTAATGCAGAACAAAGCAGCTCTGGGTTGTTTACTGCACCAAAATGAGACAAAAATGCAAAAACTGGGGATGCAACAGAAGCACTTACCCGATGTCATCCCGGTAGACACGAGAGATTAAAACCTCTCCTTTGTGATTATAGATGAACAAGCCTCCGATCATGATGGAACTTTAGTCTTCACTTCCCATGTTGCTTAATACCTAAAGCAAGTAAGAGCATATATAAGTAGGCTGTATAGAAACAATTTGCAGCCAGGACTAAAGCTTAAAATTGGCACTGAAATAGAAGCTGTCTTACTTCTCATTCCAAAAAGCAGTATGGACAGGTTAAGCCTCAAGGACAAAGTATCCAAAACATACCTCTTGAATGTGAGAAAGAACACAGGCCTGGAACTACAAGCAAATCAGACCCCTCGCTTCTACTATAAAGTGTCTATCTCCCTAACTACTGAGATACAAATCAGATGCAAAATTAATCAGACACAAATTCCTAAGTCTTTTTACATGCAGGTCATACAAATGTCTCATGTGTCACCAAGCCTATCACCACATGACAGGGGGTTCCCAGCAAGTACATTTCTGTTCAGTACCACTTTTACACAGTTTTTACACATCAGTGTAAGAGCCTTTGCTAATCCCTAGCAGCCATATCAAGTTGCACTTCAGAATTCAAACTGAGAGCCATTTGGCCACAAGGTACCACTGGAATACCTCAATCATGACCCACTTGAACTGGAAGACAGTCCCTCAGAAGTTACCCTCCTAAACTACTAATTTTCTCTTTCTTCGAAGGAACATTGCTTTGGAAAGAGCTACAAAACTCTCTCCAAAGACATTAGATATTATTAATAGGGTAGACATTACTGATACAGAAGACTTTAAAAAATATATTATACAGCTAATTCACCAGATCCCATTCCTGGAGTTTTAGGCACTCTTACTCACTTAGGTCAAAGTCATAACACACACAAGCAGCAACTGCTTGGTTGGCTTAGTCCCCAGAAGAGAACTGCAACTCTAACAGGGCAGGCCTTGGGGTGATCACACAGGAACTGCTTAGCTTGGGCACTGCAAAGCATTAGATAACAACCATCTCCACGCTGCTCTTTGGGTGGGTTAGCCTACACCCACTAGTCTGGGCTGGATGAAGAGGATAGGGAAAGGCCAACCTAGAGACAGATGCTGACAATGAACTGATATGTGCCTGCTCAGAAACGCTGCAATGACAACGTTAAAGTGACCCAGCCTTGGATCACCTCAAAGGTCAGGAAAAAAAGAGAACACAAAACCAATACACACATCAGAGGGACTAAAGGACTTCTGGATTATCAAGAGTAATGTATCCTCTAGAAGTTACACCGAATAAAATACAGTAGCTGCCATCTGAAGGAAGTACAGCAGATGTGAGTTCTGTGCTAAACCAAGGTTTACACTGCAGGCACTACTTTAAATTTCAGCAAGACAAAAAAGAAACTTCAGCCTTCCTAAACCTTTACACCAACATTTTTAGCTACATCTAGTGAGTACTCAAAGAATAACACTACTCATACTTCTCTGCTACAGGTCTTCAGCTTCCAGATGGCTGCTTATTACAAGGGGAAAGAAGAGCCCAAAAGTCAGCTAAGTCAAAACAGAAAGAGACAAGTAGTTTTCCCAAAGCTCAGTAGTGACCTTTGTGGCTTTTATTCCCCCATTCTGCTGGTCAAGTATCTCCGGCTACTAACAGGCTGTCTTCTGCCATTTGTCAGTGGCTTCCTGTGGCACTGTCACAAACATATTGTCATGTCTAAGACTCCAATTAGCACAGAACAGGTTTTCAAATATGTTTTTCTTCCATTCCCAACTGTAACACTTTATAACTTTGGGATACAAGTATTTAATTTACTTCTAAGTCTCTGTAACCAAACCTATAGGCATAGGCAGCTCCAAGATTCCCATGTAGTTAGAGTGGGAAAAGCCTTTTATGTCTGCTTGCTATTTCATGACCAAGGCTACAAACTGTAGGGGCAGCAACATCAGCATTCCCACAGCCCAAGACAATCCCACTGGTCAACCGAACAAACCCAATTTCTCAGACTTAAGGAAGTGGCTGTACCACAGACTCACAACTACTCACACAAAGCACACACAGCCCTCACAGGCATGAAAAGGACACGGAGAGGTAACGTACAGGGCTGAAACCCAAAACATGGAGAACTGGATGCAGCTGCCCAACAAGACAGGGAGATGCTGGAACATTTACAAGGTCATTGACACAGGCCAAAAAATGAAAAAAAAGGAGAAACATTATGGCAGTGAAAGCAACTTGTTGCTCACTCTTGAAAATTCTTTCCTATTTACTAGTTTTCTCACTCCAGATAAGAAACAAGCATGTGCTTTCAGACTTCTACAGTGCTGGCTTCCACATTCAGATATGGACTATTGCAATCAAAGGTGAAGAGTTCCTGCATTCTCTTTAAGAATTGCATTGTATAGAGCAGCTTCCTGGAAGCTTATGCAACTGGTCAAAGCTGGATCATAAGAATCCTACAAACCCTTTCCAGAAAAATCCTAGAAAGCACATCCTAGTCTTAAAAAAAAAAAAAAATAATCTCCCTCTTGGGTTTTAATGCTGCTTAAGTTATTTGTTTCACTATTTTTAGTAGAAAGGAAATGTCTGCTTTGATGAGCAACAGGATCAGACATGCAGCATACACAAGACAAAGCCTTTTGCCAGCATGACAAGCCAATCACTTTTTGAAAAAGCCTTGATTTGAATATTTACTGCATTACTATAAAACACATAGAAGATTGCTGATCAAACTTTGCATTGGAAATTAAAAGCCTTCTCTTAGGAAGATCTACAAACTTTAAATGTTGACTGAAACAATGATGCCATGCTTTCTTGTATGTTAGGTTAGAACACATTCTGTAACAGATTTGCTGAAGTTACAGGCAAAAAAATCAGCATTTTTAATTGCATCACAGTACCAGGCAACGGAGTCCGCTGCTTCCTCATTTTACATGTTAATAAAAGCATGTTTGATGGAGAGTAGACGGATCATGATTCAAAGGCTTTTAGTCTTCAAAAATTCTTCATCAATGCAATGGTATGCTAGGCTTCCTCTTTATACAAAATATCCCAGGAGGAGTTCAAGTTTAGATTGCCCATATAAAGTTAGCTCCTGGTTCCATCTTCACTGGCACATTTAAGAGCTGCATTGGCTCATACTGCAGAGATACAGGTGAAGCCAGAACTGCTTCTGCTACTTCATCCACACACCTCCTATATGCACTGTTGTACAATTGTGTATTTTGGATTTAGAGTTTCATTTTGTAGTCCCATCTGCACCTTTTTGGTCCACTTTACCCTTACTACTCTGAATACTCTCATATCTACACACATCCCACTGCCACAACTACTGACCAGGAGTGCTCTTATTGTAAATTCTTGTATGGTACAAAACAGAAGTATGCAGAGATCTGCCACCAACCAGCTGATGTGTGCTTGCTGTACTACACTGGTGAAACAACTCAATAACGAAATTGCTCAAAGTCAGAAAGGGGCTGGCTCTGTGCTACAAGAGGCCCTGGTTAACACCTGAGCTTGTACTTTTCCCTACTACTGCGAATTTGGCCACAGGGTCAGGACCATTCTGATAGTTTGTTTTATAAGGGCAACCAACCATACATACCTGAGACATGTACAAGCATCATTTCACATGTAGCAGCAGAATGCCTCCATACGAGTTATGATTCTCCTCAAGTTTGAAAGAACCCACAATTCTACAGCTTTAAAAATTAAACCTGAATTCACATTTAAGTACAATTTACCTAATGATTTGTGTTAGACAATTGGTGAAGTCTTCCCAGGTACCAGCAAAATCACATGGGCTAAACCCGGTGACTAAGGGAAGGGTTTTAGATGACCTACCCAACTGTACCAGCCATCAGTCAGTTCTTTGCAGTAGCTGAGGGACGCATGCAGTATCAAACTCTGGCTGCACTCCCATCTAATGGCATCAGAGAACAAGGAGGTATCAACTATGCAAGATGTTTTAACACATTTATAAGCAAATCTCCCTTGTCTGTTCAACTTCTGCAGTTCAGCATCCTGAAGAGTTCCAGGCATCACAAGCATAGACAGCACAGTGGCATCAACACAACTTATAGCAAGTTCAGTTTGGTTCAGGGCTGCTCTCTGTCAGCCTTCACCAAGCTTGCCCATGATGGGGGTTCAGGGAACATGGACAACATTCCAGTCTTTTGTTCAAACCTTGCATTACATCCCTCCAAGACACAAGATCAGAGTGACTACACTCCCTCTTCTCCATGACAGAATTACTTCCATCAGCTAATGGAAGCATGTCCATGCAGCTGGAAACTCAAGAGGTGGAGTAAGTAGCCCAGAGATCTATGAACAGACAAGAAAGCTATACAAAGGACAGAATGCAAAAGAAAGTTGCTTAAAGCTCAGCAAGAAGAATGGCTCTTCAAGATGACAATTGCTCTCCTTGAAGTGGCTGCAGTGAAAACAAGCCTGCTTTGTTTTGATCCTCCTCTGTGTTCCAAGTTTCACAGATACTCCTTTCAACTATTTCAAGGTTACATTCTAACCAGAATGAGGATTTTAGTGGTACAGCTCAGACACAGCACAATCTTCCACATATTTTTAAAATAATTAATAGTTTTCTTTACAGATCAAGCATGGAAGTGAAAGATCCTAGTACTTTCAGTGGTTAAGAACTGCAGAGAAGAGGGCTGAAATTAATTTGAGACTGATATTCAGTGACTCATGGCTGCTGGAATCAGAAGGCCTCAGAATAAAACTCCAGCATAGGAGATGGGTTCATCTGCTCCCTGTGCATTAGCGACATGACTCAGAAAGCATTGCTCAATCAGCTTTCAATGACTCATTCTGCTGCTCTCCAGTCAGCCTTTTCTAGGGAGCTTGCTCTACACTGTTTCTGAGTTTCCTCAGCCTAATATCTCACTGTCAGACACAGTTTAAGAGCAAAGCCCACCATTTCTTCAACTGTTTACCACCAAGTGCCTGGAAACTGGGATGACTCTAGCTGAAACCTTTGGGTTAATGATCCATCAACTGCATTTTCAGAGCTTTGCAGCTCCACTCCTTCTGTTTCACTGGCTCGAACATATGGCAACCTGCTCCACAGCGGTAGCTTACAGCCCTGTTTTCTACTTACAGTATGGATGGATTTATTCTAGTTAAGGTACAGGGATAATCCACATGTATGCTGAATTCACACCAGTTGGTGAGTAACCACCTCAATTTAGGAACAACAGCCCTCTCCCAACACACTTTGCATTCTTCAAGCAGCTACTGGGGTAGATGTAACATCTGAATGCAGCTCCTACAAATACCAAAGGTCAGTAGGCTTCCTACCCTCCTGTCAAGTGCTCACATCCCCATATACATCCATTTCAACCTATAAACAGAAAAAGAGCATGAAGAACATCATAGACAGACCACAACTTGTATACATGCTTATAAACCCACCAGGAGTTAAAATGACATGGAAATGACTTTTCAGAATGCCTTTTTGTCCAAGTGAAGATTAAGAGCATTAAAATATACCTTTAGAGAAATTGTGGCAAAGTTACATTATTAAGACAGCCAGCTACAAAAAAAAAAAAAAAGTATATGTGTAAAAACAAGGCTGGGATAAAGATTTTAATGCATTTCAGTAGTTGCATAACAGAAAAGCAGGAGGATTAGCTGGGCCTACACAGTAACATGCACTTTCCTAAGAATCACACATACTTGCCTCAAATCATGTCTCAGTGCTCCCACTCTGCAAAGGGTATATGCAATAAATAACCCTCTCTCAAACCACCAGGACATGCTGGATGAAGTCCCAGAAGTCAGTCTGTAGCAGGTGAGCTGCAGACCATAACCAAGCAACTCCAGAGAAAGATAAAGACACAATAAAGCAGAATATCTGAAAAACTGCTTTTGCCTGCTGATTCTATCATAGATGGAAAATGCTCTGTTTATTAGGTCTGATGTAAAAACAGGTGGTGACTCCAAAAGTCAGATTCCATCCTTTCAGTGACTCCTACTTGGAATGGATGGGTGAAGTCAGGAGCACAAGCTCAGGCAGCAGGATCCTGATGCTGGACTGTCAGTTTCACACATGATGGGATGCAACAAGTGGCTGGACTGGGAGTTACCTAGTGAGATGAGGCACTAAACCTGCACTTATCAAGTGGAGATCCAGCATGTCCCTCCTGCAGCAGGAGAGAGCCCAGACTTCCTCTTCCATTTCCTCTTCATCAATTCTGACTTATAATAGCTATAGAAAAATGAACAACACACAGCATGGAGCTTTCTTGGACTAAACAAGGCACATGTTAGGAATCAACTAACCAGCACAGTTTGTTCCTTCTGCAGCTGTTTATCTGCATCAACTCTTTCAGAACCACCACAGCACGCAGTACCAATGCTGCAGTTTCTGTTCAGCGCAGCCTTCCACGGTCTCTCTAATTGAGAAGCCACAGCATCACACCAGCAGTAAGACACAACTGCAGTATCAGTCATTAGGGTATGAAAGACTAAGCTGAATTGTAGCCTAAATCAAATGAGTTATTTTCTCCAATACCTTTGTACCATAATCTGAGGTCCTTCATATGAAACCATACAAATTATTAACTCTTCCCTGCACCAAGAGAGACAGTGACTTCAACCTACACCATAAACTTTGGAACACAGTTCTGTGCCTTTTGTAACTGTATTTGCACAAGTGAAAACAAACAAGCTGATCTGCTCAAATTTGCTTAGGAAAAACAGTTAACTTTTAGTCAGTTTTCTTCAGTGGTAAAAGGAACATGGCTGCACTAATTCCAGTTTCACATGCAAGGCAAGAAGTAATGGTTCTAGCTCCTGAAGGATCAGGAACTCTCTGGATGAAATGTGTCACTAGCAACGTAATGTGCCTACAGCCTAATGATACCAGATTCACCATAAATTTTGGGTATATACTGGTATTTCAGCCTTAGGAAAGCACAAACACATTTCTTTGTATCCTTCCATGACAGCTTCTCTAAGCCTATAGACAGAAGTTGAACTCTTGAGCCAGGCCTGTTTGCTCTCATGGCATCTGCTCAGCAAATCCTCTGTATCCTCTCTTCAGAGGTACAGTGGTGACACAGCAGGTCAAGAATGACTGCTCAGGAGCAATGTGACTGCAGCAGTTCTTAGGCTGCCCATAACAACATAACTACAGTTTCACATTATCACCCCAACTGTGCCAGGATTTGATGAGTACCAGCAGCATCACCAGCGAGCACATCTGTCCACTCATTTTAGGGGGCAGCTTTGGGATCAGCTGTATTTTCCCAAGCCAGCTGAGTGGGTGATATTCTTACCACAGAGATACCTGTCCTGAAAAGTCTGGCACCACAGGTGGCTTCAACCAGCCATTGACTGAGGCTGGATGAGCAGATATCAGGACTACCGCTCACCCGCAGAGCCCTTTTGGCCACAGCCCTACTGTGAGACATGCCATGAGCTTCACTGAGTTTCCTGTACCATCCAGGACAGGGTACAAATAAACACAAGTTGATCAGTAGTCAGCCCAAGACCCAGCTACTTGGACTTTGTCACTCCCATTATGGGGCCAGAAGTTTCCTACAGCATAGACATCACTTTGTTTGAATGCAAACAGGAATGCTGATTTCTGTAATCTACAGAGCACATCCAGGAAACAGCAATCACAAGTCAGTTAATAGGCTGGTGTAAAGCAACCAACCCCTTCAGTAGTCTATTAAAAGACAGTTTGGGTTCTGACTTAACAGTAAGTAAGACTTCTGTGCATTAATGAGCTTATCTAACTAAGCAGTTCAAGGTACATTAGCTGCTGAGTTCTCATCCAGGAAGAAAGCAGGAGAGGTACTGAAGGCAAATCACCAAATGCAGCCATTTCTGCATTCCAGAAATCAGTATGATCTTGGACAAGTGACAGTAGTTCAAGCAGGAGGTGGATTAGTCAAGCTGCTCTGGCAAAGTGAAGTTGTTGGAAAAACAATCATCCTTTCAGCTAGTACTAGCCATTATCAACCCAAAAGATTAAGGCTCAAAACAATGCCATCACCCCACCAGCTAATCTGAGCATCTAAGCTTTGCTTAGAGGGCTGCATTAGCCACCTTCCAGGAGGTCATGGGCTGCACTTGTTTTAAACAAGAGTAGCTGCTATCACCTCATCCTGGGGACGACAGGCTGCATAATTTACTTAAGGGGCATACCCTGAGCTAAAGAGCTCCTGAGATAAACCCATCAGTTTCAGAGAAACTGTTCCTATTTTAAACACAATCCCATAAATCCCCATAACCAGTGGGCAGGAAGAGAAGCACGTTCTCTTACCAGGCTCTCTTCCTACAGCCCACTTCTTCATGCCATACTGCATGCAGCCAGACTGAAGAGTAATAAGAGATAAATACTGACACAGGGAAACATAAGAAGCTCCCTTACTCCAGTAAAACATCACAGGTACAGCATTTAATATACCTCTCTGCCATATTTTGAGCCCAACCTGATGTGAACAGTCCCCATGCCTTTTTCTATTTCTACCTGTTCTACCAAAGCATTTCTAAAGTCAGTTTGAACTACTTGCTTTTTACTCTTGAGCTAGAAACCTGAAAAAGTGATTTGCTTCCTATGTGTCTTCTAACAGAAGAGGTTAGAGGCACAGAGTGGAGTTTGAGTAAGAGCTTGTATTCTGAAGACCACTAATGGTCTAGGTGCCCTGATGTGTCAGCTTTTCTCTCACTACTCTTACTGGAGGAGCAGATAACTGCATTTCACATTCTGTGCCTCAGTTTTTAGCTGAGCTGCCAACCTCCTGCGAAGATCAAAATCATATATGACTTGCCAGTAACTTTTGACTCAGTAGGTCACTCACTAAAGGAAAGAAGCAGACTCTGCCTCACAAACCAATTATATTTTGGCACCACAGGCCATCCTCCAGTTGGCCCCAGGAACAGCCTTTAAATACTCTAATGGTCTTCAGTAGAATAAGCTTAGAAAACCAGTGCAAGACATTGTTCTGCAAAAGACAGTCTTAGCTTTACCTTTTTTTGATGCAGGGATGAAGCAAGAAAAGTTTAACTAGGGTTACAGGAAGTTTCTTTATAAAGCCTGTTTTGTTTAGTGACTGTTCCTGTTCCACAAAAAAAAAAAGGAAAGAGATAGTATCAAGCAAGCAAGCAAGAATGCATGTCCAGTCTCCCGTGTTTCAAAGAACTCAAGATGTAACCCTTTACAGCCTCAAGAATCCATTCTCCAAACGCCAGGACTGTGCTCTTTTGGGATGAGGAAGCAGCCGGCCATGACACCCTTCACACATCCCAGTGCTCTCCCTGGAACATGGCCACTCTGCAGCCCAAAGAACACCAGGTATCTTTGTCACTAGATGTCAGTAAGATGGCATTTCCTACGGAAGAGGAGTTATGCCTCCCTTCTGACAGGAAAAATATGGAAGTAGACAGTTTGTCAGCATCTCTTCAGATCTGAGATTGTCCCTCCAAGCAAAACTCACAGGGACACACACAGCTTTTACTATAGGAAAAAACAGCAGCTAGAGCTCTGACAGCATTGAAGTCAATATTGCCCAACCAAACACCACACGAGCCCATATACAGTTAGAAGCCTGCAATACCGAGACTTCCAAGCCACAGAAGCCATCCAGACTCACCTATCTGGGCAAGTTCCAGGCTCAGATTTTGGCAGCCTGAGGCTAAAACTTGATAGCAGCTTTGTCATACTAAAGCAAGCAGAAAACAGATCATGGACTCACACAGCTTATGGAGAGAACACTAGATCAAAAGCAAGTCATTTCCCAGTGGGGAAAGAAGTCAGCTGGACTGGGTGATAAACACAGGCTGCGCTTCTTGCAGTTTTACTGAATCCAAAAACCTAGTCCTGGGAAGAATGGATGTGGAAATGCATCCAGAAGAGCCGCTGGACAGGAGCCTGCTTTAAGCCTCAGAATAAGCAGTTCGGCATCAGCAGCGCTGCGTTCTGCCTCAGCAGGTTTTCCACGGAGGAAGCAGAATGCAAGCTATGACCCAGCTAATTCACGTTTGGATCAGTAATACATGCAGATAATTTTCGGTGAAGTTCCAGCCCGATCCGACTGAAAAAAACCTTTGCTCAGGATGACCTGACGCATCGGTACCGGCCTTCCTATGCCATATACAGCCCGATCCCCTCCCCACCCTCCCCCGGTACAGCACCGCAGGGCTGCCACACAGGTATTCCAGCAAGAGGAGTAATTAACAGCTGTTAATAATCCCCCTGAGCATGAATGATGGGGTCACCCAGCACCCCCTCAGAGGAAGCTCAGAAAAAGCCCTCCCGGGCGGCCCTGCTTCTCTCCCTCCCTCCCGGCTCCAGGGGCACTCTCGCGTCCCTCCCAAGGGCAGCGGGCAGGACACCTCACCCTGCAGCCTCCTCCCCACCCCTGGGCCTGCAGACCCCAACCAGCGCCCAGAGAGCCGCCACCCGCAGCAGCTCGGCCACCGCCCGGGTGCGGCCGCAGAGCGAGCCCGACCGCAGGAAGCCGCCCGGAAGAGGGACGAGGACCGCGTAGCCCGGCGGTGCACGGAGCTTGGGCCAGGACGCCTCACCTGCCACTGCCACCGCCGCCGCTGCTGCTCGCCGCCCCGCGCCCAAGATGGCGGCGCCGCCCCCCCTCACCCCGCGCCCCCCCGCGCACTGCAGAGACGCCGCGCGCGCGCCCCGCCCGCGCCTCTCCACTGCGCGTGCGCTTCCTTGGGGGGGCAGCGCGGCGGGGGCGGGAATTCTATTTCCGCGCAGGGCATGCTGGGAGTTGTAGTCTGTGGCGGGGCGGGGACAGCATGGTAGCTGCGGTCAGTGAGCGGGTGCGCCGGACGTGCGCTCGGGCAGGAGGCCGCGCTCGCCCTGTAAAGTCGTGAGGGTGCCACACCCTTCCAGAGGGCTGCTAGCTCCCGCTAGCCTCGTGTGCAGGTATTTCATTCCCTCGCCCAGGACTACTCCGCCAAGGGCCAGCTCCTGCGGTCGGACTCGCCCCTGGTTCTCCTCGCAGTGCTGCCGCTGGAAACGGGGACCCAGAGAACCCCGAGAGCCCCCGCCCAGGCCCTGCTCCGGAGAGACTCAGCCCGCAGCCACCCTCGGCAACCCGGGAAAAGACAGCTGGCACAATGGCACAGGGTGCCCCCATCCTGCTGGGATCTTGCTTTAGAGCGAAAGGCAGGAGGAGGGAAGAGGCTAGGGGAAAAGAAGAAACGGACGACACAAGGCAAGAGTCCAATAAAACTATGTTTATAAATAAAAACAAGGAGATTGGTGTTGTTTTTATAAAACCCAGTGGGTAGGGCAGGGCAAGGGGTGAGCAGTGGCCAGGGAGGCTACTGGGGACAGTCTGACTCCAGCGGGCTGAGGGAAGGAGAGGCTTTAGGGAGTCAGGGAGATGAACTGATGGCGCGTGAGAGCTGGCAGTGGGGCTGCAGGGGCAATGCAGACTCCCAGGGAGCAAAATACAATTCAACTCCATTGTATAAAAATCGCGAACACAAGAAAGACCAAAGGAGGTAACGCTTATGGAGAAAGCCACGGTGTGGCAGAAGGAGAGGGCGCCGGAGCGCCAGCACCAACAGCAGCAGGGTTGAGCGTGTCCATACTGTACCGTGCTTCGCCCTGGGCATGGGGAAAGGGCTGCCCCAGCCCCAGGCACGTCTCCAAGTACCCAGAAGTGGAAGGAAGAAGGGCAGGGAGCACTGGAGCAAACAGACTCAACTGTCCCAGCCCACCTGTGGGCACTGAGCCCAAAGGCCATGGTTCTGGCTGCAGTCTCATCCCCAGAGAGCTCGAGTTGCCACCAGGCACCGCTCACAGCCCAGAGGGAGCGGGGCTGTCCCAGAGGTTTGTCCCTCCCAGCAGCCAGGCCAGCAGCACTGGGCAGAGGAGGAGACTAACTCAGCCCCTTCAGAGGGCAAATACAAGGGACCTCCACGTTTCTCCAAAGCATGAAAATGAACCAGTTGTGCCCCACCCTCGCCTTCTAACTCAGTCCAGGCCCCTGAAGGTATCACAGAGCTGAGCAGCAGCATGACAGCAGGAGGGAGAAGGCCACAGCTGCCACCGCCAGCCCCAGGCATGGGACAGGCCCTACAAACAGGACAGGCAGCAGCACATTGCAGGCAGGAGGGCAAAGAGCAGGATGGAAGGAGCAGAGCTCTGCTCTTGAATCCCCCCAAAGAACCCCAAGGCAGATGTAGGACACCAACTCACACAAGAGACTGCATAGGCAATCACCACCTCTCTGGGCTGGACACAGAAGTACAGCCCCAGCCCTGAGGCCTGGCCAAGGTGAAGGAGGGTCCTGCCATGAGGCAGTGTCAGGCCCGGACCTGGCCAGTATGTGGGGCAAGACAAGGGAGGCAAGAGGGAAGTGGCAGCATCTCTCCACTCCCTAGAGGCACTGAAGCCCTGGAACATTCATGCATTAGCCAGAAGGCAACTACAATGGGATTTAAAATACATATATAAGGCTGGTCCCTGCTCCCCTCTCAGGGCTGTGGGAAGGGCAGGGCATCTTCCACGAGGGGGAGGAAAGAAGCCATCTTCAGCGCCATGCGTGCCCAGCGCCCCTGGAGCTCCGTGTCCTGCTGTCGGGCCACGCCACGCTCCAGCTCTCCCCCCCATGGGCGGCAGGCTCAGAGAAAGTCAAACACCCCGTAATTCTTTGCTGCTTGATAGAAGAAACACAAAAGGGTGAAAAGAAAGAAGAGATGTTTAGGGTGGAAGGACTGAGGCAGCAGTGACACACGGGCAAGCAGCACAGGGTGCTGGGACGGATGCAGATTAATGGGGTTAGAGAGGATGGCAGGAGGGAATTACCATCGGCAATACACAAGTCTGTGGCGGGATGGGCTGACAGCACCCAGCAGGCCTGCCAGGCCTGTCCACCCCGCTCGAGGAGGGATTAGAATCAAGGTTTAGTTCCATTTATTATTTTTTTTTCCCTTTTTTTTCTTTTCGTTATCAAGACAAAAAAAAAAGAAACAAAAAAAACCCCAAAAAAACAAGGGGTGAAGCCAGGGCTGGTCCTAGGAAACAAACGACAGGATAGAAGGGGGAAGGAGGGACAGCAGACAGACAGGGGACGGGCGCTTCACATTACATCCACAAAGAACTCACTGGGGTTGCCCATGGCCATTCGGAAGGACTGTCTACTGGCTGTCAGTTCGGGGGGCACAGAGGCCAGGTCACGGCCCGGCGGCGCCCCGGGGGGCCCCATGGCTGACGGCGGTGGAGGCATCAGCAACATGGGGGGGCTGAAGAGAGGGGGGAGGCCGGGCGGCCCATACGACTGCTGGCTGTGGTGGCTGCGGATGCTGTGAGCCAGGGAGTGCTGGCTGCGCTGGCTGTGCTGGCTGGCCGGCACCGAGCGCTCGCTGGCCGCACGCTCGCGCCGCATGCTGCTCCTCGTGGTGTGGTCTGACTCGCTCCCGCTGCCGCCTGACTTCGACTCCCCAGTCTTCTCTCTCTCCTTCCTCCTCTCACTGCCACTGCGATTGGAACCACTGCTCCGGCTCCCTGCAAAGCACACGAGGCAAGGTTAGGCGCCAGCTCAGACAAGTCAGGAAGAACAGATGGATGCTCCTCTACCCCAGGGAGGACTGCAGCGTGCTCCTGCACTGCCAGGCCCCAGCACAGTCCTTCTCCCTTCAGCACCAAGTCCCACAACCCTTTCCCTTTCATTCTTCCCCCACATACTTCAGCCTTGCCTAAGCAGCCTTTTCCTGCTGCTGCCCTGTACTGAACAGGACATCTGCCCACTCTGCAGGCATATTTTAGTCCTTTTCACTCACCTTCACTGTGCTGACTGCCTGCACTGCCCCCTCCATAGCTGTAGCCTGGGTCAGGGAAGCCGGGATGGGGGTTGTATGGATGAGGTGGTGGATACTGATATGGGAAGGCCATAGGCCAGGGTGCAGCTCCTGGGTGGGGGAGCGGAGCCAAAGTGTCCTGATCAGAGGCACCACTGGAACCATCGTGATCATGAAGAGACAGATTAGCCATGTCTGCAAGAAAAGCACAGAACAGGGGTTAATCCAAGCAGAAAAACAACTCTGTGATGAAGCAGCTTTCTGTCCATTCTTGCTGATGGATAAGGACAGGATATGCAAGGAGACACAAGAAGTCGGCACTCTCTCTGTTAGTCAATGCCACCATTTGTGCTTCCTGGCTGAACAACTGCCAGGCTGTGGGAGTCCAAGCTGCCACTCTAATACAGAGACCAGCTTGGTGGGAAAGGACCACACCAGAACTACAGCTCATCCTGCCAATTCCTTCCCCCACCTTATTTGAACAGAACCCAGTTGCCTGAGCATCAACCACTTGCCAGCACTGAAATTCAGAGCCTGGAGACAGTCAGTAAAGATTAAGACTCTGCTATGACTGCCTAGGAGAAAAGATCACATGGTAGGTGACACTCAATGCTGCTTCCAACTTCACTACCTCAGCAGCAGGACAAGGGAGCTGGGATATTCTTCATCACTCCCTTAACAGGGTCTGTAGAGCAATGGGCCCAGCCTGATGGCAACGGCTGTCAGTGTGTCCCGATGGTGTCAGCAGGGCTCTGCAGGACCACTACCCCTCCATCCTCTCCCTCCCACCCACACCAAGAGCCATACTTCCACAGAGGTCCCCGAAGATGTAATAGCACTGCTCCGAGAAGGTGATCTTGTTCACGGTGTGTCGGATGTAGCCAGCCTTCAGCAGATTGCTGGCATATTTGCGGGACTCACGGCGGTCTGTAAAGCCCTCCACGTGGTGATAGAGCCAATCTACCACATCCGAACCTGCCACCAAATACAGAGTTAAATTTGGCTAGAGAGAGGAAGATGGCGGCTTTGAGGCAGTGAGCCACACTGGAGCAAAGACAAAGTGGGTCAAGAGGTTCAATCTGTGACTCTTGCCTAGTCAACAGCTTGTTTATGGTGACACAGATGCTCCCTTGCACACCTACTTCAAAATGGGCCACCCATTCCCCAGTCCCTTCCTCTGCTGCAGGCAGCACAGTCTCTTACCAATGAAGGCATTGGGGATGGTGATCTTCAGCCACATGCGGTCACGCACCTCGAGGCCTGACTCTGGTGAGGCCATGGCTTTGACAATGGTGGCCATGTCACTGTGGATGGACAGGTGAAAGTCATCGAGGCCTGTGGTGTGGATGAAGGAAGGTAGGCAGAGGTGAGAGAGGACAGAAGAGACAAGAGCGCCACATGGAAGCATCACACAGAGGAGGAATGGGCTGGGGAACAATACATCGCAGACAGCCTTGGGGTACATGCTGCCCCCTTCCAGCCTTCCCATGTTATTCTCACGTGTCAGCCGTTTCCTCTTGGGGAAAGCCCAGGCAAGAGTCACAAACTTACAACAAACTCCTGGCTTGTTGCCTCACCCAAGCTCTCCAGACCCTTGCTTCAGGGCTCTACATACCAAATCATCCCAAACTTTCAGAAAGCAACCAAGAGCCAGGCCTGTGCTCAGCAGGACCCTGACCCCAGCATAAGGGTCTTTACTCTCAGCTGCCTCCTCTATTCTGCTCTATCTGTTGTCTGGGAGAACCTCTAAATTGCTCCAGGGACACGCTGAATCCATCTGGCTCCACATTCTCAGCAGCTAACCTCTGACTGGTCTGAGCCTTTCCTCTACACCTGCCAGAATTCCTGACTGCACCCAGGCTCCTCTACTCTCCTCTACTCTATTCACACAGAAGGCTGAAAAACATATTAATTCTCCCAGGTAGAACTCCTACTGATCAAAGTGCCAGCCTGGCGAGAGCTGCCTCCCTCCCAGTCCCTTAGCAGGGCAGATCTGGGCCACCCCAGCTGTCCCCAGGCAGATGTATTGCTCCCTTCTCAGCATAGTGAAAGTGAGGAGGCTGTGCAGCGGGTGCAGCACGGAGGCACAAGAACTTACGTTCAGTCTCTGGGATGGAGCTGGTGATGGAGGAGCTGGTGGAAGTGATTGTGCTCATGGATGGACTCATACCGTACGCTGGGTAGGTGCCAGTCATCGCTGCCGTGTGAGACACCCAGGCTGCCGGGTCGATGGGCCGGATGGGCTCACCTGCATTGAAAAAAGAGTTGGTCAGTAATTGTAAGAAATTAGCATCTCATCAAAACAACCTCTGGGAAGGGACAGGGACTCGGCACAGCCCATTCCATCCCCAGTATTTGCCGGGACTCACCCGGATCGGAGCATGGAGAGTCTGGCCCAGCCCAGATCCGCTGGGGAGCAACTGGGAGAGAAAGAAGAGAGGGAGGGTCAGCAGGAGAGGTGCAGAGGGAGAGATCCCCCTATGACTTAAGTGGGGGTTTCTCTTTCCTCTGGCGCCCCGAGCAAGTGACCTCCCTGCCCCAGTGAAACGCGTCCCCAGCGTGATGTGGGAAGGAGGGCTGGGCTTATGGGCATTTTGGTCTGGGAATAGGACATAACAGCCTCCTAAAAGGAGAGCTGAAACCCCATCAAACCCCAATTCAGTGCCCCATGGAATCACACACACAGGGGAGGAACAAGACAACAACCAAGTATGTGCTTAAGGCAGGGCTCTCACATGAGCTAGGCACCAGCGCTAAGGGTGGGTCAGCTATCCACTTACTCCTGGGTAACGAGAAGCAGCCCCGCGGACTGGGGTCCCAGCACTTGGCCACAGTCAGGGTGATGGGCCTGCAACAAAAAGGTGAGAGTTAGAACCAGAGCACAGTAACACAAACCCCTGCATGATGGGCAGATGCTATGTGCCAGCTCTCTCCTGAGAGACAGGGAGAAGCTGCCAATAAAGTGACCTTGCTCCCCTTCCAGCTATGGGTTTCCCTAGTGGCATGAACAAAATTATGTGACCCTGCTGAGGGTTGCTGATGACCCAAATAGAATCAGAGAATCACAGCAGTTTGTTTCAGGAAGGATCTTTAAAGGTCATCTAGTCCAACTGCCCTGCAATGAGCAACAACATGGCATCCCCACAAAAAAAGGGGCACAGACCCCAATTCCCTGCAATTCCATTGGCTGCAGTTCTTGCACTGGACATGAAAACACAAGAATCACAGCAACACCAATAACCTAAGTCCGAAGCTACTGCAGAGGCACTGGCTGGAAGATACGACTCACACACCCCAAGTACAAATTGTGCAGATGTACCTGGATGAAAGGAACAACCCAGATACTCACCCCGGCTTGTGCACAATCTCCCTCAGCACTCGCACAGCATCATCATTGCTCATGTTCTCGAAGTTGATGTCATTTACCTGCAAACAACACAAAGAGGTGAGTCCCAGAGATGTGACCAGAGGCTGAGCTCCCCACTCAGCTCAGCAGTGACTCAGCTTCCTTCTTCCAAGCACAGCTTCCTGGGTTTAGCCTGCCAAAGTTCTCAGGGAGGCTTCTGGGTCTTTTCTTACTGCTTTCCCAGGCCCAAAGATGGAGATTTGTGGGTGTGAAGTACCTGTAAGAGCATGTCTCCTGGCTCAATCCTGCCATCAGCTGCCACAGCGCCTCCCTTCATGATAGAGCCAATGTAAATGCCTCCATCCCCACGCTCATTGCTCTGTCCCACAATAGAAATGCCCAGAAAGTTGTATTTCTCTGCAGGGATGGAAAGAGAAAGAAGTCACCCCAAAGCATCAGGCACAAGCACACCTAACCTCAGTAAAACCACACCCTAACGATGGCAATTTGAACCCCTGTCACATAGACATGTCCTGGGACACACAAACTCTTGAGAGGCAATTTCTACAACAGAAGCCAATCTCCTACAGAATCCATCTTCTCACTCCTCCCTCATGCATTCTCTTTGCCCCCTCCCCAGTTCCCTCTCCACGACCCAATCTCGCTCTGGAAGGACTGCAGCCTCCATGCACACCTCCCACTCACCCATATTCAGCGTGACCGTGATGATGTTCAGGGACATGGTGGAGTCTGTGATGCTGCTGAAGGATGAGGACTGCAACGTAAGCGAAACATGAGATGTCCTCCTGTGCCTCAGTAACATTCCAAGCCCTAGCTTCTTCCACTTGTCCTCTCCTTCTTGTCCCTCCTTGTGGCACTACAGCCACCACCCACTACTCCAGTCTTATCCTAGGAGCTTTGCAGAGCCAGAGAACAGCCATGGTCCTAATGACCTCTCTACAGCTGAGACAAGGCCTGTGGTCCCAGTGCTTGAGGCTACATTGGCTTGGAAAAGGTTCACAGCAAGTCTCAGAACTTGGACACTCATCCAAACCCATGCCCACAGCAGAAACAGCTGAATCCCTGAGAGCCCACTCTGACTTGCACTGCCCTCCCCAGGATACCCAGCCCCTTCCTGGTACCCGCTCAATGCGAGGAGCCTTCTGTTTCCGCCGGCGTCGCTTGTGCCTCCTCATTAGACGGGAAGCACTGCTTTGCTCTGTTGAACTGCTAAACCTGCAGGCAAAAGCAAAAGTCAGCTCTTCTGCTGCCATAGTGGTGGCTCTGGCAGCAAGAAAGCTATGGAAATAGTACAGAGAAGAGCAGAGAGGAGAACATGCACATGGAGGACAGACAATGGCAGAAGGGTCTGCTGGGTGACACAGAAGCAGGTCTGAGCCCAGGACTACTGTGCCCTGCAAAGGCATCTCTCTTTTCTGGGAGTCAGAGGGAAATTAGTGCCTCCCCAAGACCCAAGCTCTCCTACCTGCTGGTGGAGTCATCTTCATCTGAATCAAAGAAGCTGGTGGTCTCCAGCTCGCTGCTCATGAGTGTGGAGGAGCTCTCGTACCCACCCAGATCTCGGCGCCGCTCTCCCTTCACTGTCCCATTTACCCTGGGTGCTGTGAAAAGACAAGGGTTTGAGACAAACCCTTCCCCCCTATGCAGGGCTCATCGACAACCTCCTCAGAACAAATCTGGCCACCAGTCAAACCCATCTAGTGCCAAATAACTTCCAGTCTGCCCTGGGATCAGATCCATCTCCTATGGGATACCTCTTTTATCACTACGGGATGGGGAAGAGGCTGATGGACCAGTAGGAACAATGCTGCTAAACTTGTGGAAGACTTGAAGCTGTTTCCTTGGTAGAGCAAGAAGCAGCACAAATGGCAAGGCTAAAGCTCATTCTGCATCTCAGCTAAGAAGACAGAGGCACAACTGTCTCCTGCTCTTGAGGCTTCTACAGGAGATATCTCCTTTGACCACAAAGGGTTCAACACTAAGCTCTTCTCTAACACAGGTGTTAGCTCTTGCCTCCAGTGTGAGTCTATGTGCCTTCTAAAAGCCATAGAATAGCCCTTTTGAGCTGGGAAGCTCTGCAGAGCAGAGAAAGTTGCCCCAAGTCTAGAGCTGGTGCTGCCACCATGCTCCAGCCATGCCCTTGCAGAGCTCTCACCACATTACCAACGCTCACCATGCTCAGGCCCATCTGTGCGACGAGGTCGTTCCCTCTGTGATGACACCACCGAGTCTGTCTCTGTCTCATTATCCAAGTTCTCCCGACTCCCCCCAGTGTTAGGGCTATGATGAGATAAAAGCAACAAATATGTTCAACAGGGAACAATTTGACAAGGCTCTCTCTACCTCTGTCCTGACCAACACAAGGTTCCAGCCATCAGCTGTCTCCTTCTTGAGGGACAGGAACAACCACAGCACATCTACGAGTGCAGGGCAAAGGGCTAGGGATGCCATGCTTTTTCCTTGCATTATTTTCAGCATGCCCTTGTTTGTTGACTAACACACTCCACATCTGCTCCCAGCCCCACTCTCCTCCCCTCTTGGTGGCTGTCATCCCTGACAATTTGGGTCAGAGTGTCCCAGCCCGGTCTGGGATACTGATCTATATTACAGCAAATGCACCATGCATCCCTTGGAAACCAGAACAGATGTCCATGTAACTTACTGGAAAGAGGGGGGCCTGGAGTCTCCAATTCCTCCTGTGCGCTCCATGGAGGGTGGCAGCTCTGTCTGGTTATCGGCACAGACCGAGCCAGCATCTGAATGGGAACCCTCTGCAGACACCAGCTGGAGGGATGAGAGACAGAAAAGGAAACAGAGAAAACATTTAGAAGAGTGGCCAAAGGAGCTGGCCAAAAGCCTGCCTGGCCCAGGATCTCATTTCTGGCAGTTGACAACAGCAGATGCCCAGGAGCAGGTATGGAACAGGCCAAGCATGTAGCAACATTTCCCCCCAGACGCTGGCTATTTGTGGCTCAGGAATTCCTGACCCAGCAGTGAAGCCTGGCTGGGTGACAGCCGTGCTTGGACACTCTTGACATCACCTGCACACCCACACCACACACTAAGGTAACCTTTAGCACACATCCTGCAGTAGGCATTGGATTGCCCCAGTTCTCACACTGGGAAAAGCAGTTACAAGTCACTCCTTTCCTCAGCTCTAGCAGCCTCTACAGTTCTGCCTTCAAGCTGTGGGATCCAGCAGGACTTTTACCTTCCCACTCCTCAGAAACTGGGGGTAACAGAGCTCAGGGCCAAAGCTAGCTTTGAAATAGACTCTTGAAACAGGCTCTTTTTCTGGCTTCCATACATGCTTCACAAACTTTCAGGCTGTGTTCAGGTTATTGACTTGAGCACAACCTTCACCCGATCTCTGGGATGCTCAACGGATTACCCCGTGCAGAAATTCAAGAAAGGGTTAAACCCTAGAGACTCTTTATAGCAGCCATGCTGTGGGGCAGCCCAGGCACATCAACACAGTGTGATTCTGGTTCTATAATAAACTATCAATTTCAGGGCTCAGGGAATGAGCTGGAGACTCTCCCAAGGGCCAGAGGCTCACCAGTGGAATGAAACAGAAGATAGCCTGAACGAACTGCTCCCCAGTATTGCCCCCTGTCCAGATTTGCATTCTCCCTTAATTTCAAGATGTAACGAACTGGGCTAATCCCAATAGGGCCAAGCAAGAAAGCAACAAAAATCTTGACAAAGGCATTCAGGATCTCCAGAACAGAGGTGAGAGATACCCACTGTTGCTCAGGACAGAAGAAACATGAAACATAAGCTGGATAAAAGCTTCTGTCTGAGCCACAATACCCAGGGTAAACTGAGAAGCAGCACTACTGCTTGCTGGTGAGGGAACCACATCGGCATGGAAAAGCAGATGCCAACTCAGATGCTAGAAGCATAGCCCATTTATACAGGTCTTGAGTGCTTCCCAGCATCACTGATGAAAGAGCGGTGCCCTACCCACCTTCAGGAACTGGGGAAACCCACGTAAGGGGGGGGTTGGAGCCCACAGATCATCATTAGTGCAGCAGATGAGAGGTCCACTGCCAGAGATATTGGTAACAGAGACAGGGATGTAGCTGGGACAAGGAAGACAAGGCAGCCTTGAAAAAGCCAGAGCCAAGGCAGCAGACAGGGCAGAGAGCAGCCTCTAGTGTCAAAAGCTGCAGAGCCCGTCCTACAAGCCCCAGGACAAGCCCAACGGCTCCTGCTCTCACAACTAAGCAGCTCTTGTCTCACGCTCAGGTCAGCTTCCCTCCTTCCAGCAAGCCCTAGGCACATGCCTGGCTCTGCTCCTGGAACCTTCCTGGTGACTTGTCTTCCCAGGACACATCCCCCTCCCTAAGGGCCACATCTCTACTCTGGTAGTCACTGCCTGGGAGCACAGGGTAGAAGAGATGCTGAAAGTGGTCAACATAGCCTAGGGAAAAGTCATATAATATTTTATGCTTGAAAATCTCAAAGCAACATCAAGCAAATAGATCTGGACAGAGGGAACTAGCCACAGGTAGCTGTCAAACAATAGTGTCGAGACTTGAGGGGGCGTTCCCAAGCTGGCGGGATTGATGCTATCTTCCTCTAACACTCCCAAGGCTGGGATTTCCTCACAGGAAGGTTTTGATAACCATCCTGCACTTTTCCTGACTCTTACACTGTCAGGAAATACTCACTTGGATTCAAGCCCCCGTCTTTCCCTGCTGCTAACATTAGTACTGAGTTCCTAAAATAGCATCATCCCAGCCTGTCTGTCAGAAGCAGCAAAGCAAGTGCACCCCTCTCAGCCCCCAAACCACCCATGGACTAGGAGACTCTCAGCAGAAGTAGAAAAAGGGATCATCAGGTGCACAAAAGCCTCTGGGACTGCCTTGATGCACAAGAGCTGGGAGGGATGCTCACTCTGGGAACAAGTTCCCTGCAAGTATCCAGCCCAGCAGAGCAGCAGCATGGTGGTCACACCAGACAGACCCACACCAGATCTGTGCCACTCACTCTGAACAACCAGAGAGCTCCTACAAGGAAAGCCAGCAGCTGCATGGATATATGAATCACAAGGAAAAGCACACCAGATTAAAAAAGGAGCAATGGAATGGATTTAGAGACTCTGGGACTCCCCATAGGGCAGGTGAAAGCAAAAAGCAGCTGGAAAGGGTGGGGAGACTTCTTGGGGCACATGCAGCAGCAGCAGGATGGATGCAGAGGAATGTGTGGTGGCCAAGAGACGAACACAGGCTGTTTTCCGAAGGGCCTGGATAACCGCTAGAGGGAGGACGGCAGGCGTCCGGCCCCGGCTCTTTGTGCAGGAGCCCAGCACAGCCTTTCCTCCCTGCTCCAGCCTGCACCCTGCTCCCCTGGCTGGAATCCCAGCGGCAGCTGTGTCAGCAGTGGGGTCCCTGCCTACCCCTATCACTGTTTGGTGCAGGGATAGAAGTAGAATTAGGTCTGACCTAACCTGATTTGCTGAGGATTTTTACTGCTCAGAATCTGCTTAGAGGTCTCTGGGAAAAGGCACATGAGTCTTGGCTCTCCTTCTGGTGTAGATCCACACACCCTCATCAGCATAAACTGCAGCTCAGCAGAGGGAAAATTGGAAGATGTGCTGTGGAGACTCTCCCCCCACTAACGGAGGATTCCCGTGGGGACAGAGGGAAGCATGCGAGCAGGGAGCAGAGCATGTGCATGGCATGGTACTGAGGGAAAAGCTTGTCCTGCAGCTGCCCAGGCAGTACCTTTAGTCTTCAGGGCAGTCAAATCCAGTCCGCTTCACCAGCACTAAAGTCACTTAAGCCCTTTGCGCCAGTCACTGGAGCGGGACTTTCCTTGGAAAGCTGACCCTGCCATAGGGGCACAGGGGTTATGCTGTGGACAGGCCATGACCATTATCTCTGCTAGGCATCAGTTACCATGAGCTCTTCATAGAGGTATCCCACATCTTCCCTGGCACAGAGGACCCAGCATCACAGAGAGCTCCCTCTCCAGCTGAGGGACTGGAGTGTGGGGATCCAGCTCATCAGCTTCGTGAGCACCAGAACACCAACAGCGTGGAGCAGCCCCTGTGCTTTACTTGGCACTCCACATCCAAACGGTGCTTTCAGAGAGGGCACAAACAGGCTGAGAGATACTGAAGCAAGGGGCTTGCTTACCCACGACACCACCCGGCCATTGAAGCAGGGAAGCTTGGCATTGTCATCCGAGATCTCTTCTTTCACCACCCTGCAGAGAGGAGAGGAGGCAGTCAGAGCTGGGTTCAGGACTTCAGAGGAAATGGAGACTTTCCCAGATGGGTATTTGCACACAACTTCAGGCAACCCAGGCCAAAATTCAGGTGCACATCACAGAATCGTAGAATCATTTAGGTTGGAAAAGACCTTTAAGATCATCAAGTCCAACCATTACCCAAGCACTGCCAAGGCCACCACCAAATCATGTCCCCAAGTGCCACATCTACACAACTTTTAAATACCTTCAGGGATGGTGACTCCACCCCTCCCCTGGGCAGCCTGTTTCAGTGCTTGACCCTTTTGGTGACAAAATATTCCTTATGTCAAATCTAAACCTCCCCTGGCACAACTTGAGGCAATTTCTTCTTGTCCTGTTGCTTCCTATTTGGGAGAAGAGACCAACCCCCACCTGAATACACCCTCCTTTCAGGGAGTTGTAGAGTGATAGGGTCCCTCCTGAGCCTTGTCTTCTCCAGACTAAGCTCCCTCAGCTGCTCTTCACAGAACTTGTGCTCCAGACCCTTGCCCCATTCTGCTGCCCTTTTCTGGACACACTCCAGCATCTCAATGTCTGTCTTGTAGGGCAGGGCCCAAAACTGAACACACGGTTCAAGGTGTGACCTCACCAGTCCCAAGACAGTCACTGCCCTGGTCCTGCTGTCCATGTTACTGCTGACACAACCCACAATGACATCGACTTTTTTGGCCACCTGAGCACATGCTGCCTCATGTTAAGCTACTGTCAACCAGCAACCCCAGGTGCTTTCCCACCAGGCAGCTTTCCAGGCTGCCTTCCCCCCAGCCTGCAGAGCTGTGTGGGGTTGTGACCCAGGTGCAGGACTGAGCACTTGGCTTTGTCAAACCTCACACAACTGGTCTTGGCCCGTCAATCCAGATTGTCCAGACCACTCTGCAGAGCCATCATACCCTCCAGCACATCAACACTCCCACCCAACTTAGTCATCTGTGAACTGAGTGTGCCCTCAATCCCCATGACCAGATCACTGATAAAGATATTAAACAGGACTGGCCCCAGTAGAGAGCCTTGGGGAATACGACTGTGAGCAGTCAATGGATGTAGCTCCATTCCTGACAACCTCCCGGGCCCAACCATCCAGTTTTCCACCCAGGGAAAATGTACTCGTCCAAGCCATGAGCAGCCAGTTTCTCTTGGAGAATGCTGTGGGAAATAATGCCAAAGGCTTTACTAAAGCCCAGGTAGATAACAACCACACACTTTCCTTCATCCATTAAACTGTGCCACGTTGTCACAGGAGATCAGGTTGGTCAAGCAGGACCTGCCTTTCCATAACCCATGCCAGCTGGGTCTGATTGCCTGGCTGTTCTGTACATGCCTCATGATGGCACTCAAGATTATCTGCCCCATGACCTTCCCTGGCACTGAAGTTGGGCTGACAGTCATGTAGTTCCCTTGGATTCTCTTTCTGGCCCTCCTTGTAGACGAGCATCACATCTGTCAACCCCCAGTCACCCAGGACCTCCCTGGTGGACCAGGACTGCTGGTAAATGACAGTGACTCAGTGAGCACTTCCACCAGCTCCCTCAGTATCCTTGGGTGGATCCCATCTGGCCCCATAGACTTTCGTATATCTAAGTGGCATAGCAGGTTTCTGACCATTTCCTCTTGGATTACATTCATTCTGCTCCCTGTCCCTGTCTCCCAGATCAGAGGGCTGGGCACCTGAGAACAGCTGATTTTGCTATTGAAGACTGAGACAAAGAACACATTAAGTACCCCAGCCATTTCCTCACCCTTTGTCACTGTTTCCCCCCACATCCAATAAAAGATGGACATTCTCCTTAGCCCTCATTTTGTTGCTGACATTATTAGTAAAAACATTTTAAGGGGTAGCCAGCTAAGTTCCAGTTGGGCTTTGGCCCTTCTAGCTCTTTCTCACAACATCGTTGTAGCACTCCTGAGTTGCCATCCCTTCTTCCAAAGGTAAAATACTTTTATTTTTTCCTGAGTTTGAGAAAAACCTCTCTGCTCAGCCAGGCCATTGTTCTTTCCCACTGGCTTGTCTTCCAAGCATATAGGGACAGCCTGCTCCTGCATCTTTTAGATTTCCTTCTTGAAGAATATCCAGCCTTCCTGGGCTCCTTTGCCCTTCAGGACCACCTCTCAAGGGACACTGTCAACCAAGTCCCTAATCAGGCCGAAGTCTCCCCTCTGCAAGTCCAAGGTGGCAATTCTGCTGATCCCCCTCCTTACTTCTTGAGAATCAAAAACTCTTATCATGTTGTGATTGGTGTGCACAAGGCAGCCTCCAGTCATTGCATCACCCACCAGTTCTCTGTTCACAAACAACAGGTCCAGTGCTTGCCTTCCCCACCCGCTGTATCAGGAAGTTCTTCCACACACTCCAGCAACCTCCCAGACTGTTTCTGCTGTACTGTATTTCCAGCAGACATATTTCTACCAGTTTGCTTATTTCTAAAGAAATACATAATTTAAGCCTATTTATAATGATCTGAAAGAATCACAAACTACGCCAGAGATTTCTAATAGATGAAAGTGAAAAACATTAAACATGCTGCCTACCAAATGATACTGTTGCTTTTTAATTACATACACAATATTTCAACATCACTTTAAGCTTTATAGTTGTGCCATAATGTTATGTCCCTGTATTACACAAACAGCTATGTTATTACCAGCCTTCACAGTGAAAGAAGCACTAACTTTGTTCTTTCCCAGAAATAAAATAAAAATCAGTTTTCTTTGGAGAAAGTTTGGGTTTTTGGGTTTTTTTTTATTTTAAATATCACTGTATCCCTAAATACTTTTCCCAAAGAGAATATGCAATTAAAACAACTTGCAAATTCAGAAGATTCAATTACTACTATCTTTGATAAATCAAATGCGAAAATAGGCTTTAACAAGCTCATTTCCTTTTCTATCCAATGACAACATTTTAAGCATTCCAATTTAATACAAAGATATATAACAATTAGCTTGTGATACTATGTTCCCCCTAAACCAAGAGAGGTCGCTTGACACATATTATGCTTAAAACATGAAGTAACTAAATAGTGAATAAATTATAGGGGGGCAGGAGGAGCAGGAGAGTCCAACAAAAGAGAACAAAGTAAAAGATGTGAAACCAAGAGAAATTATGTATTAAAAGTACATAGATTATAAGTATCTAACACTATTCAGAAGCGGAATACTATCAACAGCTCCGAAAGGTCCCCAAGCCAGTCCCCAACTCACGGAGAATCGAAGAGGATGCAAAGGTGGGACACAGAGCTGTGACCCATTGCCGCAGAGTGCCATCGAGTTGCAGCACACTGGGGCTTGGAGAAACAGGTGCTCTGGGCTCCTGGCTGTGCTCCCTGGTGTGCCAACAGCTTCCCCAGCTGTCCCTGAAAACAGGACACAAGGCTTGCCAACACTCATAAGGCATCAGCAAAAGGCAAATGAACAGTGCTGGAAGCCTAGACCTGGGGAGCAGGCTCGCTCCACCCTGCCAGCCCCACTGGTTGCA
The DNA here is from genome assembly GCF_001522545.3 of Parus major. Classification (NCBI taxonomy): domain Eukaryota; kingdom Metazoa; phylum Chordata; class Aves; order Passeriformes; family Paridae; genus Parus; species Parus major. Next base: position 16,492,151 of record NC_031778.1, on the reverse strand, counting down.
CCAGTGTCACACACGCTCAGCAAAGGCTTGTCCCACGGGGTGAGAGGTAGCATGTCACCAGGCCTTTGCTGGCAGCTGGCACTCACAATCCCTGACAAAACTGGAGAGCCAGCAAAGGGACTGCATGAAGGCTACCCATCCCCAGAAGGCACAGATGAGGAGGTCATGGCTTGAGCAGTCTAATCCACTCCCAGGATGTGTGTTAATTCCTCTTGCACAGATGGAGAAGCAGGAAAAGCAGGAAAGGAGCAGTGACAATGGATTAAAACCCTGCTAGCTTAATGCTTCTTCAGCATGTTCTGTGCCAGCCTCTGCCAAAAGCCCCTGCAGCCCAGATGAATGTCAAATACAGGCAGTCCCTTTGGGACCCACCTTCTTTGGTGCCCACATCAGCCCTTTCCAATGCAGGCAAGTTGTCATCTCAATTCCAAGTGCACACACACATGCACCCTGCCCTGGCTGCACTAACATCCATTCATACTGTCGCCAGCAGCCTGGACTGTATCCAATTCCTAGAGAGAACTTCAGGCAGAGCCAATTTTCAGTGCTACATGCTGCCTGCTCAGGGACACAGAGCCCTGCCTGTGGGTGAAGCGACAGGGTGATATATTTGCTGGGTCAAGGTGACCAACCGCTCAGCACAAGTCAACTATTCCACTTTCAGTGGGGACAGAGGAAACCAACCCCAAGACCCGCCCATTGAGCCTCAGCTGCAATTCCTGATGGAGAACAAGCTCCCTCTGTCCTGAGAGCTGGTCCCTCCTCACTCTTATTACCCTGCGGCTGCCCCAGACATCCCAGGGGTCAGCTCCACCCCGGAGCAGTTTTCTCCCTCCTTCCCCAGCTACTACATTACATATCACTATTTATCACCCAGATGCCAGAGCACAATGGATTATATATTTAGACTCTACAGAGCAAAAACTGATAGCGCTGGAGTCAGGCACATGCCAAGCAGGAATATCTCTGCAGCGCTGCTCACATCTGTCACCCCTCACACCATCCCAGCTATCCATGCCCTGCATTCCTTTCCAGTCCGAGCCTGAACTGCAGCCTTCCCTTCCTCCTCCCACCTCTCACCACTCTTCCAGTCACACTTCTCGCACGGACGCGACCGCAGGTTCACACGTCAGAAGCCACTGAGCGAGCAGCCTCTGGGGGAGCTGTGAGCAGTGCCACGTTTCTGCTCCGCGCTTGAACGGGGAGGCAGCCATGAGATCAAACTGTCCCGCGGATGTGCCGGCAGGGAAAACCATCCTGTGAATGTGCTGGGAACAGCACCCACCTGATAGGGTATGAGCTCGGGAACTCTGAAAGAGCAGACCCAGAAGGAGTTCGAGCTCTCTAAGTTCTCAGCAAGCCTTTCCTTTCCCCAGAGCCCAGGGAAAACATCTGCCTAAGGCTGATTTCAGAGGGACTGCTTTGAGTTTACTGTCAGGTTTTGAATGTACCAATGTCCTGCTGGGGACTGGGTGCAACGCGGCTAAGAATGGTGGCCAGGAAAAAAACCTTTCATATGGAGGCAATCCGAGCCTTGCCCAGGCGAGTGCGAGTCCAGGACCCTCGGTGCTGCTGCCCTGCCCAGAGAATTGCCCTGCAGCCGAGCACTCCCCGGCCCCCTTCCCGTCCTGGGGCCAGCAGACATGCCGAGGCCAAGCAGCAGCTCAGCGCCTGGCCTGCAGGGCCAGAGCTCCCCGGCACTCATCTGCCTTGAATTTTCCAACAAAGAGACCTGCGGGAGGGAGGAAGGAGGGAGGGTTACAGGGGAGGCAGGCCGAGTGGGCGGATGATTCCACCGCCATCCCCAGTGACACGGGGCCAAGCCGGGGGGAGGAGGAGGAGGAAGAAGAGGAGGAGGGGACGAGGCTCTGGCTGCGCAGGAGCCCGGCTGGGGTGTGCGGAGGGGGCTGCCAGGGCTGACACAAGCAGCACATCTGCTCCCATGCAGCTGGGGGAGGGGAAGGGACAACCCCGGCAGCAGGGAGGGAAGCAAAGGAAACCCAGCTCCAACCCTGGCTCCATCCCTACCCTCCCACCAGCTCTTCCTTTGGAGCCAGCAGACCCTCTCCCCACGGCCTGGGAAGATGCCACGCTCCCAGTTTCCCTCCCGCTGCCTTGCCGGCGGGAGCAGCTGGCAGCCTGGAATATGGATGCAGAGGCGGGTGAGGGACGGGCATGCAGACACTGCCTTCTCCGGGGAGTTCCAGCCCGACTCAGGAAATTAGAGGGTATTTTATATCACAGAGTCATGTCCTAGGAATGAAAGGAAGGTGGGGATCAAGAGAGTGTGCACGGGAGAGAAAGGAGGCCATAAACCCCAAGCCGTGGAGACGGCCGTGCAGTGTCAGACCCCAGCTGCGCACACATCACCAGCGCAGCTGCTGTGTTCCAGCCTCCTCGTTTCCCCTCGGTGGCCTCCAGCCTGGCTGAGGCTGCGGATACAAGCGAGTTTCTAGCTTCAGCCAGCTCTGGTCTCTCCTCAGCAGCATTCGCTAGCCAGAGCGAGGTCCCTGGGATGAACTCTGATGGAGTAATACAAGCCCAGTGAAAGAAGAAATCTAAGAGGCATGGACAAAGGCTTCCACAGGATTTGAACCCCAGATTTGGAGGCAGGCTTGGAGCCCAGCAGCAATTACCACTTGTCTTTGGCAGTCCAATCACCCAACTTGACTATCTAAGGGCTCGCAGTGGGGAGGATACTCGGAGAGAAGAAATCACAGATGTGGAGGCAAACACAAAAGCTGAATCAGAGGGGTCAGTACCAAGAAGGGAGGTGGGATGGGGACCTCTCAAGTATGTTGGACAGCTCGATGGTCAGGATGAAAAACAGGGGACATGTAAAGATTGAGAAGACAACTGAGCAGGGACAATTTCATACTAAAAAGATGCAAAATTAGTAGAGCAGATGAAAAAAGTAAATGTCTCCTCAATTATTAAGAGGAAACAGAACAGCAGTTCTGTTCTTTACAGAACAGCAACGTTCTTTCCAACAGTGCAAAGCCCAGAAATTAAATTATAAACAATCTTCTGTTACAACATTCCAGAAGTGCACAATTAGGTTGGTCATTCCTGTAACCTTAACAGCCCCAATCTTCTACAGCTCAGAAAGGAAGAAAAAAACCCAGACAAACAAAAAATCATCAGGAGACACTTCTACCCAACAGCACAAGCTTCAGGGATTTACACACTAGAAATGTGATCTCATTTTCAAGACCTATTGTACACTCCCCTTAGGGTAGGGATGTCTTGCTTCTAAATAATTGTATAGATTAATAATGCTGCATAACAAAAGGAAGCACCTTCATGTTTTACTACCCAAATATGAGCAGCTCCTGGCTCTAGAGAAAAATCCTCATCTCTTCCAAAAGACAATGCTGAGGCCACAGGGATGAGCTCCGCAGCCATTTCACCAGAATTAAAAACTGGACAGGGCAATTCTCTACGAGTGTTGGGATTTGGATTTCAGTTGGGAAATACGTGCCTGTTAGATTAAGCCCAGACATGATATGTCTGATTCCCACGGAGATACAATTCACCCAAGGGCTACAGGCCTAACCAAAGAATACACATGGCAGCAATCACACGTGTATTTGCGAGACCTCAGGTTTTGCAGGCAAACAGGATGCATCAAACAGGATTAGAGGATTTGAGCTGTCTCTGTAAGCCAAGGCACTCTTTGGGTCTCCCTCACTGTATTTTCACCTCCTGTGCAAAGAGGAGTACAAATTGCATGACACTGGGGTGAGAAGGGCTCTCTGACCATAAACAGACTGTCACTCTTCCATTTAATTCCCCTTGCAAGCTCCCAGACAGGGTATTCTGCACTGCTCCTCTATACTGCAGCACAAGATAAAAAGGGAGACAGATTTGTAGAAGGTTTCATTCTGTTGGACCTTCCTCCCCAGAGGAGCTGCTGTCCTCCTGGACCCCATGTGAACATGAACTGCTTTGCAGCACTGTCTTTACTTGGTGTGCTTTTCAAGAATCAAAAAGCACAAAGCATCTGTTAGCAGCTGTCCTGTTACCGCAACAATAACACACCTCTGCATTTGTGCAGGAACAGCCACCCCTCCTAACAAGTCCAAGGAGCACTACGAGGACTCCTCAAAGGTCATTCCATTTCATACTACCATTCCATACTACCTGCACTCCTCAAGAGTAGACTCTTTCATTTTCAGAGAATGGTTTGGGTTGTAAAGGAGCTTAAAATTCCAATCCCCCTGCTATTGGCCTAGAGCCTCCCTCAACCATGTTCACCTCTGCTGCCCCACAGCCTCCTCATGCACCACTCCCAGCTTTCTGCGCTTTGCCTCCATGGTCAGTCAGGAAAGGGCTGAACAGACATGCCATATGCCAACTGTTTTCCCTGAGAAGTCCTCATAAACACATTTGCAATCATTCCACTGGACAAACACCAGGACAAGCAGAGCCTCTAGGTCTGGGAAATGCTTGGCTCCAGCTGGATCTGTGCTCAGTCCTACAGGCATCACTGACTGGGCGGGAGATGACAGAGATCAGACCTCCTGTTCACCTAGTCCAAAGACTGGAAAAGGAATGGCATTTAGGAAGGAGCCACCCAGGCTCAGAGGCCTGCCCAGGTGCAGCACTTATCAAAGCAAAGCTACAAACCGATTTCATGGTGAGCCAGAGCCCTGGCGGCCCCTCCCTCCTTGATCCTTGAGTGACCATCAGGCTGCAGCCCTGCTCTGCAACCAAGCCCGACAGGCCTGTCCTCCACCGACCGACCAGCTGCAGGAAGCTGCAGGGGACTGCAGCAGGCAACTCCATGCTAATTAATCCCGCCCTACCCAAGCGATGCTTCCAACCTCCGGAAGGACATTTACAGACATCATCAAAGGAAGCATTCTGCAGGCCCCCGAAGGTTCAGTGACACTTTTTCTCTTTGAATTGGAAATCAGGACAAACGGGAACTTCCAGCAGAAGCCAAGTCAGGTTCTTCACCTTGGTAGCTCAATTTCAGCTCCTCAATAACTAAAAGCTTACATAGCCCAACACAAGCCCTGCACAAGACAAGTGCAGGGACTCACTGTGAGAAAAAAAGATTTGAGGTTAAACATCTGCAGAAATGACCTTTAGGGAATGGAGACAATTCCACAGATATAATAACAGTGGCCAAAAGCTGGGCTTGTGTTCAGGGTGGGAGAGGAAACAGGCTGAAAGAGGCCCCAGCCAGAGATGTGTATGAGACAGGGTAAAATCCTGATGTGGTTGCTGTGGTTCACACTAATGTTGTGAGACAGCAAGCGCACCGGAGGAAGGAGGCCTGGTCTACTATGACACTTAGCTCCATCTGGACACAGACAGCAGGAAGAGCCCACAAGGCAGAGCTGCAAAACGCCAGCTCCTGTCGACAGAGGAAAAGGGAGAGAAGTGAAAAAAGTGCAGAGGTAGACAAAGGGTTTATCTGGCTACTGCTGGTAACAAAACGCAAAGGACACAACACCAGCTTATCAAGAGGCTTGTGAATGAGGTGTTTGGGCCCCACAGGGAGCTCCTTGCAACTCCCCATTAGAGAACTCGCTCCTCCCTTTCTAGGCTGGCTAGAAGAGCAATAGCCTTCCCTGCAATGTCCAGGGACTTCACACTGGTTAAGACGACTGTGAGGAGCTGTAAAGAGCCCCAAGGGCTGCTGGGGGGGGACAGTGTGATGTTTGCACATACACAACCAAGGGAGAAGGCCATGATGCCTGTGAAGGCTCTGCATGCACCATGAGGAATGCAAGACCAGGCCTTCCTTTTCTGGCCCTCAGCTGAGGGACACCAAGTCAGTCCTGCTTTTTCTAACAGCAAGTGAGGCTCCTGCCAAGAAAGCGCTGCTGCTGTGGAATGTGCTGGGCCAGCAGTACAGCTCATTCCTGGAAAAGCATCAACTCAGTGGGAGAGCAAGGAGAGGAGAAGAGGGGGAAATTGGGAAGAGGGGGAGGGTGGGAAACAAAATCTGAAAGCTTGGACTTCCACACCTGGGGAAACACAGAGCAGTCTGCTCACCAGCACCTCGTCATCATGGGCAGCCAGCACAGCATCCCTGCCCAGCACCAGCCCTATGCTCTAGGAGCTCCCTTCTCCCAGCCAGATACCTCCAGAGCAGATCTAGGACCACACAGACCAAAGCAGATGTCTGTGGGGAAGAGGAGCAAGGTTCATTTCCCCCCATCATGTTAATAATTAATTTAATTTAATGACAGATCTCCATGAGGAGATGACAAAGCACCCTCCACATGTGTCCTGTCTTCAAGACACTGACCAGCTCACATTACTCTCTCTTTGCATAAACAATTTTGCAAGAGTCTCCCCAGGAAACCGGTTCAACCTCCTACCCAATGGGAAGGGGTCTTGAAGCATGACAGGCTGTAGATGGCTGCACCTACTCTGCACATCCAGCTGGGCTGCCATCAGCAACAGCTCTCCTAACTGGGTCTGTAAGACATACAGAGAACCCCCATAAAACCAACAGGCAGTTAATAAAGTTCATAGCAAACTTTCACCACAAAACATTTGCCAAAGACAATGAAAAGGACTCACGCAAAGAGCCTTTCAGTGTCACAACAGCTGCATGGTGGCAAAGAGAATTCTGTCCCTGATCCCAAGCTATTGCAGTACTCTGAAAAATGGGCAAACACTGAAAAATGGGCAGAAGCGAGTATGAGGGGTCTGAACACCCATAAGAAATTTCTCTGACCATTGCTAGGCCAGGGATACTCATTCTTTTTCTTCCTCATCTGCTTTTGACAGTATCATGCAGCGGATAGTACAAAAAATTCCCTGTATAAAAACTCAGCAAACAGAGCACATTTTAGTAGCCTTTTATATGCTTCATCAATTTCACTAAATTCAATCTCATTCACCCAACTCCATTAAAGACAGAGGGCCAAACCCTTGAATACAAGTGATACCTACCAAGCATCCTTTATCAGGCCAGCCAGACTTGCCCTCCAGCCAACAGCCCAGCAAGCATGAAAATACTGTTCAACTCTTGGAAGAAAAAGACAAGAAAGGTGCTCCAGTCCTAACCAAAGCAAGCATGTGCTGGCACATGACTTACTCAACTAGAGGTGCAGAAAGCAGATGAAAGCCATATAGTACCATTTGCCCCAATACATTATGGCAAATTAAAAGTCTTCACAGCTCCCATTTAGAGAATTCAGTTCAGGTCCTACCAGGACTCACCTCTACACCAGGAATCATCTTCCTTTTCAACAAGAGGGTAAGCTCCCCCTCAGTTTAAAAGAGGACAGTGTTTTGGATCACTGTAGCACCCGGTCAAACTGCTGCTTTTCTTTGACACTGTCAACTCCTGGATCTGACCATGTCACATACCACGCAAAGCCTTCCACCTGCTGTCTCTGACAACTGCACCAAAGGCTGGGAAATGGCCACTGTCATCCAGAAATCACCATCACATGACATTAAATGTTCCTCTTGTGGAGGGTTGGAAAGCCATAACTGCCAACTCTTAGGTCCTTCAAGGATGGAAGAGTGCAGTGGAAGGCTGCGCAACCTGTCCACAAGTCTGTAAATATCCCATGAGCTCGGTAAATGTGTTGAACTGGTCATTCTACATATTAACTATTCCCAAAGGCAGTCCAGAAATACTCATCACATGTTATTACTGCATTAGGGCCATTTCCTGTGTCTGTGGATCTGCTGGTAAGTCAAGTTATATATAAGACCACCCTGGTTTTCATCTTCCTAATTATCTGCAACACTGACATCAAGTGCCCTTGAAGCATGTCTCCTGTAAGTTACATATAGAGTGACCACAAACACTTAGTGCCAGCATCACATGTTGATAAACCAGGAGCACAGCTGGACCCCTCCGTCAACATGGCCAGACACAGTCCCCACCTCAAATCTACAAAGCTTTCTACATGGCACAGCTGAGTCAGACCCAGCTCCAACATCATGCACACTGGCAGAGATGTTACACAATTTGTGTTAGTTTGGAACTACCCCAAGGAAACACAGAGCTTACCCTAAGCTGATGCAGATGTTGACATCTTCAAAGTCCCCTGGTACTTCCAGGATGACTAGACAAGGAATAGTCTTAAAGAGTTTTCCCAAGTCTAACCTTTTGCCCCCAGCTGAAACAACACATTTTTAATCTAGAAGAAAAATCCACCTCCCAGGACTCCCTTCAGGATCTAAAGGTGCATTTACTAGCTCTAGGTCTAAGGCAGGTTTGCCATAAGGGACTCAGCTCTTCAGCCAGGACCATGAAAATCCACCCTTTTCAGAGCCACAAAACCAGTAAGAAAACTCAAATGAGCAAAATGCAATAGCAAGACTTCATGCACTGAGGCCCTATATGGATTTCCAGTATGGTACAGCCCCAGGTGGGCTCAAAGGCAAGTCTCTGTGTGAATGGCACTAACATACTGGTTGAGCTAGGCAGGGCTGAATGAACTGGGACAGCTGGTTAGCTGTATGCAGACACAAGTATGGAGTTTGCATATCCATCACAGCTTCTGAAAAAAGCTTCAGTTCAAGAAGCTGCTCCGCCCTAGGGCCAACCAGGCAACATCCATCAGCAATGCAGCAACTTTCTCTCTGCCCTGATGGCATCGGGCCACCAAGCCAAGGTTGTCACCCGCTGCTGACACTGCTCTAGCTGTCAACAGCAGCACAGCACAATGCTGTGTACAGGGAACAAACTATCTGCTTGGAGATCATGACATACAAAAAGACCATGAGTAGGTGGTCAGAGTAATGCTGAGTGAAAGACTTGAAGCCCAGGCAGGGGCAGGTTTACTGTGCTAACATCGGCTTCCCTGCTATAATAATCCATGCAGAGCTAAAGCTCCTGAAACACAGACTCTCAATGTCCCCAGAACCAGCCTGGAGCCACCAGCAAACAAGGAAAAATTCACAAACACTGCTACCCAGCCTATCACAGAGACAGCTGCCAGCGATCAGAGGGACCACATAGCATATAAATTCCTCTCCAAACCCTAGGGGCAGGTCAAAAACCTGCAGAGGAAAGACCTTCCCACAGAGCGGCCAGTGATAGCTCCCTCAGAAACAGAGCTTTGCTCCAAGTCATGTGAGGAAGCCCTTCCCACTTCAGCTTCTGTCTTCAGCCAGGACCAGAAGGACAGACTCCCACTGCAGCAACTCAGTCACTGCTCAAACTGCATCCTCTTTTCCTCCAGCTCTAATATCATAACAAATTTTAGCCAACAAGCCACAAGGACAGACACTCCAGTGAGAAGATAATCACCAGAAAGGATTTAGTGGAGTAGGGTACCCAAATGCTGCTTCTGCTGCCTTCCATGGCTAGCTGTGACTGGAAAAACAATGCCTCTGTCATGTCCACTTTAATAAATAACTGATACAACAACCACAACAGTCCCAAGCCTCCACTGTGATAGAGAGTGACACCGCACAGGAAGGTCAATACCAGGCATCTCTGCCTGCCAAAGCCTCCAGAGAGTTCCAGCCCATTCCTGTATGGGTTTAATATTAGTGCTACAGTAGTAACAACATAGCAATGGAAACAAATGAAACATAGAGCTTTGGGGCTCAGGGAAACACTAATGCTTCAGCTCTGCAAGCTAATGCAGTCCTCAGAGACAGTGATATTCACAGCCCAAAAGCTCACACTCTCTCCTAAGGCCACCATGGCATTACACAGATAAGCATATGGACAAAGCAGACAAAGTCACAGAGATTAAACTAATTCCCCTATTTGTACCTTATTGAAATGCCTTCCAAAAAGCCTTTACAAAAGGATTTGGTCCAAAAATTTCTAACGGCAGCCACCAGCGGGATTAAGTTTTACTTAACTTGCCAGCTGCTGCCTAACAAGCCAGCACCAGCGGGACAAACAGTAATGTAGCCACGTGGTGCCACATCCCCCTTCTGGAAAACAACAATCCATCCAGCACAGGTCAGAAGGGCAGGCTCTGAATAACAAACAAGGGATGGAGCAAGGAGGAAATCAATAGGAAACACCAAAAACACACAGCCCTGACTGCTGCCTCATCAGATGTGCAACACGATGCAAAGCTGGTGCAACATGAAGGCAATTTCCTGTGGACTCACTATCTGTTGTGTTCTGGAAGCCCAGCTTCTCTTCACAGGCTTTTTCATAGATCAAATACCTTAAACCACAACACTGTTCTATCTATTTGGATGCAGTCAAGGGTGGAGGAGTAGCAATTCATTACAGCAGGTACCCTCAGCTCAGAACAGTTCAGCAACTGCCATGCAGACATGGAAGAGGCTTCCCACCCCTTTAAATACACTGAACTCAAAAAGGACTTCAGGAATTTCAGCTATGCTCCCTACACCTCTACATATACAGCTTTCAAGTCTAGATAAAGGGCCTGATGCCCACCCTGATAGAGGATTGAAGCCAAACTCATGTGTGCAGCAGAAAAGCTGCAGGGGAAACCAGATGTTCTTTGCTTATATTCACAAACCCTTCTTTCCTAAAGCATACCCAACTGCATAGTGATAGGTGGCTGCCTCCACCTTCAAGAGTTCACACCTGCTAGGAGACCAGGTGAAAAAAGTCACAGGAGAAGGAGGCCAGGAGCATGATGGTGAAGAGGGACTTACTGAAAGCTCAGTCCTTCAAGCACAACGACCTTGGGCTCATGGACCATCTACCTCCACCCCTACATGCCAGCATCTTCCTTCTCAGAGTCTCTTATGAAACAGTGTCTCCCCAGCAACATCCTGCTCTCACTGCAGCCATGTAGGAAGGAACATCACTGCTTACACTACCACCCAGGAGACCCCGTACTCACCCTGTGGGTGAGCCAATGTCTGGGATTTGGGAACAGCAAAGTTCTAGATGAAATTCTAGAGTTCACTTTAGAAGAAAGATATACCTCAGCAGGAACCAGAAAACCGAGCAGTGGGGCCACCACTATCATCCCATAATGACAAAAAAACCCGCTCAGATTGTGACCCAAATTATGGTGGTTTATGAGACATTTTTTTATGGCATTTTGCCTTGACCTCCAAGACTGAACCATGCTGGAGCACAGCTGTACCACAGTCAGGGCACACTGATTTACTTTGCAGCAACTTCTGAAACATCACGGTAGGTTTTTGCTCTGTGCTGGGATTTGGAGGACCAGAGTCCTCCAGATGATTTCAGAACACTGAACTGCACCAAAACAGCTGCATTCACATGGCTGAGTAAAGGTTTCTTGACCTTTCTTTCTCTTTTTTTCAGAAATGACAAAAGAGGCTTAAAATTAAGAAACATTCCCATCAAACACATAACAGAAAACAATGCCTCCCTAAGAAAAATGCTGGCTTCAACATAACACCATATTTTGGGAGAAAATACATTCAGTAAAAAAAAAAATTCTGACCAGTTCTGGCTGTAAACTAGCTCAATAGCTGTTGTGAAGCTTCATTGTTTGCATAGGACACACAAGGCCTTAGGGAAATTGGTCTGCAGCCTGATTTGGCGAACTTGGCTTTCTGAACGCCACCCCTGGGCTAAGAAACCAGGCTGTGACTGCCATCCAATGTGGCCTTCAGAGCGCAGCTCCAACCACAACTGAGAACACCAGACACCTACAGAGTCAGTAACAGCTGGGTCTGAACAGCAGGACACACAGGGCCAGGCACAGACAATACAGGGAAGCAGGGACTACTGTCAGCTAACCATCTCCATCTTCACCTCAGCCCTGGCACTGCTGCAGCTCCCACCACTACCACTACACCACTTGGAAACGGCCTCCAGCAGCAGCTCCAGCTAGAATCAGCTCCAGTGTCCGTGGGCCACCCTCAGCATGGGCAGCATTACAGGAACTCCCCACCACGAATGCAGACAGTGGTTAGCAGCTCTCTGCCAAATCCAGCTCCGGAGACAGAGGCACAGGCTGCAGTAACCTACATACAAAATGTCTGAAGTAACTTCCAGTGGGCCCTTGCTAACCAGGGCAGCTCACCTCACAGCAGGCACAGAAACACATCCTCTGGAGCACAACAGATGGGGTGTTGTGACCTCTCATGTAAAGTGCTCACCCTCCACATGGAATGGACAGGGGCTGACAAGAAACTGGAAAAAAAGTGATAGCCACCTTCCAGTAGGGCCAACGCTGTCACTTAGACCACCACAAACGATGTGAGCTCACAAGGGAGTTTTGTAGGCCCTTTCACTCACAGGTTTCTTGCCATCCTCTCCCAGCATGAAATTCATGCTGACATGGAAGCAGTCTCCACCAGGGGCATGGGACAGGCAAAGGTCTTCTGGAGACAGCAAAAGTTTTCAATTAAGAATAAATTTTAGAAAGTTCCCAAAATCAAAATAAAACAACTCCCCCAACACACGCTACAAAGAGCTGGCAGGAAAGGCAGGGGCACTATGCCAGCGCTCACCACTGCTCAGAAACTGACACTGCTTATTAAGTTTAGGATCCCTTCCCCAGCTCCCAGCATTTCCAGCCAGAAGGACAGTCACCACTGGCATCAATTTCAAAAAGACCTTGCAATAAAAATAAATCACTCAGCCTTTCAGAGAGCATCAACACGTTTCCTCATGCACATGTGCAGAGATGAGGCCACCAAATACCAATGGCATCTGACCCCTACACTGGGAATTCCAGCAGCGCCCGCTTTGTTCTGCCTCCAGAGTGTTGTCCTAATCACTGCCTCATACCCAGCTTTGGAGAGCAGGTGATAATTAAGCAGGCCTGGATAAGATACTGGGCCAGTCATTAGCTGGATACCAATTTTCACTTCACAGCTGCGACCAAGGAATCACTCACCACAGCTATAAAACTAAAACTGGAATTGAGACCTGTAAGAGGGAGAAACTAGCAGCAGCAGGAGGAGCAGCACCATCCCACCACTGTACCTCAGATCACTTGTGTTCCCCCAGCAATGCAGAACCAGTAGGATAGGGAGGGAGGAGTGGTCCCCTTGCAGAAGAATGAGGCCTTTCTGCTCTCCAGTCTAGAAGAGGGGAGGTGGCCGAGTGAAGATAAGTGAAATGATCACCAAAGTGATTTCTTCACAGGCAAAAGAAATTCAAACTTTCAGACACTCCACAATTTAAGAAAAGACAAGGCATAACTTCAGGCCAGGTGCTAAGGATTTACCTGGACATACAAATTGCAGTCATTAAACTGCTCTGTAAAGTTTAGCCTAACCTTTGGCATGCCCCGGTGGGAATACATTTTGATCAATAGAAAATGAGCAGTATCAATAAGAAACATGATCATAAGAAAATGAATCAAAAGAAATCACATTTCAGCTGATATAAGAATATTCTCAGAGTTGTACCACATGAAAAGACTAATCTGTAGTTCAGCTGAGGCAATATAATATATTATACCACAATACCTGGCTGGTGAGAAGTCCATGCTACCCTACATTTCTCATGATGGACTTAGGTTGGAGACAACAATTTACACATGACTGAAGCCTATGTCCCTAACATAGGGACAAACTACAGACCATCAGCATGGTTGCTCCCCTCCCAGTGGCACAGGTGGCCAGAAGAATTTACAGTCCTGTTCTTGCAGCACCTCTATGGAACTGAGAGCTCTGTTATTCTAAGAGCCACACAAATGTTTGCCCAAGAAGCTCCCAGTGTCAAGCAGACAAAACAAGGCACAGTTGGATATTCAATTTTATATATTAAGAACAAAAAACCAAAAAAACAACAACAACAAAAAAAGAATTTAAAAGTCTGCTCAAAATCCCATGAAAAACCTGGGGGAGGTCTGATGGAGAAATGGAGAATGTGCATCTCACAAGCACTGCACTGATCTAAGGTGCTCTCCTGCTGACCAGCACACAGCTCTTACCTGTGAAACACTGAATGAAAAGATTCAAGCTGCAGGAAGAAACCTTCCCTAATGAGTGCAATGTTAGCAGCCAAGGGTATTTCCACACTTCATGGTGAGACACATCCACACAAAGCATCTCGGGTTCAAGAAGAGTCTGCCACATCTGTGCACTGCCACACTCACACCATCCATCAGCTGATCTTCATATGCCTCCACTTCTGAGATTAGCAACACACAAAGCCAACAAGGGCACAGATATCTGCACCCTGTTACATACAGCTGTAGCCCACTGCATCAGGAACAAAACCATACAGCCTTCCTGCTGCTCACAACTCCTCTCCCCAGGACCAGGTGCATGAATTCTTCTCATTTCTCCTCCTTGTCACCTAGAAGTGACACCACTCTTGGGTCTTAATTATTTGAAGCTGAGCATTAACTCCTGCCATAGCCCGACAACTCCACAGCCACCCAGGGGAACCTCAGTTCACATTTCCAAGGAGATGTAAACACTGAAGCTGCTCCATCACAACTCTGATTCTCAGAGCAAACAAATATTAACAAGATAAACAAAAGAATGAAAAATCCCACACACCAAGATGAGGCTGTAATACTGCCTTGGGGATGGGGTGAGCTGAAGGGAATACCAGACTGGAGATCCACAGCCTGGAAAAAAGAAGGAAGAACAAGAAGAATTCAGACTGGGCAACAGAGGTGAGAGGAAACATTGGACATCCTGCTCCAGCTGGCTCTGGAAACTGAGATGCCACCGTTCCTAATAATAGATGAGAGGAAAAGTTTGGTTTATGCCACAGGGATCCTGCAGAAGGTCCAAAGCAGAACCATGGGACCTGAGGGCCTCCTCCTCATTCATCAGCTGCCCCAAGGCCATCTACTTCATCTCTCACAGAGGGGGCTTTAACCTGGGTCCTACTCCTGGACATTGCCCAGGTGACAGACAGCAGCCCAGCACAAGCCAGACAGAAGGCAGCCCAAGGCAATCCCTTCAGGAAAGGAGCTGAGAGGAATACATGTGTGAGAAATGCTTTTCCCCGTCACACAGCTTCTGAATGCCACCATTGTTAGCCTCCTTCTAGTTTTCACTAATTGCCCATGCATTTATAGTCAAGCAGCCAAGGTGCCTCCTGCCCTTCTGTCTCTGATTCTCCCTGCAGGCCAATGGCTCGCTTTCTCATGGACATCAATTACCAGGGATCATGAAACTTTTCAGCTGGACTTGATGATCTTAAAGGTCTTTTCAAACCAAAAATGATTCTTTAATTCTATTTTGTATGCTGCCTGGGGCTTCAGGGCTTCTCAGAGCAGCTGGACTGCTCTGGTTGTTCCCACCATGTTCCAGCCAACCACCAGAATGTTCTTCAGCTGTCTGGAAGGCAGCAGAGACAGCTTTCCTGAAGAAGCATTCATGGTGACACCACGAGAGGCTTGCTCTCTCTGTCACACCCCAGGCCTTGCACATGCTGCTCCAACTGCACAGCTCATTGTTCAGGACTTCTCTAAGGAATAGGCTGTCCACACACAGCCCCTGACCCCCTCTCAGCTGCACCTTCCCTTCCAGAGCGGTTTACGATTCCCAAACAAGTTAGATGAACTGGTCACAACAAAAATCTCATCCCATGCATTTCTGACACAACTGATCTTGTGGTATCTTCCTGAGTGATTTTCCCCTCTCCCTGCTATCATCCATTATAACTCCCTATGCTGCTTTATTGTTGAGTTTTGTTAATCTATCTTCAACCTCCTTTCGTAGAACCTTAAAGAGATAGAGGAGGAGAAAAGGCACAGCACAAAACTTCACTGACACCAGACCCCTCTTCCCAATGTGAGACACTGCTATTTATTACTAAACTTTGTTTATAGTTGCGCACTCTCCCACCCACATGGCAATGTTTCATTCAAGACAAGTTTGAATTCACTTCAAGAAAAACATTTCAAAGGATCCCAAAGCATTTGTTTACAAACAGCATGCATGGAGAATTCACTTCTCCCACCAATGAACATGGTCCCCTCCAAGACAGGGAGAGGCAGCTGTTTCATAGCACCCAACACTACTCAACAGCTGAGGGACAGGAAATGATCCACAGACAACTGATATTGCTGAAGAAACTTATGAAAAATGAGGACTGGAGACTTCTATTTGCCAGGGGAGAACGTGGAAGCTTCTGAGGACTAAAGCTCTCCACTGGGTCAGGAGGAATTTAGGGAGGCAAAGCATCCCAGACTGTGGTCAAAGGAGTGACTCCAAATTTCAAGCCTCATCTGAAAGCTGGCACCTCCCGAACTAACGGGAACCTGGGCACTGGGATAATTTGGCTGAGGAGGGGAGAGCATCCCCTGCTGAGGCAGCCACAAAGATCTCATCCAAGCCCCAACAGGCCCAGCCCTGTTCAACATGGGGTACAAGCCAAAATCACAGCCCAGAGAGGTATTTGGTGCAGTGAGAAGACACGGAGAGGCTATAAAACTGAAAACACTTTGTAATCCCAGCTCCATACACGAGACCTACTGTAAACACTAAATCTTCAGAGGAGGAAGGACAACTCCTTCAAATACAAGTCCTAGGAATGGTAAAGGGTCATATGTTGTGGAAGCCAAGAGCGTCCCAGAATGAAAAAAGAGGTGCTCAAAAAGGTTAAAGGAAAGTCAGATGTAGGAAATCCAGACACAACAAATTGATGACAAACAGTGTTACAGGGAGCTGGCTTCACATGGTACTTGCTCCCCAGAACAGTAACCAACTTTAAGCAGGTAAGAGACTACAGGGGCTCCCCAGAAGATTGGCGAGTACAACATCCAAACAAGGGACAGAACACACCTCCTCACCACCTGTGATGGGAGGAACCAAAGGGCATCACAAAAGAGGTGATGGAAACACCACTGCTGGAAGAGAGCTGCCCTGCTGGAGATGGGATATGAGGCAGGGCTGCACCCCTATTCCATACCAGAGATTGAGCACAGGAATCTCACTTTGAGGATGGGACATGTACAGTGGTACATGTGGGTCTTGCACACACCCCTTGCTCAGAGATAGGCAGCACATGGAGAGCTCTCACTCCTCCATGGGGGCAGGGGAGGAGAAAGCTGGTCCTCTCTATGCATTCTTCCCAAAAATGAGATGCAGAGGACAGAGCTGCCAAAATGGATGTCCCTCCCCAAAATGGATGTTAGGAGAACAAAACGGTCCTAAATACACTTCATAGAAAGAGCTGATGGAGGTGGCACTACCTCCACACCGTGTTTTGGAGCAGGAAGCAAGGGGCACTTTCTCCAGGCAGGCGCACTGGGCGATGCCCAGGCCCTTTTGGTGGGTAATGACAGTCCTGAGTAGGATACGACCTGGGGATGCCACCCTAGACACCCCAATGTGGCCTGCATGGGAGATACTACATCAGGCAAGGTGTTGGCCAAACATCCTGAGTACGGGGAGGGGGTGACCCTCAGATGGAGATGATGGTCTTCTCCAAGGCGTCTCTGGCACCTAAAGCAGGGTATCACCAGCTCTCTCACTGAGTTTAGCATGGAGCAGCTTCTCTAGAGCTGATACGGGATCCGAGGATGTGGGGCTGTCCCCGGAGGTAGCACCCAGGGACAACGAACCCCAGAGAATGTGCACAGGGGGGTACCACCACCAGCCTCCCACAGGTGAGATCCTGGGGTGCACGGAGGGTGTGTGCCCCCAGACAGAACCCAAGGGGGTCACCACCCCCATCCTCTCCAAGGAAAGGCAATGGGGATGGAGGATGGATCGGGATCCCCCTCCCCGCGCCGGGCACGAGAAGAGCACCTCCCCACCCCGGGGTCCCGGCCCCGCCGTCCCGGGGCGCAACCGGGGCCGAGGGGCAGCCAGCCCCGGCCTCAGCCCCGTGAGGGGAGGGAGTTCTCCAGTCGCCCCCCAGTGCTCCCCGGGGAGTCCCACGGGGCCCGGGCTCCACGCGTGGCCCCGGGGGACCGGGCCCGGGCCCGCTCTCACCCGAAGTCGTCGTCCATGGACTTGAAGTAGAACTTGTAGTTGGGGCGGTTGAGGAGCCCCTTGAAGTCGCCGAGGGTGACGCGCTCGGCCGGGATCGGCAGCTTCACCAGGTACGGCGTCTCCTGCTCGTCCAGGTGGTAAATGATCTTCGTCTCGGCCGCCGCCATGGCGCCCCTGCCCGGCCGCCAGGCCCCCGCCTCTGCCTCCGCCGCCTCCTCCGCCCCGGCCCGGACCCCCAGACCCGGCCCGGCCCCCGCCCGCGCCCCGGCCCGGCCCGGCTGCGGCCTCCGCACGCCCGCTCCCCCCGCGCCCCTTGTTCTCCGGGTCCCAGCGCCGCCCGGCTGCACGGCGCAAGCTCGGCCTCGGCCGGCCCCGCCCCGCCCGCCGTCCCGGCCCCGCCGGAACCGGAACCGGCGCCCCGCGGGGCCGCGGCGCGGAGCGGGACCGACTCCGCACCGGCACTCGCTATGGGCCGGGACTGAGCTCAGCGGGCAGCCCGCGAGTTTGGGCCCAAATCCCGCCACGATGCTGGCCCGCACCCTGCCCCCGAGCCAGATCCCGCATCGATAGGAGACACCCCCCCCCCTTCGCTAGAACTGACCCTCTCGTGTGGAACTGACCGCCCTACACACCCATCCACTGTGCCCCGTGGGGGTGCACGGCCCCTGGGACTGCACACCTCCAGCCCCATCGCCCGTGGGTGCGTTGGGGTTTATACTTTATATCCACATCCTCCTATCCGCAGCCTGGTACTCCCCGTGCACCCACATTCCCAGTGCCAGCTGGCAATATACCTCTCCCAGGCTCCCCACCCCCATTCAGCTTTCACATCCCTGTTACACCCTCTGATCCTGCCTCACACACAGGGTCGTTCCTGTGTCCCACAGCCTGTGCTTCTGTCCACACTCCAAGCCTCTCCTTCTATCTCTGCAGCCCTGGTCCTTTATCACACACCTCCCAGCTTTCTCCATGCTCCTCACACAGCTATGTGCCCCGTGAGTACAGCTTACAAAACACGAGGCATATCCATCTCTACCCTACTCTCCCATGTACAGACCCCTCTGAGCTTCCTGTACTGTGTCTCAGATGGCCACCACACACAGGGACTATCATCAACCCCAGCTCGTCTACAGCTGAGGCTTCCCTCTGAACCTCTTGTCACCATCCAACAACTAATCCCAGTACTCAGACCTTTTCCTCACCAAGCAGACTCTTTCCTCTGCTCTTCGTGAGCATCCCCTGTTCCACATACCATGGCCTCTTCAACTGGGCACCTTTCGGCTGTGTGGTTTCTTCCCATCCTCTATCTCCGTGGACCCCAGCACATTCTTACCTATAGTCATCAGCACTGTGACCCCAGCCCCTAGGACTTGCCTCTGTTCCACAGCAGTCTCAGGCTGTCTGATTTCCCCTCTGCACAACTTGCCAGCACCCAATGGGCACCACGGAACCATCTCCATCAGCAGTTTCCCGGAGCTGTGGCTGAGAGCAGAGCTGGGGTAGATGGAATTTTGGGAACACCCACCAACAGGAAGGGCAAGAACTGCCTTGCAGCGTCCTGGATTAGAAGGAACAAATGCAGAGGAAGCACCACACCGTGGGCCTGCACAGGGCATGAGACTAGATCAGCCCTCAGACTAGACTCCCCTGCCGTAGGAAAAGGAGCCAGAGAGATCCTAGAGGGAACAGAGCCAAGTTCCTCAGGCGGGCAGGCAGGCTGAGCTAAAAAAGTCTCCTAATGCATGAAATAGTCCTGCAGGCATTGCTACTTATTACCTGGGCAGCACTTCTAGACTGGGGGAAGAACCTGACATTAAACTGAAAAAAAAAAGTAAGAATCTAAGGGAAGTCCTCAGGTAAGCAGAAGTTGTAAGAGGTCTGAGACTCTCCTGTGTTTCCACATCAGCTCTTGGAAGATTGTAATTTCTTTATGCTCGGAGCTCTGTGGTAAAAGCTGGTGTACCTGGAATGAAGAATCCAGGTCAGGAATGGAAAAGTTTAGTTTGAATTGCTTCTTCCTGTGTCAACCCCGACAGAGCTAATCCTAAAGTCTTTGTGTAACACCTCTCTGCCCCAAAAGCAGGCACATGTAAAAGAATCCTAGTCTGCCCCAGCAGGGCCACTGTCTCACCCACCTCCCAGCATAGCTGTGGATGCACCTCAGAGCCTGTATTGTACACATTAGACACCTTTGTTACCAAAAGGGCAATTTTCAGTAGTGTTGAGCTCCCAAAGGAGCACATGCAGCTCAGGGGAGCGGTACCACACCCCCCAGGGTAGTAGTAGATGAAATCTCATTGCTATAGCTGCCTTTTCTTTTAAAACAGGCCAAGTGACAGAATAGACTCAATGATAGATTGGTTTCACTGCTCACAGAGGCCTTGTGGTGTATGACTCACTAACACAGTGACAAAGAAATTAGCAGGAGGGGATTATGCTGTGCACTCCAAGGTCCTCAAGGAAGAGTTTCTGAACTGCCTGTTGGCTTATTTTTGCAATTATTGCAACTTAAAAATTGCAGCATTGATAACATTGTTTCTCCTTAGAGAGTACAGAGGCATCAGACATTTTAGTGCACCTTGGAACAGCCCAAAGCAGAGGTGGATGTACTTGAGTTCCATTGCTTACACCTTTAAGCAACACCAAACTATTATCTTCTTTTAAAAGGGTTACTATTGTTAACTGAAGTTATGGGTTTGATACAAGAATGCCTTCCCTTTC
>NC_031778.1:16386741-16471423 GCF_001522545.3 Parus major | reverse complement strand
CCCTCCCTGATGGAAAGTCAAACAACTTGATTATTATAGCCTTAGGAAAATAAAGTACTTACTGCTTACATTGCCCAGAGATGGGCAGCAATGATTCCACATTCAAGATTGCTCTCAAAGGCATTTCTAGTCTTCCAACCAAAAAAACATCTTGACTGAAGCAGTAAGAAAGCATCAAGCCCATCCTACACTTCAGCAATGGAGTAAATGCTCCTTTAAAAAGTACCACACATATCAGTACATAAGGATGCTGCACCACGCCAGAACTCCACCTTGGAGAGTATCAAGTATCCTAATTTGTTTTCTTTTTGCTACTCTACTCTTGGCATCTGTAAAACTACCCCACCACACACACTACCAGGGCCTGAAGGATATAGCCATAGAGCAACATTCTCCCCTTGGATTTTAACTCACAGGTAAAAAAGCAGCTCATACCACAAAGTTGGAGCAAAGGAGGAAGGAATGTGGCAAAAACAGAAGTGTAATTGTTACTTGGCAGAAATAATCAAGAACTTCTGGCGAACTGAGCTATTTACAGCACTACATGTTAAATTTATTCTTAAGTCATTTTTACCCTGTAAAAGGAAAAAAAAAATACTTGAGATGTCCAAAGAAATTTTAAAATAACCAAGTCTTGCCACTGTTTTGTAAATGGTTTTACTAAGGGTTCTGCAGTTGCCTTTCCCTGCCTCTGCCAACTCCTATTTCCCAACATCAGGAGGGCACAACGCAGGACATATCACCCATCAATTCCCACAATGACAAATTATAACATTTCTTTAGATTTAAGGTTCATCTTTGCAACGTAATTCTGTACAAAACCAAACCTCACCCACTTCAGGATTCCAAGTTCGGAAGTTTTAATGAATTGTTCTCTAGCTGCAAACAGGGGTCATGAGTTACCACCAAACACTTTCATTGATTCAGTGCTGTGCTGATTTCCTACCTGCTTATTGTGTGCTTAAAATCTGAGAAAAAAGCAGTGATGAGTTATTTAACTTACACATGAAGCTCTGCTCAAGGGCAGAGACTGGAGACATAAAATTCCAAGTCAAAAAAGGCAAACAAGCTGGTAACACCAGGATAGTTTTTATTTGCTCCCTGAATTAAATATTGGCAGATACAGAAAATTCAGATACCAACTATTTCCCCAACATTTACAAGACTGAGTTTGCAATGTCAGAAAACAAGGACATTTATGCACAATCCTGGCAACTGATAGTGTGAGTGCACAAGATGGCCCTGCCTGAACATCAGCTTTTTAGAGGAAGTATCCCTGGTTCCAGCATCAAATGCTGTCCCCTCACTGACAATTGTGGCACCACGGAACGGCCAAGTAAATATCCTGAGTGGGCAGCTCCAGTGCATTTCCCCCTGCAAAGGATTTATTCCATGCTCCTCCTGAAGGGGCAGAGGCAAGGTAAGAACATCCAACAAATAACCCACCTATGAACACAAGCTGATGGTTGTGGTACCCTTTTCACTCTGTTTTTTGAGAGCAGGGGAGAACACAGCACAGTGACACTTCCAAGCAAGCTGTTCTTAAAGGCCTTGCTACTGCCACACATTGTCTGAGCCAGAGGCACATGCACTCCCTGCTGCCTGCCGAGCTGCTCTGCAGCTGCAGAGCCTCACAGTGGGTTTGCAGCACTTTCCCTGCTGTCTGAGGAAAGTTTTCAAATAAATAAACAGCCATGAAGTAAGCAAGCTTATGTAACTGAAATCATGTGGATACACAGACCGTGTGCTGCTGAAGGAAATACCATTCGCTCCTTTTCACACTGGAGCAGAACTTAGGAACTTGCATTCTCCTCAAAGCAGCTGGTGCAGTCAATTCCCCCAGGGCAAAACCCAAGTGTAGTTGGTGCAGTGGGAGGAGCCAGGCACCTCTGCTCCCTTTTCATAAAAAAAAGAAACAGACACTTCTCTAAAACATGCCTGCTAAGCTGGGGGCTCAGAAGAATGATATGTGCAGGATGTGGTGATCCATACAGCCATCCACCATCAGCCAGCGCTGTGGGGAAGCTGAGCACACATCACCCCCAGTTCTACAGAAACACATGGTTTTACCAACTCCGCTGTGCAATTTGTGTTAGATCCTAACATGGCAGATGGCAAGAGATTTTCCCTTTTGTAAAGATCACAGAAGTGCCTTCTAGGCTGCAAAATGCCTTGGGCATCCTCAGACATCGCATCTTCTCCAGGCACAAGAACTCCTGAATTCTAGTCCTGCACTCCAGATCCTAATCCACATGCTCTTACTCACCAACCTTGCCAGTGTCTCTTCAGCAGGAGTTCCCTTAGCTCCAGAAGCAACAATGACTCCAAATACCTTAGCTGTATGACCACTCTTCCACAACCCTGATGGTTAGGTTTACAGGGGCATTGTATGCACTTGCATCTACTCTCTCCCTTTGTATTAGTAACAAGGACCTCCCAAAAATAGCTTACAGTACATCATATCCAGGCTCCAGAGGGATTCTAGGTATCACCGCCTCCTGCTTTTCCCTTATAGTTTTTACACTGGGTTGCAACATAAGGTGCAAATGAGGGAGGGAGGGAAGTGGCAAAGTTGAGAACACACAACTGAATTAATGATGGGATTGTCAGTCACTTCGATGTCAGGCCCCACATCTACACACCATGCACTGGCATTGATCTTGCCCTGCCCACTTGGCCCAGAAAGGCAGTGAGAGCCTCTTCTCATGCTGAGCCACCATGTCAGTCTTGGTCGCCATCAGACGACTCCTCCTCTGCCTCCTCCAGCCACTGGATAAACTTCTGGAGCTGCAGAGAGAATGAGACATAATTGGGTAACAACTGACACCTAAGGGATGCTGGAAATGCTCAACAAATACACTTGTGTGAGTGAGCATCACTATAATGCACAAATAAGAGAATGTTTCCGGAAGAAACAGAAATGGAGGCAGATTGAGGGAGGGAGATACAATTAGGTGAAAAACAACTGGGATACCACAGACAAATGCAGACTGATTAAATTTCTAAAGGAGATTCCTCCAGTCAGACAATCCCTCCAACACTCAGCAAAAAGACAAAAGCTTGATGGCAGCTTCATCTCAGCTGACATGTTAGGAAAACTCTGCTGGGGAAAAAATCTTGTCCGTCAGAAACTGCTATTATAAAGGCAGTTCATTTTACATTTTAACTGGGCTTGAACAAGCAGCTGAAAGCTCTGCTGACCTATACTAATAGCTGACTTTGCAAAGGTCTTGAACAAAGTTGTTCTTCAGATGGCTTTTTTTCCTCTACTTCTCTTCCAGGTCCAGGGAGGAGGACTGGAACAGGGCTCAGCAAAACTGCAGCAAAAAGTTCTGCCTGATGGAGGAGGGAAGTTTATATGCTCCTTGCAACAGAAGCCAAATGAAACCACTCAGTACAGCAAATGCTTAGAAATACATGTGAAGGGACTGCTGAGCCAGGAATGAAAGCTTCAAAGGAATTGCATGGGGCCAGCACACAGGGCATTGGCCTAAAGCCCATTGCAAATGGGTGTTGGCTTAGAGAAGCCGTGCTGCTACTCCAGAAAGTGCTGGCCTCGTGCTACAGGGAGCCCACTAGAAACAATCCTCATACTACCTCCATTCCTCATCCAAACAGGATGATTATGGCAGAATGCACAGAAATGTCTGCTCTGGAGAACAAATCTATGTTGCTTAGTGCACTGGTTTTGTGCAGTGTTTCTTGGCCTACTATGTGATGGCAGCTGCTCCACAGAAGGTGACAGTGACACCAAATTTCACTCGAAGTTTCTTTCAGCAGCTGTTGTCTGTCTTTCTCCCCCCACTGTGGCCTCTCCCAACACCTTTGTAACTCACCCGTTGGTTCTTACGAAGCTGCTTTCCTTTGTCAGACGTGTCCCGCAAAGAGAACCAATTGAGAATTACATCTTCTTCCAGAATTTCCAGCTGGTAAAATGTCATCAACACCTGCATCAATTAGAAAAGAGCAACAGGCTCTCTATAAACTCTTTTGGGACTAGCTCAAACGTCCAAGTACAAAGTTTGCACGTAAGCTGTGTCTCTCAGCTCTGTCTTCACCAGAAGACACTCAGTCTGCTTCATTTTCCTTCTACTGTTAAAAATAACCATGATTCTCCCACCAAGCCTTATGTTCCTGATGGATGCTGTGACACATAATGAGTCAAAGTTGAAGCCCCACCAGCTTCAGCTCTGAGGATGCTGGGTAGGACTGAGAGCACTGGGCAACAAGGGGTCACAGAGGACATCAGTTCAAGATGTAAGTTATTTTTAAAGCAAACCCAAACACCATCCCCAAAGCAGATCCAACGAGCAACTGATACAGGCTTACATACAACAGTGACACGTGCAGAGGAGCATGAACCTATCCAGCTCTGCACCCCAGGCTCTCTCCTCCTGCCAGCTCTCTCTTTGCAGTGCCTCATGGCAGGTGACAAAAACAACTGGTCATTTGTCAGCTCAAGCCCCTGCCCCGTGAGCAAGGGGGAGACACCATCAGGCTTTCTCAGGGTGCCTTTGTGCTCAGGCAGAGCAGGCACTTCGCCGTCGCTCTCCCTGCAGCACAGCACTAACAAAGCTGGCTGCCAACTCCGAATATAAAGTGTCACTTCAATTCCCAGCCTCTAGGGAAACCCAGGCCCCTAGAACAATGGACACATGCCAAACAATTGCTGTGATTCAAGGACATTTTGGCTCACCAAACTGAAGGCTTTTGGCTCCAGTCCTAAGTGCTTTGCCATCAGCCAGAAGTACTGGTAGCAGAAGTTAGGATTACTCTTTCTTGAGGAATCAAGAGCTAAGCAGGCTCTAGGAGAGCTCTTGCAAAACAGACAGGGGCTTCCTGAGTTGATGCTAAAGAAGCCTTGCAATCCAAGTCAAATGCTCTCCATGTGATAGGGCAGACAGAATGCAGGGACAAAATATTTGTGAAGGATGGTGAGGAGGAATATATGAAAATTCTCAGAAGCGGGGAGACAGATAGTAAGCCACATGGCAGATTCCCTTTACTCCCAATTTCATAACTAGCTCAGCCTGAATAAAATTCCACTTTTATTCGCAGCTTTTCTGTTTTGCATTCCAAAGTAGGATAAACCATTTAGCAGTGAGATCCCAGGGACCATGGAGAGATAAATGAAGTGAGTGAATCTCTGGTCTTGCCTCTTCCAGCGTCATACAACAAGGACATCTATGTTGGAAGCTGCAAAATAATAGCTCCCCACAGGCTGCAGGGTGGTAATTAATACTCACCCTCAGCTGTGCTCCCTCAGAGGCACAGGCAGACACAGAACTTTTTCTGTTTTTAAATAAATTGTTACAGATGGATTTTCTACACACCCTCACCACCAAGACCCCAAAATTCTCTCCCCTAAAGCAGAGAGGTGATTATGTAAATCGGATGCATTCCACTGGTGAATCTAGCAAAAACAGGTTTGGGAGCGGATACTCACTTTAGCTATCGATGTGCAGAGACTGTCATGTTCCAAGAAGAATTCTTCAATGGCACATAAGGCATTCAAGTGATCTGACGCTCGTTTTATGTAGTTCTTAAACAATGGGGTCCAGTTCTTCAACAGCTGCAGGGAGAAAACACAGAAGAGCTCCTGAGATGAGATGGATGGGTGCACTCAGCCCTGTGTCTCAGCTGTGTTACACCAAAAAAGTGACCCAGGGAAGCATTTTATGAAACTATTCAGCTGACTACTTCAGGTATTTGACCCTTGCTGTCCATGAAACAGATGCTATTGAGTCTCACATGTGAGGACAGAACCTGGTTTTACTAAGATTTCAAGATATCTATTAGCTTTCTTATTTTTGCCTCTCTTGATGGAATACTAGATCATCACAATAAATGTGTTCAATGGAGTCTGGTATTCAAATAAAACCTCTTCACTGCAGACTGATAAGGAGAGATACCTACATGCTACTCAGAGCCTCCCCCCACAGAACAGCTGACATTTCAGTGGAATTTTCCTTCAAAGCAGAAGGACGAATAAGGCAACATAGAAAAAGATAATGCCAGGTTAATTACCAGCTGAGTAGAAGTGAACAGTGAAAAACAACCAACCCTAAAACAGGAACACGTCAGAGCAGCCCCTAAGTGCAAATCACACATTTGCTGTGTGCCTAGAGGCTTGTTTGGATCCTGAAGCCTGCTGCAGGGAATGGGTGGAAAGGATGAAGGGCAAGAAGTTGTTACACTATTAGTTGTTCTCTCCTCCAAGGCTTATTTTTCTTGAAGTTTTAAGTTTAATAATTTTAGTGCTGCCTCTTCAAACAGTATTTCTGAGTCTCCCACAGCTCCTTCCCTTGTTGTACCTATCTGGGAAATATGCAGCAGGGAGCTCTGCAAAGCAGCACAAACTGACCTGAATCTGGGATAGGAGATAATACTTAGATCCCTGTCCATAAAAATTTTAAAAGGTATCAGGACTTGGATAAGATACAAAAATTCTTCATTGGCCACATCATGACCTCACCACCCTACAAAAACATTGTAGGAAATTAAATCAGAGTTCCACATCTTTTTAAATGGAGTAATTCAACAGCAGGCAATCCTGAAACTACGCCCCTGGCATGCTTGCACAGATACAGTGGTTTGCTGTGCCTTCAGCAGTGTCTCCTTGCAGAACACATCTGGTCTGTTTTGAAGGGAAACTGGCAATCCACAGGGGCTTGGGGTGTGATGAAGGAGCTTTTAGTCACCTACATTTGGGGTTAATCAGCATTATACTGTCCAGGATAACTGTTAACAGGCATTAGACCTGAGAGAGGGAGGCTGGTGAGGACTACCAAAGGTAGCCTGAGCTAGGAAATGGTGCTGCTCTGCTCAGTAGTACTGTAGATAGAGCACAGAGCACTCCATCACCTCTTCAGACACATTTGCTATGCAACCATGCTAGAATTTGCATGCCTCAAGCAGAAATAAAGAAGAGGATTAGTACAAACAAATAAAATGTGCAGTGGTACACTGGCTGGTTTAAGGAACAACAGTAACAGCATAGAATGATCCTGATCACCATGGTATCACAATAAAACAACTGAGGGTTCTGTAGCATTTACAGGAGGTACTTTAGTGTTTAGCAAAATGCTTAATGCTAAAAACACTCTTCCCTCCTCTACAACCATTTCCCCACTCTTATTATTCTTTGGAATCTTCACCTCAACTGCAGTAAAACTACTGAGAAGTTCCTTCCAGGCTAAGAAACACTTTGTAATACCTTTCTATTAACACCTTTAAATCATAAGCAGGCACAAATCTAACCAGAAGCTATTGAGATTCTGAAAGGAGGTTATTTGTGAAGAAAACACTCACAACCCCACGACTAAATTCAGTGTGCCTGCTGCTGGAAAAGGGAAAGAAGTAAAAATATACTATGTCAAGTTGTATTGCACTGTAACTGGTGCTAATGGGGATAGTAGGGCTCAGCCCCACAGAGCCCCTAGGAAAAACATCCTCTAAGCCTGTATGACCAGAGAGGCTATTTTGGGAGTTTCATGAAGATCTAAACTGGAGAATTAGAAGCTTGCAATGTGGAGTTGATGAAACACTGAAAAATGTGGAAAGTTACCTGACAGAGAGGCCTATGGACAATATCACAATTTTTCAGGCTTTGACTCTACACAGGTAATTCCTCAAAACAATTGACAGTTTGGAGAAAGCAATGAGATTTCCCTGACAGGCTGATTCATCTTTCATCAAATCTGGTCAACGATATTCCAACAACTTCAAAGAGGTTTGTGATCCAGCTCTCTTGTCAGAAGGACAGTCTCAACACCAAGATCATTTTATACCTACCACCAGCACAGAACACCATCAGGAAGTATGTGCAAAACATGACGGACAAAACTGTAATTCCAGCCTGTCAGACCACAAGAGCAACTGTGCTAATCACCATAAATGGCTTCAGTGACAGCAGAAATCCATTTGGTCCCCAAATAAGCAATCCCACAGTGTGTTCACATGCACACAATTACAGAATCCCAGATCTGGGAAAGGTTTATAGCCCTAGGAAAGGTCTATTTCTGCACCTTCTCTCCTTTACAGCTTGTACAAGAACTGAACGAGATGCCTGACATACATCAAACTGGATATCTCTATTTCTCAAGCCTGCATGTTTCATCTGGAAAAACTACCCACGGGAATATCCTTTACGAGATGCTTGTTTCCTAAAATTGCTGCAACACTTTAGAACATCATGCTCAGGGGCCAGCACTTCAGACCACATACTGTGGTTTCACGTCAAACCATACATCAGAACTATGGCATTCCCACCATTTCCCCTCCTGAGCTGCCTGGGACTGCTCTGACATAGGTTTTACATAAACAACCCATCTTAATTCAACATTTCTTGGTCAGAGTTGAGCTACAAAGAGAGCGAGAAACATAAAAAGGTCTGTAAGGTTCAGTGGGCTTCAGATACCCATCATTCTCAGAATGCAGGTAGCTTCAACTCACACAAAATAACACTTTTCCATAACTACTCCATCATGAGCAGCTCTCAGCCCAAAACTGCTATTGCCTGAGGCAGTTTTAACTGCTAACTTCAGCAGCAACTGCTTTCATTATGTACTAACCAAATACCAAGCCTGTGCTTGGGATTTGCAGACTGCAAATAAGAATTAGTAAATTAATGTGCTTTTTGCTAACCAGGGAATCGCAAGCTGCAGAGAAGCCACTGTTCCAGATGCTGTACAACTTCTGCCCAAAGAATGGGTCTTTTCAGAGCACTGCTGGTAAATACACAAAGCTGCTGCCTCAGAAGACCAGTGATGTGTGTTTAATAAGGCTTTTTAGGCTGGTTCATCACATCTATTAGAGGTGTATCTCATCCCAAATACTGGGTTATTGTAACAGTGACAAACATCATGAGTGCAAGTGAACACACCTGTACCTGACCAGGACACTGTGCTCCTGCTGAATGCAGTTCAGAAAGTCAGCACAGCAATCCTGAACACAGTGAAGGCATCATCCGATGCACAATCTCTCCCAGAGAAGGATTCTCTAAGAAACTTCTTGGTTGTTCTTTACAAGGGAGAATCTGGAGAAACTGGCTGACATGATGTTCAATTGGTTTGACACCTGGCTTTCTTTGGTAAATCTAAGGGCAATTTGTACTTCATAAATGAACACAATTCCCTGCCTAGACAAATGCCACCTGCCCATGACATGACACATGGCCACTCTAAACATTACAATTTGATTATTACTACTTCTCACTAAAGGTGAGCTGACTTGCTCTTTCTGCTGCTAAACATAAGCATTAGCTTTCCTGTGATGAAAAATATATGGACAAAGTTACCCAGAGAAACTCTTCATCTACTACCATTGTCTTCAGCTTCTAAGGGTTTGGGGTAATTACACAAAACTTAATGCATTTATATGCTTCATCCCAGACTACAACATCTTCTGACTGGGTGCTGCAGTGAAATTCTCCTTTACCACTCATGCTAGAGTAGGAGCCTAATCTGAGAGACCGAGAGATGCAATATCCCAGTTGGGATAAAAAAAATCCCACTATTCTATATAGCTACCAACTCCACACAAGCTGTTGTCTAGATGTACTGCTTTCCACCTAGAATCTAACACCTGCTCCAACATTTTCTTCAGTCCTCCTCCTTCAATTCTCTTTTTCTAGGACAGGACATGCTATTCAAGAAAACAGTCTGGAAAAATGAACAAAAGCAAGCAGAATTTAAACAGAGTGAGCAGCAAAATCTCACTAAGCCATCTGAAGAATAGATCAGTTTACATGAATGTTTTCTGCAGAAGGCATCTCCACATGTCCAAGAGGTGAATTAAGTAGCATTCTTACACCTACACAAAGGAGAATTAGTTTTCCACCTTTTCCCATCAATTGAAAGCACACACTTCCTCAAAGAAAAGATTATGAGGAAGTTCAGTGTTCCTTTCAATCTCCTAAAAAAAAGAGAAAGTAGTCCTAAAAAATTGAAGTAGTCTGTCCCAGACATGTGTCAGACCTATTCATTCTGAAAGAACATCTTCAGAATCTGTAGAGTTTGCAAAGTCAAATACATAAATGGACAAAGAGACAAAAATACTACAGTGACTTCAGCTTGGGTGAACAAAACCATTAAGAGAAAACTGTCCGCTTTTAAAAACAGATCCTACCCTATTTTGTCTGCCATAAGGCAGGAAATTGAAGTTGCTACACCCAACTATACAACCCATCTCCCTAGAAAGAAAGCAGAACTTTATCTTTGCACAAGGACTACGATATCATGCCTTTACATTTGGCTTAAAAAAAATTGTCACAAATTACAGGATGCAGACAAGGAAGACCTCGGAAAGGATCCCACTGGGATCCCCACTGTGCTCCCCACTGTCCCAGGCACAGGACTTGAGATGGATTAGAACCGCATTGCTGGAATGCAAGCCTGTAAAGACATCTCTACCAGACCTTCTCTGTTCTCTTTTACAAATGATGCACTTCTACTGTCTCACACAGGCAACAGAAATAACCACAGGTATTGAAGTAGAGCTCCCACACCTGCAGTCTCAGCTCAGCTCTGTCAAGCAGGAACAACAGTTTCAGTTCATTCTTACTTCTATAGAAGACAAAGAGGCTCATGAACTCAAGGAGTTCAAGTGGCTCCAGGCTTAACCAAAGAGATTTCTCAGGCAGGAACTACCTGGGGCACACAGAGAGACTGCTACACATTAGGAGACAAGCCCAAGGAAGAGTCAAACAGAGCAGGACTCACAGGAAGTAGTGCTGAGAAATAGTTCTGGGAGTCCAGGTTTGCATCCAGCTGCTGCAGTGGGAACTCCAGGATCACTTTACTGAGCACCTGCATCATCTCCTTCAGGCCAATGTTATATGCATACCTACAATGAAAAAGGCAAAAACCCCTCAACATTTCACACTGTCTGATCTCTGCAGACTGTGGCTATTCACAGAGATAGAGTAGAAAGTCTCATTTTCATCTTCTCATTTTCATCTTCTCAACCTATTTTTTGTTTATTTGGTTTTGCAAATATTCAGACAATAAAATCACTTTATCAGTGATTCATCAGGCCCTGCATAAGTCCTGAAAATCTGTTTTCACAATTGGAACAAGCTGCTGCAGGGACAGCACCCTCACATTTACCAGAGTGCTGTAGGAATGCTCTTTCACAAAAAAAGGCCCACAGGTTTAGATTTGACAAACACTAGACAAAAGGCACTCTGATTATGTGTTCTAGACTTGCTGCTGTAAAAATACTGTGGACAAGCCACACCATAGCACAGCCCCAGCTGCAGGCAGGTGGCTGAATGCTGCAATGCCCAGAGCAGCACACCCTGCATGAACTTCCAGGCAGTCGTACCAAGAACTGGCTTGTTCTCTTCAGTCCACAGTTATTTAGCAGCAATTCAATCTCTTGTTACAGAGATGGGGCAGGAAAAGCCTAACCACCAAGGATGCTAGACATGCAGCTGGTGCTCTCCATCAACTCCTGCTGTCATTCAGTCATGATGTCTAAGCTGCATTTCTCATGCTCCATATTGATAAAATGTCTAACAATGGGCATTCACATGGTTTCTCCTCTTCTTTTGACATGCCTGCTGTCAATCCCAACTGTTCAGCATATGGAACAATATCCCTAAGGATGCCCCAAGGATGTTTAAGGACATCCCCAACTCACTTGAGGGAGTTGATTTCCAGGACCAGGTTGTCACAGGAAATGTTTTCTTCTTCACCCCTTTGTAATGTACCCAGAACCTCATTCTGGAAAACTAATGAAAGAAAGGACAGGCAGTTAGACTTGAGGGAAAAGCACAGATTCTTCAAACTGCTCATTACTGAAGGAATGATGCCCTTCACAAAAAAAGCATTCTGACACAGATGTCTATTTGTTCTCTGTAAGCTGACACAAATCCACAACAACTATACTTATAAATAGTGGTATATAATTCAAACAAAGGAAACCACCTACTAAATATCATTGATGTATCCACAGAAACCAGTACAAAGCTATTTACCTCTGCAGCTTTTTAGAGAAGACTTTCTGTTATACTTTCACAATCTAGCCTTTCCTGTTCAGACAAACCTCATCTTCCCATAACTGAAAGTATTAATTCAAATCTAAAATTTATTGGTTTAATTTCTTTTGTGGTGATATTCCAACATGAGAAAGTTTTTGAGTTTTTCCTATTTGGCCTGAACCTCTTTCAAATGCAGATAAGCTTAACACAACAAAACAGAAAATCAAAGCATCTTTTCCAAAAGAGGCAGCTCCTACAAGGACATTTATTTCTCCAGAATGATTACAGTACTAAGCTGTCCATACAGTGAAACTCTGCTGGACCTTCCCATAGTCTCTAAAATTAGGCAATGGCACTGCTATTTAAACAGACAACTCAGGGAGGTCTCTTTCATGAAGGTCCAGTGATGAGGATGAGAAAGATGGAGGCTCTTTGTCTCGTTTCTCACCCTTGACTGCCTTGGGTTAACCCAGTAGTGATATGGGGAATATTGAAGAACTCTGTAGAAAATGCAGGAAGTGAGATCAGGAAACAACGTATCATAGAGATGCTCGAATTTTCCCGTACACCCAGAGAAAGCAGCACAAACCTCCCTGTTTTATCCAGCACACTGCATTATCTACAGAGTCACTGTACTTCTTCTGCCCATCTCACCTTTGATGTCATCCAGCTGAGGGGAAGCTGCCCGACTGTCTGGCTCCTCAGAGCCCATGCTCAGGTCACTGTCAGATTCGCTCTCTTCCTCTGAGTGCATAACTGGGCCTGAGGAAGGAGAAGATGCAGCATTCAGCACTAAAAAGCTGCAACTATCACATGCCATGAGGAACCAGCTGTCCCAGGGACTTCCCAACCAAGTCAGCAACTATCTGTCCTTGCAAGGAAGCTTCTATTTACAGGTCCAGATAATTATATTCGTTGCAGAGGGAACACTACAGCTGGCACTAGGATAATGGGATTTTTTGGGAGTCTGCAGGCAGACAACAAAGGACAGGGACAGAAGCAACTGCATTTTGCGCAGACTGCTGACTCATAGTGGAGCAATGTCAGCAGACCCTGCCACTGGCAGGAAGAAAGCCAGCAGCACCTTGAATAGCCAAAGCATATTCCCATCTGAGGGAGGGCCTGGTGAGTGACCCATAGTGCAGCATTCCCAGCACAGACAGCTCTGTGTGTTAGTGTAAGGCAAATATCTAACAAACACCTTCCACAGAGCACAGATACAGAGAATCTGGTCCATGACCTGCTTTTACCTCTCACCCTCCCTCCACACATAGCAGTTACACGGAGCCAATCTGCTTCACAAAGCCCAAGTCTTGCTCTAGACACAACTACCAGCATCCCACTTGGCCAGTTTCCCCAACACATGCCTGTCTGTTCACCCCCAGGTGACCACACTAAACTTCTCCTCACCCCATAGGCTTTGTCTCTGCTCTTCTTCATCCTCTTCATTCTTGTCATCTGCTTTCCAGAGATAGCCTCTGCCTTCTGAGCCTACATCCTTTTTATTGTAACCTGAAAAAGAATCAAAAATCAGAGTGTGGATGTACTGGATCTGCTTACAGGCAAAGCTGAAACAGACTGATATAACCTGCATATTACTGCCCCTAAATAGCCTTCATCAAGAAGGAGCTGGGATTCCTGCAGATGCATATGGGTTTCAGCTTGGATTTTCTCACATGCTTTGACAAGTGACTTACTCCTTCCTACAGCAGCAACATTTGGCAGACCATGTTTAGATCCCCTGACAAACCCACACTGTAGCAACAGTATTTCACAAGGACAAAGCTCTTGGACACAGCTGAGTATCCTTGCTTGCCCAGGTGAGAACATATAGGTTCCAGGTTGATGGAAGCGCTAAGCACCCTGGCCCTGCAGTGTCTGGAATGGGGCTGGTAAAGACCCCAAAAGACCATGGAAGACAAAACCTTCTGCATAGCTTTAGTGCACGGAGACAGACTCTCATACCTTTCAATTTCACTTTGCTCTCCTTGTTTACACCAGAATCATCGCTGAACTGGTCATCGTCCTCTTCCTCCTCATCTGGGGGGTGCAGAGAGATCACTGTGCCCTCAGAGAGAGTAATGCCAGGACCTACTACTACCTGAAAATATGTGAGACATATATTAATGAAAAACACTCTGACTGGCCCTTGTACTTCCACCAGTACCTCCTCCAGACAAGCTGTCCCTAACAAGTATAACTGAAGACATCAGCATGGCTACACTTCATACTACACTGTCCCAGCCAAGCAAAGGGAAGAAAAGGGTAGGAGCAGTAGCAGTTTCCACCTCTGCAAAAAGACTTGGGGCAGCCCTGTGTTCTGGAATAGTACAGTGTAAGATGAGTAACCTGCCAAGAGAGGCAGAAAGCAGAACAGACATAAATCAGCTCACCTGAGAAGACAGGACACAGCGGGGCTTTAGCTTTACTTTCTCCTTCACTTCAGCCTCATCACAGACAACAGAATGGTTAATCTCCACATTATCTGCTACATGGACTCGGTCCCACAGAACAGCTCCATCCAAAGTGACTTTATCACCTGTTATACACCAAGTACAAATTTGTTAAAGAAGGCTGTCTGGTGCTCTCTGACACTGCTGAGTCCACTAGGAAGCATCTTACTGACTCCCAATGCCCTTGATGCATGATGGATGTTAGACAGCAGGGCAAAATTTACCTCAGAGGCCTACATCCACTTCTTACCCAAAACTGAAAGACAAATTTGTTCCCTACAGAGAATTGAAAGTAACAAGTGACATCTCAGTTTTGGACAAACACAGTCAATTCACAAAAAAAAAAATAAAATAGAAAATCCAGCCAAAAGCGAAGAGGGAGTGAGCTAGGAGGGAGCAAGGTTAGGAGTGAGCTGCTAGGAAACAGCTCATGAAAATGGGGACAGATGTCCCTTATTTGCAGGATGTTGGTGGTTGATAACTTTAGATCAGTAAAGATCATGCATTCTCTGCTGCTGAAATAACTCATTTGCATGAAGTACTTTCCAGCTTCTTTATGGTATCCTGAAAACTTTAATCTATTTCCTCTGCTAGTAAACCAAGATTTTCTCGTTCTCCCCATTAGCAATCAATCAGAACCCATATATCATCCTCTCTCAGTGCCAAACACACTTTAAAAACTGAAGTTCAACAAATGTGTGTCCTGGCCTGGCAAGGCTGGTACATCCCTCATTCTTGCACTCACCTATCCTACAGTTCTGCCCAATAACACTGTTGGTGATGGAGCAGTTGCTGCCAATGACTGTTCCCTGCCCGATGAGCACGTTCTCTTCCAGCACACTGCCGTGGCCAAGGCTCACGTCCACCCCTCGGTAAATATTGTGTTTAGAGTGGGTGTAACTCTGGTTCTTGTCATCAGTGAAGTTCATCTCTGGAGTGAGAGGATAAACCCAGCGCCGGATGATGTCAGAGCACACAGCTTCGTACATCAGTAGGTTGCATATATGAGCACCATACTCTTCTGTTGTTACATGCATATGGATCTGGTTCCCCAGGACCTGGGAGACAGGCAGGAGCACATCAGAAGGTTCTATAAGGCAAAGTAAGAGGATCTCCCTTGTAAAAACCTTCTCCTTACCTCCTCATTCACCAACAGACCACGCACAAAGTCATCCCGTGTCTGGTAGTCAAAATTGTCTGTGAACAGTTCAGCCACCTGCCAGGAATAAAGTACATGGAAATAGCACAGAGTCAAATTATACAATATAGGAAAGCGATGGTCCTGTCTTGAACAAAGCTCTGACTCCTTCAGCTAGGAAAATTGACCCTCCCATCTCCTCCTGAATCCATGAAGAAATCCTGCTTTTCAAAAGGGGTAAGACATTGCTTTAGCATTTCCAAGCAATTTGCCCAGCCTCACTTTGTAGTTTCACCCCCAAAGGAAGGCTGTGGACAAACTTTATCAGATCTGGAAGATATGTTACTAAGCCTTAGCTGGAATAACCCTGAATGTTACCCTATCATAGTACCAGCTTACAAGTACTGACACTTCTCCACAGCACAGCCACCACCTCTGCTCCACAGATGTTATTCAAAGTGAAATCCCATTTTTTCTGAAATAGTTTTATTCTGTGTCAAATCAGACAGTCTCTGGATGCATCCACCATGTATTTCTGCCTGGGCTTGAGCAGCAGACGCCATAAACAGACTGAGCCTCCTTGTGTTCCACACAGCAGCACCACCACATGATCACCCTGGCCCTCAGCTCAGACAGTTCTGTTTTCCAAACCTGGTACTCAGGCCACACAAAGCCCCTGCACACCAGTAGTACCAAGAGAGCAGTGCAGACTGATTTTTGGATCCCTGGAAGGGCAAGGCTCACCTGTGGAGAGCAGATGCTGATATGACAATCCAGCAAGTCATGGCGCACCTCGACATTCTCAATAGAGTTCTGGAACAGACTCTGATAGAGGAAAAAATTCAGATGACCTGAGTGCTCCATGCAGTACTGAACCCCAAAAGCTTCTATAAACCAGGGGCAGTATTGACTGAATTATTAAACTAGATGAAGTTCTGAGAATCAGAGAAATCTAGAAACTACACTAGACCTAATCTTAGCAAGCACAGACTGGTCACACAAAGAGTTGAGTGTCTGCTAGCAGAGACTGTCCCTGCCCTTACAAAGTGCAGGCCTCCCAGAAACAGCTTGTACTTCCAACAATCACTTTTCTTCCAGGAGGCTCCTTACCTCAGTCTCTGGGAGCTACAACTGTACAAAAAAACCCCATTGATAAAGCTAAATATAATTTTTATAGCTGTGGGTCAGTTTTGTATTGTTGGGTTTTGTTTCTTTTGGCTTTTTATTTTTGGTTTCCTACAGTGATTTGTATTTCCATTTGAAGACATGAAATAACCTCTTGATTACTGATTTGGGGATGAAAATATTATACAATCACAGCTTTAGTTCTGAGCTGAAGAAAAAAACTGGTCCATCTATCTCATGGAGAAAGTGACTCCATAGACATTTACTGCATTAAGTCAACAAACAGGTAATAGGAGGTACCACTCCTTGCACCTCTGTAGTTCCACCCCAAGTCAGGCTCAACAACACTTCAAAAAGGAAAGGGTTGTTAAACACTGAAATGGACTGTCCAGGGAGCTACTGGTGTCCCATCCCTGGAGGTGTTCCAAGAAATGACTGGATGTGCCATGGTCTAGTTGATAAGGTGGTGATCAAAGGCTGGACTCTCTGATCTCAGAGCACTTTTCCAACCTAAATGATTTGGTAAAAATGGTCTGTGTATGGTAGAGGTATATGCACCCCAATTTGGGAGCCCCTGCAATAGCACAAATAATCTCATTTCCTTGTTTTACATCATGGAAAGGAAATAAAGGACAAAACATGAACTGTGAGAAGTACATCTGCCTCATGTTCAAACTGGAATGAGTCACAAACGTGTGTCCCAGCATGATTTCACCAAGCCTCAAATAAAGATTAAGGGGGTAAAACCAGTTTACCCCAAGTTACTTCCTATCATCTGCTCCTCCAAGAGGAGCAGCTAGGACAGCTCCCCAGCCCTCATTCAAGGAGGATCTCCTTGGGTGGGCTGCTTCACTACCACAGTCCTTTTCCACCTGCCAGGTTCCAGACGCACCATAGGAAAGCGGAATCGTTTCAGCCCCTGCGTTCTCTGGTAGTGAAGGACACGGTTTGTGGCACTGTCCATAGCAATAACAATGTCATCCTCCTTGCACCTGGCATGGTGGCCAGGTGAGGACTCCTTGAATATCATCGTCATCACAGACACATTCTTTTCCATCTTGCGACGTAACCTGAAAAAGGAGGGCAGAACTATGAGAACACTCCTCAGAGAGCTACAGACCACAGTCTCAGCAAGCGTTCACTCTTCCAGCACCTACTTGTGCTCTTCCAGGGCTTTGGATATATTGAAGTTGGACACCACATCACCAGTGACCAGGATGAAGTCAGAACGAACAAGGGACTTGGCATCCACGTCTCGCAGCACGTCACCAAGGGAGCGGTACAGGTCCGAGGTGACAAAGCGCACCGTGTTGGGAGACGTGTGCCGGCACCACTTGGATTTTCTGGAAGAAGGAAAAAAACCATCAGGAAGGCATAAAGAGGCTGTTCCTACCAACACACTACGACACAGTGTCCCAGTGCATGCCACACCTGTAAGGGGATGCAAGGAGCATCCTGTGACAGTGAGCCCGATATTGCCAGGCTCGGGTACACTCAGAAGGTGAACTGACGAGCAGTCCCACAACACTCAACTCTTAACAAACTGCACAACCACCCTCCTACACAGCAGGAACATTCTTTTCTGAAATAGGAGACCACTGCTGAAAGGGTATCTCTTACAGAATCAGTGAGGCCTTTGAGGCTTGTTGGAGGGTAGCTGAATACTTTCTAAAACTAAAAAGAAGAGATTCTTACTGCAAATGCTCTTTTATCTCAGCTGACTTCCAACAGCAGAAAACAAATGTTTCTTCCACTCCAGTTGCTGTTAGGAACTCCAAGGTATAGTCAATCATAGCCACATTTGCCATAGGTAAAAGAGCCTGAAAAAATAACAAAACCAAAAAAACATACAGATAGCTGAACAAACGCTCAGTGTCCCAACATCAGCAACAGCCCCTTCCAACCTGGGGATATAATGTGATCAATAGTACCAGGAACATAACGCAAGTAACCGTACCAGGTTTTATAAAAATGTTTTACAGTTGATCTAAACAGTAAGAACTAATTTGTGATCTTCTAGGGGCAGATCCTCAGTTCAGAAAGAAAGGCATAAAAATATGAAGTTATCACTGAAAACTGTTCAAGAAGACTCAGATAAATGACAAAGACTGGGAAAAAAACCCAACAAAACAGTGCTGATTCCCTGACTCAGGCTTTAACTGCTTCAAGAAAAACCTGTCAGACATGAATGATGAAGCCACAGGAATATGAGTGTCCAGAATTAAACAAGGGGAAAAAACCCCAACCTAAAGTGAAGTAAGTACTCTCTTGACTTGAGATTCAACTTACACTTTTAAACTGAGTTACTGAGTCACACCTGAGTGATGCCATACCATTCCTTAATTCATTTTTGGTGCTGTTTCATTTCAGGCCTGAGTTCGCGTGTATAATTACAAGCACCCAACACTTCATCAGCAAATGAGGTAAGGTAATTGTTCAGACTTAAAGTCTCCAGATGCTTTTCATGTTCCTTTAACACACAGCCTTTTGAGCTGGATATTTAAAAGTACTACCCCCATCCATTTTTCTGGCCATATTCTTTAATGCATTACAGCTGGCAAGGGCCAAGATTTCGTTTCTTCTTTTCTGATAAGAAACAAGCCTGTCCAAACCCGCTGCCAGTCCTGCACCAGCCACAGACGAGGAGCCAACAGCGCAGTTCGCCAGGCCATATGGAAAAGCGGACAGCACCAAGGCAGCAATCACATCCTCGCTGCCTCTCCAGAGGGGATGGAAATCCCCACGGGCGAGAACTGTCGGAGCCCCTGAAGGCGGGACAAGCCCCGGCGGGGGCTGCCCGAAACCGGGAGGTCGGGGAGCCTCGCCCCGTCCCGACCCGGCCCGGCCTCTCGCCAGATCCCTGCCCACCCCGGCCTCCCGGGGACGGTGCACACCGAGATAGGCGGCCCCGGAGGCACCGGAGCGGCGCAGCCAGCAGCACACAGAGGGGATTTCTCACCCGTGGCCGGTCCTTGGAGATCGGGAAAAAGCGGCGGTTGAAGCTGTCGGCGACCAGCACAGCCTGGAGCGGCGGCGGCGGCTCCTCCTGCGGGTCGGGGCCGCGGGCGGACCCCCCGCTCGCCCCGCGCCGCGCGGTACCGCGGGCCGCCATCGCCGCACGCGGCCGCCGCCGCTTCCGCTTCCGCTCGCGACGGGAGCGGCAACGGGCGCCCGGCGGGGACAGAACAGCGCGGGGCGGTGCGTCCCGGCCGCAGCGGGGCGGGAGCTGTCCCTTGGCTCCCCATCATCTCGCTCCTCCCGGCATCATCTCCGCGGAGAACATCCGCCGTTGCAGGGCCTCGGGTGCGGGGAGAGGCATTTCATCGCCATCTGCCGAGGAGGCAGCGGGGGTAGAGCCGCGCAGCTGCCTGGGGAAAGCCTGAATATCCCCACAGACGTCCCCAGGTGGCCTCGGGGTGTGTGTGGTGCTTTGATGTGACCCTGGTGGTGTCTGGTTTAGGGAGCAGTGATGTTTTCTGATACACTTCCTAGCAGCGACGTGTTTGTGCTGCGTTTCCAAATGTCCAGACGCTGTTCCTGCAAAGGACAGCCTTGATGTGAAGCAGCCCGTCAGTGCACAGCTCTCACCTGCCATCAAAAAGCTGTTCCCAAAACCCACAGCCCCTGAGGGACCCCTCGGAGCCCGCCCAGAGACCCTTCCAGAGTGGATGGGAGGAAAGAAGAGTGGGGGTGGCATTTTTCTTCTCCTCAGCTTGGTGAAGCAGCTGGGATGCTGCAGTGCTGGCTGTCTCCCTGCTCGGACACTGTCAGCTCCACGGATCCCGATCTCCTCCAGACATTCCTGCCCAGCCCAGGCTCCGTCCTCGCACAGCTCTGATTGTGCTTCAGTGCTATCCTGGTCCTCAGGGATGGGCCGTGTACAGCCCTCAGCACAGAAAACCTGCCCTCAGCTGTGTCCCTCCTCTGCTGCCTTTCCCTGCAGCCAGTCCCAGGGCTGCAGGACTTAGCCGCAAGGTTCACACAGCACCATCACCTGCTCATTTGTCACTAAGGAAAAGCTGTGTGATAATCCTGCATCCAAAACCAGGAAAACAGGCTGAAAGACCTTTATAGGGAGCTCCTAATGGGACGGCAGCAGAAGGGCTATGGAGAGTCCTGAGCCTGGCAGCCAGAGAGCCCTTTCCAGGGCAGGCTGCTGCAGGACCTGGTGCTCGCTGCCTTGCCCCGTTGTCACACTTCTGCCCCTCCACGTGGGACAGGCATTCACAGCCCCTGCTCTGTCACCTCACCAGCCTCTCTTGATACCCCTCGCTCCCCATAAATTGACACACTGTGATGCCCTGCTCTGGTCCTCACTGCAGTCATCTGCTACTGAGTGACAAGCCAAAGGCTGAAAGAGTCTCAAATTCAATTGTGGTCTGAGAGAAATAGGGCATTTGCACCCCCACCTCCGTAGCAGGCCTCTCCCAAGGGCGGAAGGTGGCACACTCTTATCAGCCCAAGGCACACACAAATGGCCTTTCCATCCTGAGGGAGGGAAATTGAGGGAGGCACCACTTAACCACAGACCTACAGCACTGCCCCAATATCATGGGCAGTGCCGCACAGTCCCCGTGGCATTGCTGAGGGGTCTTTAGTAAAGGGAAGAAAGCTGTTAGAGGCAACATGCAGTATTCCTCCCCAACGATTGAATTGCAGGTCCAGGACCGATGTAGGAAACAAAGTCTCCTCTGTCTTCTGAAGGACTCTGCAGCACTGGGTATTCCCTGAAATTTCCCTGAGCAGTTAAAATGTTTAGGCATCACTTACGTGGTGCCATCTGTGCCCAGTGACTTGTGACTGAGCTCTTGCTGTGCCACAACTTGCGGCTGAGTCGCTTGACCTTAGCTAGTGGTCTGGAAAAAAGCAGCAAGGATGGACACAACAAGAAAATATAAATGAGCTGCCCATGGGAAATAAATCATCCCCATCCTTTTCAAAAATAAATATCTGCATACCCCTGGGAATTCTGTTGCCCTGGCAAAGGAACTAACCCCAGAACAAAGGGTCCCAGATGGTTTCAGCACAGGGGTCACAGCCTGAGAAGTGATCCAAAAGGTGGATTTGTCATTGCCTGAGGGAGGACAGCATCTTAGTTCCTGCTTATGTGGCACTAAGTGCATAAACAGCACCAGAAATCAGGTCTGATCCAGCCTGCACAGCCACTGCGTGTGTTGGGACCGGGCACAGAGAGGTTGACAGGGGAACCAGCAGATTATCTGGCTAATTACATCCTGTTCTCTCCAAATGAGGCGAGTTTCCAAGACGTTGCCCTGGTAAATTGGCAAGAACAAGGAAAGACAAATCAAGGTAATTGCTAATGAACTAAACTCAAAATCAGCTTGATAAATATTCCTCAGGCTTTGCAATTTCCCTTTGGTCTCACTGGGAACTTGCAGGCCAGCAGCACCCAGGCCAAACATTTTCTGAAAGCAACGTAATTCCAGGGGAGCTTTTAAAACTGAAATGACCTCATGAAAATTGAAATGAGAGGGAACTGGATTTGATTGGAGATCTGCCAATCCCAGTATCCCACAGTGGCTGGGGAGGGTGGTGGGAAGACACAGAGACTGTGGGACTTCTCCTTGCTGCCTCATCCTTGGATATCCCTGGACAGAGCATACACCCTGTACAGGGCAGCAGACACTGACTCTGGGAATGATGAGCCTGGTGGGGTGGTGGGGATGCTCTGCTTTCTGGGACATCTTTCTGGTCCCTGTTCCTGCATTTTAAACAATTTTCTTTTTTCATTTGTTTCTGAGCATTTGTTTCTTTCCTGGCTTTTCCCTCTGTAGACACAATGGTCCATGAGGCATCTCTAAGCCTTGGCAGACAGCTCTGGGTTTGGTCCTATATTAGAGTGCTTTGGGACCCCACAGGGGCTGAGTGGAATCAGGGGGTCCCCAGAGCGGTGAGATTTGCAATGAGGAGGATCACAGGAAATCTGCATGGAAGGACCATGTACCTAACATGAGGCTCATTTCCCCTCATATGTCCTGTCTGGTGGCCAGCAACTCTGATGCTTTTAGAGCATCCTTCTGTGCCTTCAGCAGAGCTGTGAGACTTCTGTCATCTCAGCTCCAGGTCAGGGATGCAATTAGTGCCTAAACTCAGCTCTTCTTGGCCCACTCCATGGTGGCAGGGAGCCTGGTTTGGTTGGGGCGATTCCCACACAGTGCTAGATGTGACAGGCGCAGGCCATGAACCCGGCACACAGAACCCTGGGCATTCAGGAGAGTGTCCTGGACTTAGCCAGGACAGCTGATGCTCACTTGGCAGATCTAGAAAGGGGTCTTCCTGCCCCAAGCACCCTTGGAGG
Organism: Parus major; assembly: GCF_001522545.3. Classification (NCBI taxonomy): domain Eukaryota; kingdom Metazoa; phylum Chordata; class Aves; order Passeriformes; family Paridae; genus Parus; species Parus major. The sequence continues at coordinate 16,448,405 of NC_031778.1, read as the reverse complement.
AGCTCCTGCCCCAGGGAGAAGGGATAGGCAATGGGCAGGACATGGACATTGTCCAGCTTTCTTATACATCTGAATGACTCTGTGACTGACATGAGATTTACCTGAGCATTGAACCAAGTTCTGCAGGGAAAAATAAAATTGCAGACCACTAGTAAGTTAGTAAGCATGAAAGCCAGACAGATTCTATACCTCAACCCTTCTGCCTCCTTGCCTCCCACGCCCTGGGCTCTGGCCAAGCAGGGACAGCAGGGATACTGACTCACAGGCTATTCATCTACTCTTTGCTCATTTGGGTTTCTCCTGTGCTTCTCAGCAGAGGGTTTCTGCCAGATGAACTGCTGGGCTTCATCCGCTCTTGGCTCCTGGGCTGACAGACTTGAGAAGGTGAACCAGACATGTGGCTACCCTGTCTGCATCCCCTTGGGTTTCCAGCTCTCCCGGGGTGCTGCTTGAAGAACTCTCTGGTATTCCTTTCCACCACAGGGAATTCTGTGCCCAGCATCCCTCAACTGCTAACAGGGAGAATGCATTATTGCTGCCTGAACTCTGGGCTACCACAACTCCCTGTACTCAGCTGCTGTACCAGCTGGGACATGCAACAAGGCAGGAGCTGCATCAGCACTTCCCCAGCTGCCAGAATATGGAGATGGGGCTGGAGGGGTCCATTTGCAAGGAGCGAAGCATTTACAGCAGAGAGGTGCTGATGGTGGATGTTCATCCTGTGTCTCTAGATGTCACACAGGTATGTTAAGCTGAGAAGGTTCCCCATGTGTGGCACAGGTCTCCCTGGGGGGACAGGGGACAGCAGAGGCCCCTCTGCTTACTTACAGAAGGGACATCCATGTGACAGTCTGTCTGACACTGACCAGCCCTGCCTGGAGCTCAGGAACCTGAAATGAGAGGGAAAGCACAGCAAACTCCCAGGGTAAATTTCTTTCTAATTTACTTCTTCTTGGGACTTTTCCTGGTCCCAGGCCCTGCCCTCATAGACACAGGCTTAGCAGTATGATATTAGTAGGATATACTGCTCTGGATTTTTAGCTGAGTTTCCATTACAAGCCTTGCTCCAGTTTCTCCTGCTTGCAATGATTTTTCTTTCTTCACATGGCCTCAGCAAGCAATAGCTCCTTCCAGATTTCATAAGTAGTTAATGGATGAATTCTGTGTGATGTGATTCATCCCTCAGGACACTGCTTCCATGATTCCTCACCAGCAGCTCTCCTGAGGAGAAACACCAGCCCCAGGGTGATGATGCTCATGTCCAACTAACAGACATGGTCTTGCCCAGGTAACCATCGTGCAGATCCAGGAGCACGTGTGTGCTGCCCTTCTACTATCACTGCTCATGCTCTGGCTCCATCCTCTGCTGATTCATCCCTCTGGTCACTCTTAGAGATTGAGGACTTGGTCATGGCAGGCACAGGCTCCTCAGTGAGCTCAGTGAGGACACCCTGTTCAGGGGTGGAAAATGAGTCAGCAGCCATCTGAGCTTGGCATGTGCTCCAGCCACAGGGACAGCAGTCCCTGGAGGCAGCCACCCTGTGTGACCCCAGAAGCTGCTTAAGCCTGAAGAGCAAAGCACATTTCCCGTGGGGGACAGTGCTGGAGCAGTCACAGGGACAGGCACTCCCGGTCACATGGGGACTGCCTGAGCACGAACACCCTGGAGCAAGGCTCCTCAGTCTGCAGAGCTTCCCTGTCCTTTCTGTATTTCCTATTCATATACAATGTTTTTGCTCTGCTGCTGCACCAGCAACACTTCCTTTCCTGGGATCTATGGCCTTCAAACCGTACGTCTGCTCCCCTGTTTGTGTCTGCACTGAGACATATGAAATGGGGTGGCAGCTTCTGAGCAGATTCTTTTTCCCACTTCAGTGGTACATAAGGTGGGAGGTAGCAGAGCTGCCTCCTGTTTTCCCAACTAACCCATTTCCAGCTCTGATATGTGTACCAAGAGAAGCTGGGAAGAGCCCCCCACCCCCCACCTCCAAGGAGGTACATTGGGGTAGCCCAGACAGGCTCAGTATCTCCTAGGAAGGGATCCATGGGCTGAGCCAGAGAGAAAAAGGTGTGGGGCTGTGTAACCATAACCTTGGGATTGTTGAGATGGGCAGAGAAATGCCATATTGCACAGCAGTACAGGGACAAGACCTAGTGTCACCTGCATCATGAGAAGGGAACCCATGGTGCCATCAGGGCTGCCAGGGGCAAGGAGGCAACTCCCTGTTTCTAAACAGCTAGGACAAATACCCAGGAGAAGGTTGGCTGGTCACTGTCTGACTGCCCTCATTTCCAGAGCAATTTATCTGGCTCCAGCTTATCCCTCCACTTCCTCCCACCTGGGGCCTTATGTCATCAACACAGAGCAGGCACCAACCAAAATTGTTGCTCTGTTCCTGCTCCCTTGCTCTGAGATGGGGCTGCTCCACTCCTGTGCAAGGGCAGGGTTATTCTTCATCTCTCAACTTGTCCAGAGGATGAAAAGGGCTCTTGTAGCATTCCCTTCAAAGCCGCCCCAGCTTTGCCTGGAGAAGATGCTCAATGAGGAGGAGTCCATCCCTCTGCTTCTCCCCGCTGCTGGCCCCAGATGCATCATTTCAGGAAGGAGACAGCTCTGCTTCCCACTGCCTGGTCTGCCAGAAGTGAGGGGGAGCTTTGATCAAGGCACAGCTATCTGTGCTCTGATCGCTGCCTTTCCTGCAAGGGCCCTGTTCAGAGGAGAGGGAACATTTCCTTTAACCCTTCTCTCCCTGTGAGCCTGGAGCTCCACAGGAAAGGCACCTTTATTACAACTTTCAGACCAAAGGGCTTCACATTTCTAAGGATGTCTGGGAACTGAGTGATGTTCAGTAACTGCCTTTTCAAGGATCCATTCAGTTGTTCATGCATCCAAGGTTTTGGTTTAGAAAATCTTTGTGCTGAGGCTGCTTACAGATCTAATTAATAAAGAGAATGAAGGAAAACTTTCTCAGGGGAACTCAGTGGCCCCCTTCCAGCACATCAAAGCTGCTGAGAAATCACGTTATCTTGACAGATGTTGTATACTACAGATCTGGTTACTGAACTTATGTTTCCCATGGACTCATTCCAACACTTCTTTTAATTTGTCAAGGATGTATTTCAAAGTGCAACATGCACATGGTTGCAGAAAAGTTGAAGGAAGTTGCTGATTAATGACCTTTTTCCTGGTAGTGTAGATGTGGTCATTCCAGCTGTAGTAGATACCAAAGAAAAGGTAATACACTGGAAGCAAGAAAAGAGAAAGTTTCTTAGATTAAAGATTCTTTTTTTCTTTTTCTTCCAAGTCAAAGCAATTAATAATGCTGTAATACAATGTGCTCAGACATGTGAGGGGGGTCTGTACCTAAGGTACATGGAGGAATTCATCTCAGTGCTCCCATCACTTTCTGTCACATCAGTGGGAGTATTAGGCACAGGCAATTGGTTTGCTTTTTCTCTGGGAGCAGCTTCCCTTCCCAGTCTCCACTTGTCTGCAGCTCTCTCATTTGAGTGCTGGCTTGGGTGCCTTAAACAGATGTGTTATTTCTACTTCTTTTTACCCTTTTGCATTCAACCACAATCCAAAGCACTGGTGATATGACCAATCACAAGGTTTGACACCCCTGATGCCTTATAGTTATCAAAATTGTTTATTGTCACAAACTTGAGATGAAATGAAATTATTATCTCCACCAGGTAGGAATATACTCCCTCCTCAGCATTCAGACAGCTCCCAACCCAGCCAGGCTTGATGAATTCTGTCAGAGCCAGTCTGGATTGCCTCTGGGGCTGTCTGTCCCCACTGGAGGGCCTCTACTTCCAAAGAGGGACTCCAGACACGACTGCAGTGCCAATACCCTATATGAGAATAAACTCACCTAGCAGGATCATAATACTCAGCTTTGATCCTCAGCCCTTAGAGATGACCCCTGCAGTGCAGGGAGTCACAGCCTCTTGGGTAGGGGTATCTGTAAAGACCTGGCTTGAACTTTGAATGGATATCTGCAATGACATGAAGTGCAAAACAGGGCAAAGGTAAGCCCAAAGATACCATGACTGCAGTAACTTCTCTGGGCTGATGCAACAGGAGAGCCCAGAGCATGCAGCTCTAAATGAACAGCCAGAGCCCAGCTCTTCCCTGCCACAGGTGGATGGTGCAGGGATTCTCTCTGCAGAGACATTACCCAGGCCTACTCTTACCTACAGGTGACACAGGTATTCAGCCAGAAACTTGATCTAAATCACATCTCTGCCTGCAGCCAGGACATCAGGGTGTGATCTGATTGATCTGATAAATACCTGCAGTAAAATCTGTTTAAAACCATCTCTGTGCATCAGTGCAAACACATTGAGGAAACAGAAAGGTGAAAAACGAATCCTGAGAGTTGAACTTACTTCAGACAAGACTGTAGCCACAGTAAGTGCAGTGCAGAGTGCAGATCCTGGCTTTTTTAAAGACAGAGGAGGCAGCAGTAGGATTCACAAAAGCTGTACAATGCTGGAGCTCATTTTTCCCACCCACATGAGGAGCTGCTGTGTTTTCAAGTCAGGAGCAGCTGGTGATTGATGGTACATGTGCCTCACTTCAACAAGGAGCTGGGTCTGAATAGCGTATGTTTCATTAGTTCAAACTGTTTCGATCTTTTGTCTTTAAGAAGAAGCCAGAGGCAGCTCCCTCATGGGGATGCACTTCTGCCCAGCAGTGGTTTGAGACCTTGCTTTGCTTTTCATACAGTGACTCTCCTTTGCCTCTATCCCATGGTTTCCAGCAGTCATGCATTTTTTAGGAGGAGGAAATGAGCCACAATTTGGAGATGTGGTACAATTGTGGTCACATAACAAGCTGCTGACCACCCCAAGAATTCACCACTGTCTCCTTGCTCTCACCCTGTAACTGCATTCTGAAGGAAGTGGTTCTTATGCTTCAAGGGCTTTACAACCCCCAGCTCCCATGTGCTGCACTCCCAGTCCTGGGGAGAGGGCAGGGGGAGCCTGGAGATTTTTCTGGTTGTCATATTAGGCTGTTTGTTGTTCTAAGTGTTGTGGGGTTGTGGGACTGTGCTTTGAATTAACCAGGCTGCAGACCCTTGAGCTCCTTGGCCCTCCTCAAGCACTGTTCTCATCCCTGAAGCCACAGCTCGGGGGGTCCCTGTCCTCTCAAGTTGCAATGGAGAGCAGCACACAGCAGCTGGAGTGCTTTGTTTCCAGTTGACCTAAGCCATGATTACACAGGGGGCTTTTCCTATTTGTAGCTCAGAACAGCTGGGGGATTGTCCCTGCCTGCAGCACGTGGGATGTTCACATGACATGTCTCTGTGTGGCAAAACAACCTATACCAGTATGCCTTCCTTTTCAGGGATTTCTGCAGCCTTAACAGCCTCTAAGTTTCAGACTGATCTTTTTGGGGTATACATCTTCATTGCAGGCTTCACCATTCCTCAACCAGGCTGTTGCCTAGGCTTTGTCCTAAATTTTTTGGTGTCCCACAATGGCTGTCCCCATAGTCTCACTAGTTGTAGCAATGAGAGGTTTGAAACAGTGCCATGGGCACCCAGACTGGGACCCTGCCTCCTTGCACTGTGGCTCTAATCCACTGCTCAGAGGCCAAGACTCCACCAGGACACATACACACATCCACTCACTCTGCCAGTCCCACACAAACCCTATGTGGCTGGGCTTAGCAATGCACAGAGGGCAGCATGGGGCTCCTGAGGAGCCTGGGGGCTGTAATGGCAGTGCAGGGTGGCTGCTGGTGCTCAGGCAGCACTTCCCGAGGAAGCAAAAGCAATTAGCTCAGCAAAACAAGATGTACACAGGGGGGTTGTATGAGGAAATCCCGGGAAACCTTCTGCTCTTTGTGGGACGGGAAAGCAGAAGACAACTGCCTCTTCTGCTTTCTCCCCCAGCAGCAGAACAGAGCAAATCTCCCAAGCCCTGATAACTACTCACTACTCCCTAGAGTTCCCACCACTTTGCTTTCTGAACACTTGACTGCCAGCCTTCCCCTGCAACCCCAAGCAGGAGTCTCCTAAAACCCCAGTTTCTTTCCCCCATTACCCCTGTGTGCAGCCAGGCCAGCCCCTGGGCTTGGCCACCCTGAGACCTGGGAGAGCCCCAGCCCCAGCTGCAGCAGCAAGGACAGAGCTGTGTTTGACTTGCAGCTTCCCCTGCCTCCCAGTTTTCAGCACACAGCGACAATCCCAGAGGCCCAATGCTCTCTGACCTTGGCTGTCCTCATTTGCTTCTAAAACTGGCTGATTGCACTGGCGAGCTCCAAAATTGGCATCCCAGACGGCCTTTTCTCCACCACGTGGGATTCCAGGCACCGCCAGGGGCTCCCAGCATTTTTAATTATTTTTCTCCTTTTTCTTTTTTGAAGACTTTTTCGGTCATGCTGTTTATGCTGTTTCCAATAGGACAGAATGGCCTCCTCCCCACAGGCTGTTTGCTGTGTGCTTGCTTAGGCTGGCTCATCCTTCCCATGCATCTCAGAGGGGCACCTGAGAGCATGGAGGCAAATACAAGCTGGCTATATTTCCACTGTGGAAAAGCCCTAGGGTTTTAGGACACATGGGGAAAGAGACACCTTGACTCCAGCAGTAGTGGCAGTCCCTGTGGTGTCTTCCTTACATTCCCACTGTCAGGCACCAGGAAGGCATCCCATCTTGCCAGGAGTAGGGAAGGACGCAGATGTGAGGTATGTAATGACCATCTGAGCCATCATCAACAAGCATCTCTGCAGAGGATGAGAACAGGTGGTGAAAGAGCTGATGGCACCCACGAACTGTGTCCTGGGGGAGGACAAAGCAGCAGAAGAAGGTGTTGGATGTCACTGCCATGCAGCATCCCCAAGACCCTCTGCTGGCAGGGCCACTTCTCAACAAATAGGAAATGAGAGGATTTGGGGTAATGGGAGTGAAGACATGGCTAGTGGCAAGCTTATCATCTGCTGGAAGATGAAAGAGGTGGTGTCTGTCCATGTCTGATGTGCAGCTCATAGACCAGGAGCTGCTCAGAGGAGCTGCAGCGTTGTGGGTGCTGGCAGAGAGAGCAGCAGCAGGCAGCACTTTGCACTTTAAACAGGACTGTCACTGCTGCATCCACTCATCGCTTTTCCATGCTACGTCCTGCTGGTGCCCATCCAGCAGGCTCTGCACAGCCACATAAACAGCCAACTAAAAGGAACCCACATCCCCATACAGGCCAGCCAAGTGACCTTGCTGCTGTGCTTGGCTCTACTGTTTCCATGCAGCTGAAAGCAGTGACACTTTCACCTCAGTGGACCCACAGGTTTGTTTTTGCAGAGGTGGATGAGGAGTGGACAGAGCCCAGCTTTGCCCTGGCAGCAGACTGTGACCATGTCCCTGGGTGCTAGTGGGAAAGTCGTGCTGCATCATGCTCTGGCCACCAGCTCTGGGTTTTGTGAGGCTTAAACCAGTTCCTTCTGCTACAGCCTACATATGGCCCCAGCCATGGCTGCTTGGCCATCCCAAAAACTGTTTGAGAAAAGCAAACCGAACTGAACACAACATTCTGATGTGGCCGTTCCCCCTTTCTATGCCCTGTCTTGGGGACAATCCTGGGCTGCTTTTGGAAAGGGGTTAGAGGCATTTTCCCTTGCATGCCTCAGGCTAACCAAAGCCACTGCTGCACATCTGCAGACTATGGGAAATGAACCAGGGATCCAGCTGAAAGGACCTAACTCCCAAAGCTAGAGTGGTATAGTTAGAATGCATTCCAGCCCATTAATGCTCATCCAGACACATCTCCAGCTTTTTTATCACAGCACTGTTTGTCCTTTCCAGTAATTTCATCAAATAACCAGCCATACAACACAGTCTGCTGTGCCAGTGAGAGCAGGCAGGCTCCAGCCTGACCCATGCTGCTGACTCCTATCGATTACTCATTAGCTGTGGGTGTGGTGTAAGGCGTTAAAATCATGAAACTCGCTACCCATGTAGGTCTGCACCGGTTTCTGTCCCTGGGCAGTTCTTTGCCCTTGAATTGATCTTGTCATCTGAATTATCAGGTTTATAGAAGAAAAATTGAACAATGAGTCCAAGTATGAACTGCCTTGAACTGGTTTTCTGCGCTGGATTACACTTCAAACATTGCAACAGCTTTGAAATCCTCTTGATTTTCCCTGTAAGAAAAAACAGTTCTGAGTAAGTTGCTGCTAATTGTGTTGGGAGGGTTTTATTTGTATCCCACTCTCCCAAAACCCAAAGAAAGTAGCGTATGAAATAAGATACTTTTTCAGTGCTTTCTCCTCCGGACCTGAATGATGAATTACAAACCAAATTTAATCTGTGCGATACAGCGCAGCATTACACGGTTTACTTCTGCACTTTTACAAGAATAAATGCTGCAGAAAGAGGGCAGGATGATCAAAACCTGAAAAAAGAAAAATAACACCAAGAGGCATTTGTTGCAAAAGCATGACTATTTGTAGAAGCTGTTGAGAACAAGAGTAAAACACCGTTAGCTTGGCTAGGAAAGTTCATCTTCCCACATGAAGTGACGGGAAGGCAATGGGTGGTACTGCTGTAGCCTGGAGTGATATCTCTGCCTGGATCAGCTTAGGAGCTTCATCCTCTGAAGCATAATCACAATGCGAACGCCCACACTACCAACAGCTTTGCACAAACATCAAGCAAGTACAGTTTGTTTCCAGGAAAGCAAATGCACAGGTATATTAAGATATTAATGAACTCCTTCTGCTAAAATAGGTCAGGAGGAAAGAGAAAGATTCCTGTTTTCTCTAGTTCCGAACATATCCCTCTTGAGTACTTTTCTGGGGAAAGGGCAGGGAAATAATGGCCCTTCACTGTGCTGTGTGAGCTGGCCTTCACTCTATGCAGTTTCTGATCAGCAACACAGATTGTTCAGCACTGAACCAACATAAAGCACATGAACTTGAATGCCTGGATGAGTCATTTGCAAATCTGTAAGCACAATGAGACTGCAGTAATGAAAAAGTGAGAGCTCAGAGAGTACCCATTCTGTGAAGTGAGGGATTCCTGTGGTGTTGATTAGGTCTTGAACATCCCACAAGGTCCTGTGCCTCTCATGCCCTGAAAATCAGAGTAGCTGCATGGAAAATGCTGAATTCCAAGAAATGCTCAGCTTGTGGTACTGGGTCTTTAGTGCTCCAAGTGTGCAAACCTCTCTCTGTGCAACTATGGCTGGGATGGGGGAAAGGTTTTGGTACTATGTCAATCTACAGAGGTTATCAGCCCCCATGCTGTGTGTTTGGATGGAACCAGGTAGGCATGAATTGTGTGTGGTTAGTGTGTGCATAGTCTTGTGGACAAGTATCCATGTCCAGCAGACAGGGAGATTCCTGGCACAGCATGGACAGTTGTGTCTATCCAGGTGTTGCTGTGGGCAGCTTGCAGGGTAGCGCTCATGACCCTTGCCAGACCAGGAGGATAGATTAGATTATCCAGAAGGATATTTAGGAAGACTCTGATGCTAGTAACACTAAATATGTCCAGGGAGTGTTGGTGCCTCTGGTTCTTCAGTTGCAAGCCATGACCAAATCCATTAGATACCATAACTTTTCTTGAATTAAAAACAACCGTCACCAATTCTTGCTGTAACAATAATGACCTGTTGTGAAATACTGACGATTATTAACGTCATTGTTTGCAGGAAACTGGACTATGGTTTTCATGTGACAAACCCAGCCCACTGATGTCCCCAAATAGCTTATTTTCTAGTGACATTGAAGAGGGGAATAATTGAGCAAGCCACAGCAGTCTGTGGCAGCCCTGCTACAAGTACCACCTTGACTTCTGCCCCCTCCTTGTCTCTGCAAGGGGATGTTAACTCTGTAGGCTAAGTATGATAGATTAAGAATGACTACCCTCAGTGGTCTTGTTGATGCTTTTGCTACAAAAAATTTCTTTCCTCTGGAATTGTGAAAGTGGATACAAGATACAAAGGAAAATGAATATCAATGTCTCTTTACCCTCCAGTTGTTGGCAACATATACCTACCTATGTGGGCAGCTTATTTCAATCTGCCAAGATGCCCACATGGATTGGTGCTCATGTGGCCCAGCTGAGTCTAAGTTATTACTTTCATGAAGAGTGACCTGAAGTAGTTGTAGTGCTATGGGAAATTTTTCAGACTGCTCTGGGAGCTCAAAGTCCTGAACAGGCTGTGTGTGGGAGGGAGACTTGGACATGATGGACAATAAAAGATTGGCTGCTGCACAGGGATAGGGAATCATGAACAAACTGATAATGCAGTCTCTTCAGACCTCCCTATTTCTGGACTTGTTACGGTTCGCAGTGCTACAGGCTAAATTTGGTCATGGGACTTCTGTTTGAGCTGTCCAATTAATCTTTGAGTTCTGCACTTCATGGCTGAGAGCTCTGATCTGCAAGAGAGTAGAAAACCACTAGCAAGAACAACAACTGTCAGCATGCTCATCAGGAGGGACACACTCAGGAAACTCATGCTGAAAATGCAAGTGTCAGCACCCTGGACCAAGCATCCCAGTGGGAAAGGGTAAGAAGATGATGTCCTCTGTGTATGAGGTACATAGGAAAGGGGATTTGGGAGAGGGGAAAGAACTGGTCTTGAACAAAGACCAACACTCCCACAAGCTGAACCTTGGTTTTTCTGATCAGTCTGGAGATGCTCCATTTTCTGCTTTGATGGCTCAAATCAGTTTGTTTCAAGCATTGCTTTAGATTTGTTGCTGATGGTTTTTTGGGGTGGAGTGGAGCAGCTTCTGGACAACTCTAAGAAAACTAATTTTCAGGTGTTGCTTCCTCAGCCTGGTGTGCAGGCCTTGACTTTGAAGCTGTTTCTGGCTCTTTGGTCTGGCTCTGCTTTTCTTTTGCAGTCAGGGCTGATTACAGCAAATCCCAGATCTTGAATCAGGGCAAGTTTTAATACTGTACAGGCCTTGTTTATGTAACAGCTCCCATCCCTCAGGGATGAATCCAGGACTTGAAGCACTACAAGCATTAGCTGCTGCCACTGGAGCTAAAGATGTAACTCCTCTGGCTGGTAGCACCAGTACATTTATAGCCTTTAGAACAAACGCTGGAGGAGACTTGTGACACACTAAAAAGTGGGTTATGCCTACTTAAGCATTTCATCCCACTGCCGTACTAAGGGAGAATGTACTCATAGGACCACAGGTGTGAAAACACTCCTGATGCTGCTGCCAGCCCATTGCCCAGAGCTGAGTGGAGTGTACACATCATTACCTACCAGCAGTTTTCTACTATCACTCAGGTCCTCCCTTTTACTCTCAGATCTCCTCCAGCACTGAAGAAATAGAGGACAGAACAAGTGTAGGCAGGGCTCTGGCTCCCTTGGCTTAAACAACAGTCATGGCTCATCTTTCTGAACACATTCTGTAATGACTTTGGCATAATGGAGGTTTATATTCTTCTTCCTTTCCAGGCATGTGATGCAGAGCCTTTGGGCTTCAACCTATCAGCAGCTCAAAAAACAGCCAGCCACCTCCAAAAAACATCTCTGTTTGCCTCCACAGCCCAAGGGCCAAAGGCATGCTCACAGTCAGAACAATTTCAGGTCAACACCCTAAAATATCAGTGATTCACCTTGAAGCTTTAACACAGTTTAATTTTCTCCATCATTCATGCTTTGTCATTTTTGTTTACGCTGTTTAACTACACAGCTCAGTATTTGAACAACAACTCACCCCTGCGTTCCAGTATGTTTGGTGTAGACAAAGGTCAGTTTAATGACTGTTCAGGGACTTACTGTAAATTGCCTCCTGGCTTCTGTCTTAAAATCCACATTTTGCTGGAACATAGCATTTATAAAGCATGAAGTGCACCTTGAGTGCCTTCCCCAGCAAAATGCCAGTCCAACCAATCTGAAACTGCATGATTGCGAGCCCTGGGGAAGAGTCTGCAGAAAAATACAGCAGCTATATTTGTTCTTGGCCGCTGTATCAGGGCAAGGTATGTCTGTCTGTCAGTTTCCCTGTCCCAAAATGTTAAGAGCACCTGCAATAGAGCTGATTCTCATTTTTTGCAGAAATAGAGTCAGAGATCTGCAGGATGTGTGATCATGTATGTCAAGGAACTCTGCAGGGATTTTCTGGTACCTTACGGGTGTCCTTGGACTGTTACTTGTATGGCAACACCTTCTACCTGCACCTCTGGCTTGTGGGCTTGGAAGGAATATTCCGTCCCACTTTTATTTCCAGATTCCCATCTCCCTTCTTTACCTGAGTTCATTTCAGCATTTCTATCAAACTGACTCTCACAAACATTCCTGACAGGAGAGCAAGGACTGCGGTGCAAACAGGCACTCGTTACATAAACCACTTAAATGAGACATCAGCCAAATCTGGCTGGTGGAAGGAAGATGTCAGCTGAGGACAGGGTATTTAAACGCAGCAGGGGAGAAGCTACAGCTCAGGGTTTGTTAAGGATATTTACGGCCCTTTGTGAGAGGAAACGCAGCTCTGTCCATCTCTTCACTGACTCCCCTGAGGCGGGGGCTGGACACCCTGTGTCACACTCTTTTGGGGAAGCAGGACTGCTGGCCCTCAGCCACCACCACACAGGGACATACAGCCGCAGCTTCCATCCCTTTCAGCCGGCAAAGCTTGGCTGTGAAAGCCCTGGGACAAGCTCCCCGTCCCTTTAGGTGGTCTGAGGGAGCTGGAAGGGCACAGCTGGGGCTTGGCAAGGGAATCATGCCCGACTCCTTGGGAAGCACGTCGCGGGCCTGCGGCAGCGGCTGCCGCGGCTCAGGAGCCGGTACTGACTGCGGCCCCGGCTGCGGCCAAGGTTAAACCCCGGATAAGGGCACGCCGCGCTTTCCCCGGCCGAGGGACTGTAGATAACCGGCAGTGAGTAACAGGCTGGTGCGAGCCGCGGGCCGGCCGGGAGGGGCGGACACCGAGGCCGCCACTCGTGCTCCGTGGGCCAGCGCCGGCCGCCGCTCCGCCTCTGCAAACCGGGCAGCGCCCTGCGGCAGCCCCCGCTGCCGGGAGCGCCGCGACGGGGGGAAACCGAGACGCTCCTGGCCCTCTCCAGCACCGAGCCAGCCCTTCGGCTCCCTGTGCGGTGTCCGAACAGAGCTGACCCCAATTCTTCCCACCGGCAGTGGCTCGGTGGAAGGAGCCGTCCTTCCCGCACTGCACGGTACCGCCCGGTACAGCACGGCTCAGCACGGCACTGCGTCGTACTGCGTTGCATTGCACTGCAATGCATTTCGCTGCCGTCCTCCCGAGCGGTGAGGAGCGGAGCGGAGAGCTGCGGTGCCGGAGCGATGCCCCGGTGCGTCCGCGCCGCCGCGGGGCTGCCCCGGCGGGCGGCGAACGTTCCAGACCCCCCACGCTGCGGCAGCGGCGGCGGGACGGGGCTGGGCGGGGCGCGGCGGGACGGGGGCACGGCCAAACGGAGCTCGCCCGCGCGGGGCCTTGAGGGAAATGTAGTTCACTGTAGCAGTCAGTGAGTGTCCAGCTCTGAGGAGCAGACTACATCTCCCATGGGGCGCCAGGGAGGAGCGGCCGCCGCAGCGCCCGCCCGCAGGCGCAGTAGGGACGCCGGAACCGCTATAAGCGGCGTTGTTTGGGTTCGCGGCCGTGGAGCGGAGAAGCTGCGGCGGGGCCGTCGGCGGGCGGAGGTGAGCGGGACTGGTACCGGGGCGGGCGAGCCTTTGTGTGCTAAGGAGGCGGCTTTGCTGTCGCCTCTCCTGTCGGGAGCCCGGTCGAGCAGTCCCCTCACCTGGTCCCCGGTGAAGGGGCTGCGCGGTGCCCCCTCCCGCCGCGCTCCGTCCCGCCTCAGCTGCAGCCGGGGGCACCTGTCCTTGGGCGGGGCGGTTCCCGTCTTTACGCCAGTGCGGCGAAGACACGGGGAGGCGGGGGAAGAGCAGAGGGGGGCTCCCCCCGGGTTGCTGGGGGGTGTCCGGCCGGGGGGGCTGCCCCGCATCCCCGCCGCGGGAGGGACGCGGAGCCCGCGGGTTCAGCATCCTCAGCCCCGCGCTGCCGAAGGCGGCGATGCGGCGGCGGCAGAGCCGTGGCAGCCCCGCGCACCCCGGCAGAGCTGCTGGTGCAGTCTGACCAGCTAGCGCAACCAGGCGTCTCCCACCGCCTTAGTTGAAGGCGAGCGGCAGAATGCAATAAAGCGGAGTTATAAAACAGAGTCTCGCAGTGGGGAGTGATTTTGTCTTCCGGACTCTGGTTCTCTTTCTGACCTTTCAGTGCAGTTTGATAGACTGGGTGGAAACCTGCAGCACTGAAGGTGTGACTCATTCCTGTGCATGCCTATACTTAATTATAGCTCAGACCTATGGAGTAAGTGAGCAGTGCTATAGAGAAGAGATGTAGTTTTCTCTTGAGTGTTTATACTGACTAATTTTATCAAGTCATCTCTCTAGAGGGACTGGTTTTGCAAAACTTTGTACCGATAAATTATTGGATGTATGCAATTTCAGACTCTTTACAAAAGATTTTGGAGATTTGATCTTCCCGTCAAGTTTCTCAGGGTTTCAGCTAAATGCTGTAGCTATTACTTTAATCTGTCAGATTGCATAATTGTATTTCAGAGATCTAAGGAAGGAAGTATGACAGCACTCTAGTGCATTGAGGATCTTTGTACTATTTGATTACCTCAGGGTGTGTTTAAACTAGTTCATAAGAAGTTAGTTTTGTGTAGACTTTGAAAGTCATGTTATTATAGTTCTGATGTACTATAACTCATTTTGCTTACTGATTTTTATTCAGAAAATAAACTTTAAAAATGGGTGACTAAAAGTAACTGGTGTATTGGGCACAGCACATAATGAAGGGGAATTTATTTATTTTTCAGACACTTGAGGTGAAAATACACGTGTAAACCCTGGCGTTTACAGAAGATGAAAGACATCGACATAGGAAAAGAGTACATTATACCCAGTCCTGGGTATAGAAGTGTGAGGGAGAGAGCTGACTCCGTGCAGCACGAAGAGCAGGAAGAGTCTAATTTTCAGCATTCTAAACTTAAGGTCAGTTTCTTTTTCATTGTTTATTTTGCAGTCTTTATGCTTATTAAATTGCATGCAGCAGCCTTTTTGCTGTGCCAGCGGTATTATAGATTTGCTGCATTGAAGGTCACTAATGAGTATTGCCTATTGTGTGGAAGAGGTCATTCCAAGGGGTGCTGTAGCTATTTTGTTAACAGGTCTGAGCAACTAGTAATCATTTTTCACTTTGAAATGTGACTTTTCAGTAACATTTGAACAAAAGTTTTTCTAGTATTCAGATATTGATGTGAATCAAGGAACTTTTTTAAACCTTTGTGTTTTAGAGAATCATTTCAACCAAGCAAGAGCAGTGAAGAACTTGGCACAAATCATGCACCATTCAGTGCTGGCAGCTGAAAAAACTCATAATCATGCTGTGGTGGTTTCAAGGATTAATTTTCTAAAACAGATGTCTAGTTTGCTCTAGTAGCATGACTTTTTTACTTTTCCCCTCAGATGAAAGTAATTTTTATTGAACACTTTCTTGAACATCTGTGTATTTAACATGGTGAGGTACTGTCATAATTCTACGTTATTTTGAGAGCTGGGTCTTGAAATAACTACTGGCTTAGAGCTAGCCTGTCATTGTTCAGAGCTTCTAAATTTTACAGCTTGTTTTCACTGCAAGGAGTGCATATACTACCAAGTGCTATAGAGAAAGAAAAGGCTCAGAGAAGTGGAAACACCCACACTGGTGAAAGATATGGTCAGAAACCAATAACCCCTGCCAGCTGAAGAAGGTTAAAGATATTCCAGTGCTAGCATTCAGAGCAGCTAATATTTTCTTGCATATCCTGTTCTTGACCTTTTCTGAAATACTCCAAGGACTGTTATATATACACAGACAAACACACTGTAGATTTTTCTGAAAACAAGTAAAGTTAGCAGTGCTTCTGTCTGATTTTTGCAATGATGGGTTCCTTGCAGATATGCTGCTGGTCATTCCACATAGATTGCCTATGACAAGACTGCTGTGAGAGGGTTGGAAATAGGGGAACTTGCTGTATCTGTATGGAGGAATTGTAAAGACCTCTGAAAAACCTTAATCTTTGCTGTGTTATAATAGATGCTGAGATACTCTCTATTTCAGCTGAAGGCTTCCCTTGTTTCACTGGGTTTGAGGGGCTCCCAGTGCTGCACTGCTGGTTTTTTGTGACTGGAGAGCTGAGCTCTGCAGCAGGCTGAGTGCAGCGAGCGCTCACAGGCCCTGCAGCTCCAGTGTCCCCACAGGCTCTATGACTCAGCACAGGGCTGCTGACGGTGTTTGAGCAAGGTGGTGTCTGATTGCATTAGAGCAGGCACTGATGCAGAACCAAGAGCCCTCCGGACTCATGGTGCAGATTTTTGACAGTCTTTATTATCTTGGTGTCATGGGCTTGCCACTGACCCTACCCTGTCCAGTAGCGAATCTGCTCTGTCAAATTACTGGTGACAACAGTGATGCTGTTGGCTGGCAGCTCTGTTTCCTGACCCGTGGCACTGGAATTCAACAGCAATCATTGTATGTTGTCTCTCTCTTTTGGTCTGCATCATCTAATCAGGGTTTAACTTTTAAAGGAAACAGTTCTTATCTTACCTGTACATTTTTAATTAAATGAAATCACAAAGCCAGGATATTTGTGGAATCTTTTGGTGTTTTTGGGGTTTCATTTTGTTTTTTTTTCCTTTTGTGGAGACTGAAAGTAAGCCAAGTTCTCCATGTTTGTACAGCCTGACATGAAAATCTCTAACTCTGAGGCAGCTTCAGGTCATCTTAACTCAGTTGCTGGTCTTTTTTACCCTTCTACCCCCACCATTTGATATGCTGCCTATGACTACAGGGTAGTACACACAGATAATTGATTGCAAAACAGGGATTCTGTGAACTTGTGATTACTGATGTAAGAAAAGGACTTACCCAAGTTCATACCTTGAACTTTATCTGGTTTGTTCTCTTTGAGTAGAAGAATGAACTAAACTTGTTTTGCTAATGGAATCTTCTAGTTCTGAAAAGTTGCCCACTTGGTAGTTATCTTGTTCAGTATGCCAAGGTTGTGTTAATTTCTCAGACATTGGTACCATTTTTGTTTTGCTAGCCTTGCAGCTTGGGTGTATATAGTCCACAGACACAAACAGCTCTGAATTTGTTGCTACATGTCAGTGAGATTAAATCCTGCTTGCTTGCAGAGTACTAAGGTTAAGCAAAAGGAGCTGTATTCATAACACCTTATCTAAGTTGGGTATTCATGTTTGTGTACCAAGTTTTTCCCTTTCTAGTTGAAACAAGCTCTGGTTTCAGCAGCGTACTTGGCTTAGGGAAGAGCAAAGACTTCCCTTTCATAAGGCTGAACTTTGCCTGTATGGTTAAGCACTTTCCCTCTGTGTGTAAGAAAATGGTAGAAGCTGTAAAGAAAATGGTGTTTCAACGGAAGAGAAGGAACTCTGTCCTTGGCTACTTTGTATCTTTTATGGAACCTGGATTAGGTTAGATGCCTAAATCAGGCTCGTGACAGATCATGACAGAGGGCTGATGTGATGAAGGAAGGTAGGACCACAGCAGTTCAGATAGAAGGATGAGGTATAGTGAAACTCTGTTATTTGGACGACAGAATCCAGTGTACCATCAGTAGAGATGTGGTGACTCTAAAATTTCTCATAGAAAATCTGGCTCAGTATTTGAACTAGGTTGAGCAGAAAATGACTAAGCTGTAACCATGATCTGTATTGCCAGGAACAAGCTGCAAGCACATGTTGGCTGTTATTTCACCACTAACTTTAGATCTTTGTGGAATGCAAGTTTGATATTGTTTTAGAGCAGACTTTGACTGCATGACGTAGACTGCTTGCTATCATGGTACACTTATAGGGTGAGGTGGAATCCTGTATGCTCAGGATGGTAGTCAAGGGCCACTGGTTCACTGCCAGTGGTGATGACCACTTCTGGCAGGGCTACAAGTACATTTAGCTGATCAATAATATGACTCATTGGGTTTTTTTGTTGCCTATATTGCTGCATTTTCTGCATCCTTCTTAACTTGAAGCAGACAAGTCTAGTTGATTTTCTGATCATGATCTTTGTAGGTGAAAGACCTGCTTTACTATTGAGCCAGGGTCCAAGAGCTGTTTTGCATGTCTCTTCTTTGCATTGCATAAAGGATATATTCAGCTTTCCATTTGCTGTCTTGAAACCTCCATTCTTGTGTTTATTTCCTGCTGAAAGGATGCTGTTTCAAACTAACATAAATGTGTTCATGACAATAGTGAAAAAGGACTTGCAATTCTTTCCTTGGAAGCTTAAATGCTGCTTGGTCACAGCTTGAAAGATCACATCTTTGAAAGACAGGAGCTTTTCAAATAGGCTTCCTGGAATCATAATTGAAATAATTCTGCAATATAAGTAGGTCTAATCCAACATTTCCTGGTGCCTAATGGGAATGTTGCTATAGAAATATGGATGTTCAAAATAGGCACTTTGGAACTGAAATTCAAGAAAAAAATTATTCTGCTTGTGAATACTTATATTCACCTCATGAATAAGTGTCTGCAGTGTGTTCTGATAACAATTGATTTTTAAGTCTTTGGAGACCTTAATGTAGCTTACAAAACAGTCTTAACTACATGTTCCCACTGCATAGTACCGTACTAATTGGGCTTATTGTGTGTGGGGACATGCCTCTGCTAGAGAACTTGTAGGTGCACTTGCTGCCTAGCACTACAGTGAGTGGTCTTAATCTGTAAAAGCTGTTACATGACCAGTGAGTTATAATTAAGGGATGTTTTGAAATATAGATTTGTACTTACACCTTTAGGACTTTCTGTTCTCAGAATGTCCCTATGTCCTTCAACTTGCAGCTGAAGTAATTATGTGTAGTTTTTCTCATGGAAGCAGTGTGTCCTGGGGAGGACAGACCCTGCTGTGTCTATGAAATATGCTACAAAATGACAGGCAAGGAAGAGAAATAATTTGTTCCTGAAATGCTTTTGGAATAGGCTTGTCTCAAATGTAGATTTTGTATTTATTTGATGGAATAGCAGGCAATGAATTTTGCTTTCTTACCCTATTACATTTGCAATAGAGGAGGATATGAGAACAAGCTGCCTCTACAATATACATATATAGGAGCTTATGAGAACTCAATTCTTGGAATTTGAGTTCCTATGTTAATGATTCTATGGCACTTATTTACAAATTGTACACCAAGCTGTAGTTGGTTCTGGCTGGAATATACTGTTCAGGATGCAGTTTTTGCTGCTGAAGAATAATGACTGCATCTGTGGTAAATCTAAAGTGCAAATTGCTGCATTTCAAGGCACCAGCCAGGGGAACTGTAGAGATGGCTTCAAACATGGAGGAAATGTGTTGCTAACTTTAGCTATCAGAAGCCCTACTAATATTCCTGTCTTTACCTTGATCTCTTGTTTTTCAGGTTTGTCTCTGACATCTTTTGCCCAAGACAGCAGGGAATGTGATCATAACTTGCTGGAATTGATGTAAATCCTTCAAGCCCTGATAGCTTTGAAGTGATTTATCACTGAGTATTTAAATAGATCAATTCTGCCTCAACGTCTCTGAAGCATCTGAGTGTCTGAGTCAACTGAACAACAGGTTAAAAATAGGGGTGTGAGTGTATCCTGGGTACTTCTGCCTTTGAACTCCATGCTTAGAGCAGTCCTAGACAGCTTAACTATAAACTGTTATTTGTAGCTGAAGCTGCTAGCTGTGCCTGCATTTTTCCAGATGACTGCATATTTTTGTAACAAAGTAAACACTTCTTTTACTTCAAGTCAAATGAAGGCAAAATCTTAAAATCTGTTTCTTGTAGCAGTTCTATTATCTTTGAAAACTTCAAACACAGACTAGGTGAAGAAGTAAACATTTGTGATACTTTCTAAAGATGCATTAATTCCATGATATCTCCAAAGAACTGTAATTACATGATTGTAACTATTGGTTACAATCATGTTTTGTTAAGTTGTTTTACCACTGAACTTCTGCTGGTAAAGCAGTCACTGACAGCGTGATCACAGAATCAAGTTACTCTGTCAAGGATCACTTGATAGAAGATCCTAGAATTGTTTGTTGGTGTATGTTTTAGAATGACCCTCTAATCACACTGAAGAAGGGGATATATCTCTACCTTGTCCTCCATCCCTAGGTGAACATATCACTCTCTGAGAAAGGAGCATATCCACAGTCAGTCATGTATCAAAAGTTTATCTGACACTTGGAGTGGGACTTATCGTATCAGAGAACCCTTCCACTTACAAAGAGGGACAAAAAGGCAAAATCTGTTACTGGCCAGAGACATTTTCTGGAGGAGCATTGATATTCTGGATAATTCACTGCTTCCATTGGAACTTGACTGCCTTCCTTAGTGCACAGCCATCTTCTGTCTAAGTCTTAGCCACATTATAAAATCTCAGCTCAGACCACATGCTGATATTGTCTTTGACTACTGTGGATTGCTGTTCCTTTGTTCAGAGCAGATTTCTGTATCAGCCTGCTCATGACCAGAAGTGTGTAAGGAATAGATTAGCTATCAGTGAAGGAAATCTTGCAGTATCTTTTTCATTGTAATGTTCTATTTTAGTGCTGCAGACATTCTGCTCTATGGCTGCTTCAGAAACTCAGTGTACAGCTATAAGAGTTGCCAGAAATATTTACTGCTTCTATCCCAAGCTATTGGTGAACTTAGCTTGAAGCAAATTAAAACTGACATATATGTGTGGGGTTCTGATGTCTTGGGACACTGAGATAGTTATTAGTTTTTGAAAATTTGTATCCTAGTGATAAGGAATAGTCACTTGCGTGCTGAGCCGCAGACGGCAAACAAGCTGTTCCACAAACAAAATCTGTGTTTCAGTTGTTTTTGAGGATGAAGGCTAAAGAATTTCAAAGTCAACATGTTTAGAGCCCTGAGATGTTTAGTTTGAGTTTCCTAGTTTACTGTTTGCTTTTGTAAACATGTGTTTGTACAGGAAGGTGAATTCAATACAAGATGGTTGTATTAGGCTTGATAAATGCTGTGGTGTCAAAGCTTCTGCTGGCACTCATTGGTGACTCCATTCAATGAGTTTAAAATCAAGGCCTCCCTGGATATTCCAGGTGTACAAAATTCACCTGTGTAGCTTCTGTTGCGACCTGGCTTAGGAATGGCCTGAATAAAGATTGTTAATGAAGAACACCCCCAAAATGTGGCAGGGTGGTTCAGTAGAACAGAGCTAGCAAGGCAGGAGCCAAATTCTCAGCTTGTGCTGTGCTAGGTTGATCTGCTTAGTGAGGAGTTGGTTTCCCATCTTTGTAGTCAGAGATGTGTAGGGTGCCAGTTCTAAAGCTGGATGTTTCCAGTTCCACAGGAGTTTGCTGTCACTGTGCATGAGCTATGTAGCTCTGGTGCTGGATGATCAATGCCCAGCCTTGGTTCTGAATGAATCCTAGAACCTTTGCTTACAAGATCATGAATACTGGTTTTAATGCAAAACAAAAGACAGGGATTAATGGATACCACAAGCCTAAGCACATGCACAGCTGCTTATCAGGTGCATTCATAGCAGCTACAGTTGCAAAATTCTAAAATAAGTGCTTCATGCGAAACTCTGTATTTCTTGGATTGCAGGAATAAGTGGATTTGCTAGGAAAGAGTTGAGAGCATCTCACCTCAAAGCTGATGCTGGCCAGCATTCAAGGGCAAGGTAAAATAAGAAATATTCCTGTAAGAAGCTGATATATCTGTCCTCACCAAGGACTTTCTGTGTCTCAAGTCAAAGTGCTCAATATCTGTGACTAAAATATTCAAGCTTACCAGATGTACATACCCTGACCTCGTTTGGCTACAGAGCCTTGATATCAGTACCAAGCACAACTGGGAAACTTCTGCTTTAATCTGAGGATGCATAAACTCAGGCTAGTTTTGAAACCATGACTCCAATGTTAATACAACTTCTGCTAATTCTGGCCCAGAAAAGTAACAGCAGATCTTGTGTAATCAATCACATGTAACTGTTAAAGCGAATAGCTGGACTTCAAGCTTTCCCATCTCAGAACTGTTGTGGTAAATCAGTATGTTTCTGAACACTTAATTTGTGTCTTTTAAGAGAAATATGTCACAGCTGTACTTATTCCTGCATTTGGCTATGTGTTTGGTACTGTGAAGAGCTGTTCTTCCAGGTAGCAGAAGCTGGGAAGGCAGCGGAGACATGAGGTTTCATGCATACCCTTCTTTTCAGGAGGTTGAAGAAAATGGAGTCTCTGACTTCTTAACGTGGTTCTTTTCAGCAGTTCTGGAAATTCTAACCATAATTTCTAGGCATCTGACACTGTCTGTTGGTCTCACCTTGATGCTGTGTCAATTCAGTTGTGCTGTTTGCACTTTGCAATCAACGTGTGCAGGTGCCTAAAGGATCAGTGCCTCTCCTTCCTCACACCCACTGTCTCTGATCTAGCCCAGTGCCTGCTCTTTGCTGCCTCAGTGTCAGGGAGACAGCTGGTATGGGTGGATGATACACCAAACTAGTCTTAAATAGGCTCATGTTTTAATCAGACTGGGTATTATAAAGTATCCTAGCTACAGAGAAGGCTGGGAGCCTAATCCTGCAAATCCCCTTGTTAATATTTTTATAGATTGTGTACTGCATCAAAGTCAGTGAAAGGAGAGGAGAATTGTCTTGGTAGACTATAAAGTTCATAGTGCACTTGCTGCTTCACCAAACAACTGCAGAATTGATAATGTTAGGACCTGCAAACCTATTTAATTTTCAAATGTTCTGGGGTTTGATGACTTGCAGTGTGGACAACAGTGCTTTAGGGGTTGCCTGTGCTACCCTTACTCCTTTCTAGTGGGAGTGTTCTTGCACTCAGAGGAATTTCTGGGAAGAATGTAATTACAATTTCAGAGAATCTTTTCTTAGACTCCTGTTTTATTTTAGTTGTGCTTAAGCTAAATGGAACAGTTGATTATTTTCTTCCCTTCCCCAGCCCATACAAACTAATAACTTATCTTGTTTTGCAACACCAATCTTTTAATGAAGTTTTAAATATTTTTAAATTGCTCTTCATCCTGGAGTTGTAATATGGAGAATGCTTTAAGTGCTGAGCAGTACTGATGATATAATTCTCTTTTTCATCACATGCCCACCTAGTTCTGAGCTCTGCTGTTCTGGTCTCTAGGTTTCCCATTTGTCTCCTTGCTGGGAGCTTTAAGGGCATGAGGAAGCCTGCTGAGCTCTGGCTGCTAAATGCAAGAGGTGGGAGTTCTGTTCTGCAGTGTTGCCAGCTCAGAGACCTTTACAACTTAAATCAAGCAATTTTAACTTTATGTAATAATAAGTCAATCACAGTAACTTTTGTATTCTATGTCAGGTGCAAGGATTAGTAAAAACGTAGTTTTAGGTCTGTTCTAGTTTCCTTTCAGCTGCTGGTAGGACCAGAAGAGATGCAGCTTCTTCCCTGCTGTGATCTGAGCCCTGGAAGGTGTTCTGCCTTATGGAAGCAGGGACAATAGCTGTTCAGTGAGTGGGGTTTGGGTTGTATGCACATAAGATTGTTCATCTGCAAGATGAGTAAGGGATGGAAAAAACTATTTTACTTTGCCTCCTGTCTTGTCTAGTTTTGCAGTTGTATGATGTTACAGTTGTCAAACCAATAATTTGCTACCTTCCTTCAGTTAGGAGATTGTTATAGGACTGTGTGAAAGGCTAGAATCTCCCTGGGTGGCCTTTTTCCTTCCCACATGACAGCTGCTCCATTTTCTTTACCTGTTTCCCACCCTCAGATGCCCATGTTGCCTGCTTAGTATGTTTTCAGAAGTGTGCAAGTTCACATAGTTGAGTTTATTTGCCTTTCTGATTAGGGTTCCTCATACCATTCTTGCTTCCTTATGGAACTGCTGACATCACGTGTATATGACAGCTTTGTAGCTTGGCTCCTGGATGTCCTGTATTTTCATGACCTCAGTTTGTGGATTTGGTACAGCTATCTCTAACTTAATGAGCAAATAGTTTCCCCTTTGGAATTTCTCTCAAATTTCTCGTAGAAAATCTGGCTCAGGATTTGAACTAGGTTGAGCAGAAAATGACTAAGCTGTAAGCACGATCTGTATTGCCAGGAACAAGCTGCAAGCAGATGTAGGCTGTTATTTCACCACTAACTATAGATCTTTGTGGAATGCAAGTTTGATACTGTTTTGCAGCAGACTTGACTGCATGAGGTAGACTGCTTGCTAATGTGGTACACCCTTATAGGGTGAGGTAGAATAATTTCCTCACCTTACTCAGGCTTTCTGTCATATGTCTTGAGCCAACCATGTAATCTTTCTGACACTCATTACCTTAGCTGCTTACTATTGCTATGGCCAATTTTTTGACAAGGAATTCATGCTAACAGGTGCTGGTATGGATTTTGTTGTTTTCCTGAGCTTTAGAAAGTCAGATGGGGCAGGAGCACACTGTGCTTTGTGGTAGCAGCACCAGCTGTGCTTCTCTTTCTCTGCCCCTCTGTGGCACACCCATGAAGGAAGATCATGTATGCAGTGATGCTTCCTTGGGGCTCGCCCCACTCTTGGGGATTGGGCCCAAGATTAAAAGTTCAACTGTTTTCTTAATCTGTTAATTCTTACAGTCATCTATTGGATTGTATCAGCATGTATTCCAGGTGTGTCAGAGCTTCATGGCATGTGGAGTGCAGAGCTATTATGCTGTTATGAGATGCCTATGGCTGCAGAAAATTTATTTGGCATCCACCAGCTATTGATAAGCTGCTGGATCAATGATTGTTCTTGCCTTCTGTCATGTATTTAATAAGCCATGATATGCTTATCCTATGTGAGTTTAATTCTCCAGTATTTAGTGCATTTATGCATTTGAACCTTACAGTATCCTATGATAGAGAATTCTAAATTTAAGTGTGCCTTGTTCTTTTTTTGTAAGAACAGTTGGTGGTCATAGTTCTTTCTTCAGGCCTTATGGACCTCTCAAATACCTGTACCTTTATTCCTTTTTTCTATCCAGCTGAAACATTGTAAGTTTATGCTATTCCAAGCTCCACTGTTATTACTGCTCAAGGAAAGTAAGTTTAATACCCTTTTTGAACTGAAGTGACAAGGAACAGAGTCTGGTGTTCAAAAAGGATGCACACCCTAGGGGTTTTTAAGTGGTATGGTAATATTTTCAGCTTTATCCCTTGTGTCTTTTGTAACAGTTCTTCATTGTTTTTCTGACCTTTTGGTGCTGAGTAGTCATTTGCTGTTTTCAATAAATGTCTGAATAAATCTTCCTCTTCCACTTAGCAGTATCTGATTTAGGCTTGTTTTGTTTCTGTGAGCATTTCTTTGGAGTTATCAATATCATGTTGTATCACTCATTTCATTGCCTGTTTTGGCATATTAATAAGTTGATGAATTAGAAAAAGTGTATTTTAATTTATTTTTCATGTTTATTAGACTTCTATTTCAATAGCAGAGCTGGAGACTTTTGTAGCACATTAGTAACGACTCAAGGCATCGGTTTCCAAGAAAACTGTGCACACATGCAGGCAATCAGAATACCTAATCAGAAACCTAAATTAACAGTGTTGGGATTGTTTTGGGTATTTTTTACTTCAGTCTTTTGTTCCTGAAGTGCATTGTTGAACAACTTAGAAGTCTCACTTCTTCCTGATAAACTCTGCTTTGAAGATTTTCTAATCTTTGAAGAACTACACAGAACTGTAGAGTTGTTCTTAAATCTTAATTGTACAGTGGTGTGATGCATTAGTTTCTTGATAGTCTTGCATGTGGGATTTTGACAGTCTTACCAAGATGGAGATGAGCAATGCTCTCAACGAGGGGTTTGTTCTTGTCTCTATGGCAAGACATTATAAAGGCCTTTTAAAAGCAGTGCCCTTGTCTTTATCAATGCAGCTTTTCCACATCTGCTGAGAGAACTCTCTTGAGCAGCTCTGGAGAGTTTAATTATTTTTCACAGTGATTGTTTATGAATATTATCTTTGGACTGCCTAAACCCCTTACAACTGTGCTTATTTATTAAAAAGCTATTCTTGTTTCTAAGTGGTGAAAATCTGTTTTTATGCTCATCAACATACTGTTTTCTGTTTTGGAAGTTTTTAAATTTTTTTGCTTATAGGCTTTTTTGTGTACTCTGAAAAGCAATGTTTATGCAACTAGCTTATGGCATCACTTGGGAACAAGTGTGTTATCAGCAACAAGATGTTTGGGCAGATCTGCCTGGGGCGTCTTGCAAGGGTGACACAACAAACCAGTTAAGAATTCCTCTGCTCTATCCAGAAAAGAGGTGATGCAGAACTCTTTCCTCTACTGGCTCCTTTGGGATGTTTATGGCAGGTCCCTTACTAATGCTGATTTACACGGATTTAGTAAGGCAGTGTTGCCTTAGTGAGTCAGTAATTTAATATAAATTGAGCGAGAAGTCTTTTAATTCAGATTCCAAGTACTGTGTATTTTTGAGTCACTCCACTTGTCATAAGGTTTTAAGGTTCTTTTGTTTTTGTGTTATTTGGCTATCTTTTGTTACCATAGCTTTAGGTGATAGCTTAGCAAATATGTTTTTTGAGATAGAACCATGGATTGTTGACAACATGCTTAGGCACTATTTAAGTACATCAGTTAAGTAAATAAGGGACAGATTTGACATTATCGGTTTCCTGTTCTCATCCTTCACATGGGTGGAAAGAGCATCTTAATATGCTATATCATTAAATGTTAACAAACTACAGACAAAGCCTATGATAAACGGCAATATTTCCAAAAACAATTATATGACTTAGAAGTCAGGAACCAAATACCTGCATTTTGTGTTTGCTGGAGGCTACAGTGTGTTAAAATTGCTTCTTTTCAAGGAAATAAGCTAACTTGGCTCTGGTAAGTCAACTAATAAAGGCAGAGTCATAGTATCTTTGTAAGAAGAAATGTGTTGGTTTTTTTTTCTACAAAGTAGCTCAGTTGCAATAAACTAGAATACAATCAAGTAACATGGTCCTGCAATAAATGGTGCATTAAGTTAGCAAAACCAGTCAAGGGCCCTCTGCCAGTACAGGTAACAGGCTCATCTCCTCATGTAGTATTGGCACATCTGGATGTTCATCAAAAGATCTGTTTGAACTCTGCAACATTTTGACTACCATGTATCACTGCCGTTTCTCCTCTTGAATTAGCATTTAAATCTGCCTTTCACTGAGGCTGTGGAAACCCTCCCTGAGATAAGGTTTTGCCTTTTAAGTAAGCGGCTGTTACCAAAGTTGCTGAGCCATTGAGAAGCTGTGCCTGGGAGCAGAGAAAATTGTTGTCTTTGTCCCATTTAGATTAGGGGAAAAGAGGAAAACCAGGAAACATGATAAAAGGAAGTACAGTTCTGCTTAGTGCATATTTGTTGTTTTTTTATCTAATCCAAAGTGTTTTTGAAGAAGGAATTTTAGTAGCATTCTGAAAATACTTTGTATTTTCTGTGGATAAGAATATCTAAATTATACTATAAGGGTGTAAGCTTATCAAGGAAATGTTTTAATTTCACTGTGTAAGTCAGTCATTGATTTCCTGAACTGATGTCATAGGTACTTCATGTTGTCATTTTTCTGTACTGTATTTCCTGTAGCAGGATTAGTCTGGTCTATCCATTTATCCTTTGAATGCACAGGCACAATACTGGTACTAATTCATATTTTACAGATTCAGCAGTCTAACACAGATGTAGAAGCTGTGCCTTCCATGGCTTTGCTGCCAGGATGAATCCTGTGGTCTAAGACATTGAAATGACTGTGATTGTTGCACAATAATTTGCAGAAGAAAGAGGTGCAAAATTGCTGGAGATGGGAGTCATGGACTTCAAATGTAGTTTTGAAGTCTGAATCTGTTGTCTTTCTTGTAAAAGCAGATTGAATGCCAGGATGCCTTGGAAGCAGCAGCTCGGGCAGAGGGCCTGCCACTGGACACCTCTGTGCATTCCCAGCTGAGAATGCTGGACGAAGAGCATCACAAGGGCAAATACCACCATGGTCTGAATGCACTGAAACCCATACGGACCACTTCCAAGTACGTCTTTAGGCTACCACAGAACTGATACAGCATTTGCTTTTCAAACCAGTCACAAAGCACAATCGCAGATGTAGGTCTGCTGACTGGTACTGGAAACATCAGAATTTGTGTAGCAAGTGTGGACCATTTGGTACTCTGAGTGCTTTCAATGAGAGGAGGCTTTGTTTTTCTTGAAGATTTACATTTCCTGTTTCCTTTTTCATTTGTTTGTGATTTTTTTTTTAAATTCTTTTAGGCACCAGCACCCTGTTGATAATGCTGGGCTGTTCTCCTCCATGACCTTCTCCTGGCTCACTCCTTTGGCCCACAGAGCATACAAGAAAGGAGAATTGTTTATGGATGATGTATGGTCTTTATCAAGGCATGAATCTTCAGATGTCAATTGCAGAAGGTAAAGACATCTAGCTCGTCATTATTTTCTTGTTCCCATTTACTACATGTTAGTGCACAGGCAGTGCTATAGTGTTTCCCTAGAAGAGCAGCATTGACATTTTGTTTTGCCTTTCACACAATAGTGGAATTCACTTTTGTCTTTCAGAGACAACTTTCTCATGCAGCACAGTTTCTGTAGCCTTGCCAATTTCAGTGAAATTAGAGGATTATATCTTTAGGAGTGTCTTGCAATTCTTATTCTGATTTTGCATGTCTTTAATCTGTTTTTCTATTAAAACATTTTTTTTTCTCAAGGCTACAGTGAAAAAAATCTTGTGCTAAAATGAGAAATAATACTGTCAGTAGCAAGGTGATTTGAATGTGGCTCAGATCTTCTGATCAAGCTAACCTTCTGTGGTTAATGAGCATTTCTTCAGGTTTTGATTCTGCAGCTCTTCTGTCAGTTCAGCAGGGAAAGGCTGTCACTATATTAAGACTGCCAAAGAGACTCCAGGCAAAGAAAAAGCATTGTGTTTTTCATCCCTCTGTCCTGTTGCAGTAATACATAGATATTTCTCTTTACCTCACAGAATGTATTTATTTCTCTTAATATTTTTTGTTGCTCTGAGCTAGGAAGCATTTAGAGTTTTAACAAAGAATTATCTATGAGACTGTATCTTTTCTCATTGTGAAAAAATTGACATGAATAAATGTCATAAATCTCCTGGTTTTATTAGGCTGGAAAGATTGTGGCAGGAAGAACTGAAAGAAAGTGGGCCTGATGATGCTTCTCTCCGGAGGGTTGTGTGGATTTTCTGCCGCACCAGGCTCATCCTTTCCATAGTGTGTCTGATGATCACGCAGCTTGCGGGTTTCAGTGGACCAGTAAGTAATATCCATCCTTTTTTTAACAACCCCAGAGGGCTCCATCTCATGGCCAACTGTAAAATCTTAAGGTTTCATTGCAGAATCACTTAAATGTTTTGACTAGCTAGAAATTTGGGGGTAAAATTCAAGAGCAATTCAATAATCCAAGATAGGATTCCTACAGCTGATGGATCAGTTGCTGAATACCCAGGCAAGTTCTTGGAGAAGGGAGGGGGAGTTTAGGTATCCTGGAAGAAATGGACTTCTTGGCTTTTCTCTTTGGTTTTGAGTATAGTTTAAAGTTCTTCCCTAACAGCATAAGCTTAACTGCATAACTTGCTTTTTTCACAAGATTCTTATGTGCAGGTCTCCTAAT
Source organism: Parus major (assembly GCF_001522545.3). NCBI lineage: Eukaryota > Metazoa > Chordata > Aves > Passeriformes > Paridae > Parus > Parus major. Next base: position 16,418,759 of record NC_031778.1, on the reverse strand, counting down.
TGTTTTTCTCTTTGAAATTCTGTAAATTTATCTTGGAATAAAATTCAGTTTGACAAAACACTAATCTTAAATTATTGGCATTAATAACAGTTTTCAAGAAGCGGACCGAAACATTTGTGAGAGCACTGCTTAAAATCTAATTTGAGCAGGTCTCAAGAAGTCTGTGGGCATAGTCTTTACTGATCCTACAGAGAATGGTCAGACAGGTTTCAGGTAGAAGTGTTAGAAAACATTGCTGCCTCTAGGAACGGCTGCTGTTTGTTGCTAAGGGTCGTATTGAAGATAACAACATGGGACTTGACATTCACACCATTTTTTGTCACCTGTTTGTTGCACGTACTGTGCAGATTTAAAGTTGAAATTTTGACTAAATTTATTCTCTACACATTTCCCTTGAGGAGTAGGAGCAGTATTACTGCTAGTAGTACACGTTTCAGTGTGCTGGTAAGCTGGAGGTTCATTTCTTGGGTAAGTACGCTTGGGTGCACTGTTAGGTGAAATGTCTTTTTAAAATGTTTTCCTGATTTTAAATGTCTTATCAAAATGATGTTCTGTTTTTTAAGTCTTAAAGTATGCTTTGTTTCATGTAATATGAATAACAATGAATGTTTCTGTGGTATTGTTTTCTTTGTAATATTTTCTAGTTGTCTTTATTATAAAATATATATGAACGTACTTTGATAATTAACAATAAATCATGATTAAGGTTTTAACAGCACTAGCTTTTCCCAAGAAGAGCTTCTGTCATTGTTTCACTACAGGGCTTGAGGAGCTACTTTTATCTTTAGCAAAGAGCTTGCAGCAGGGTTACCCCTAATTTCTGTAGTGTAATGGTCTCAGTTTGTTTCAGCCAAACTGCTGAATGAGAGAGAGTGAGAAGGGAAAGGGAAAAACAAACCAGCTTGATTATGTTGGGGGCTACTGCTGCAACTGATGCTTGATATGGGTAAATTAAAATTATCTATAGACAGTTGCCCATTTACAGACAACCTTATTCATTTTTCTGAATAAGGCCAAATTCACTTTTGGTTCCACCATTTAGCATGAAAATAAGTCTTTACCATCCCTCCTCCCTGTTCTTAAAAATGGCATGCCTCAGGGATATGCCTATGCTGTCTCCTCAGAAGTATCAGTGCTTTCCTGTATTGTTGTATGCTTTCAGTCACCTGAAGGTGAAAAGGGAGATCAGGAAGAGCACTTGACTTGACCTCACGTATTGGAGGAAAATTATGAAAGTGGAGTTAAACACTATATTAAACTTCAAAAAATTTAATAGAATGTCTGTGATCTTGAAATGCCACCAAATGTCTGTGGCTTTGCTAATGAGCATTGTGATGGTTATAACTGGAAATGAGTTGTTCAAGACTTCCTGTGTGGACTCTTTGGCTTTGGTTTGGGGTTTTTTGGAATCAGACCCTTCAAGGGTCTTCCTCTGTTTTTATTTTGATAAATTTTGCATCTGGCACAGAATCTAAACCGATAACCTGGTGAATCAGCTGCATGTGTCAGACTGCCTTGCAATAACCATCAGAATGTACTACTATAGGTGATACACTATTTATCTCCAATTAATGCTTGCTACTATTTGATCAGCTACCAAAACTTTCAAGTTCTGGTGGAGGAGCAAAGAAGTTTCTTGATTGTCAAACAGAATCAGTTTAACTCCAGGTCTGAACAATGTACCTGTTTGCTACTGTTCAGAGCTATTCTTCCCATCTGGGAGATGGGGAAACTTGCTATTTTAGTGGAGCACAGCTTGACAGTTTGGTCACTATTTGGAGGGGGGAGTGGTAAGCTATGGGGAGGTAAGTTTTCCAGTTTCCCAGTTGGCTCCAGCTGCAGCCTGCCTCGTGCTGTCGCGCGCTGGCTGCAGCAGGGACGCCGGCACTGCAGTGGGACCAGTGACAGAAGCTGTTCTTCAGCATTTTCAGGATGGCTGTTTTCTGCGTCAGGATGAGGCATTCCTGCTGGCCAGAGCCACCGCCAAGAGCAAAGGTAAGGTAATGTTTATTCCATGGGAATGCTTAAGACAGCCGAGCAACTTGTGCCAACCACTACGGTAATAGCCACAGGAGCTCTTTCCCCCCCCTTTAGCTTAGTTTATATACTGTAATGTTTTTGTTTTGTAAAGAACTTTTTGCTGGATTCTTTCCATTAAGCTAATATGAATTTGAATAGTCCTTGTTCAGATGTAAATGTTAATTTTCTGTGACTTTTTCCCCTCCCTTTTCAAAATTCTTTAATCTGCTGTTTCCTCTTTTCTTTCTTCCGGAACAAAAATAAATTGGGGTGTAATGTAAGCTGGTCTCTATTTCATCATGGGAGATGCTGAATCTATAAAATAGTGCTGCAAAATTGCACTAAAGTTTTGGGAGGAATGAGACCCCAGGAAACATCTGCTATCTTTATACATCCTCTCTTGGAGACTTTCAGCAATGCTGTGGTGTGTGAGAAAATGCTTGCAGTCTGCGACCATGCTGAGTTACAGCTCGTGAGGAAAAAGGGGAATTTTCACCCCAATTGCTCAGTGACTCGGTTGCATATGTTGGATTGAATACTGGAAAAAGAAGTCAGTAATCTCCACAGTAACTGCAAACCAACTGTATGCAGTTGTGATCCAAACAGTCGATGTAAAATTAAATCAAATCAGGAGAAAGTTGGAATGCAATAGATCTGTGAATGTGAGCTCCTCACATTTGTTCAGTGATCGGTATGTAAATTTTCTCAGTGGCCATTCTAGAACCTGATGGACATCTGGCTTTAATTCACACCTGTGAAAAAGAGCAAAATTATTTACAGCATGTTTCCTTGGTTCTGATGTGCAGGATTATTTTCCTCCGAACAGATGAATTTGATCTCCACTTTTTTTTTTTTATTTGGTGCTGGGCTGTAGCTCTCAAAACCTTTGCTGGAGTAGTGGGTTTTGGTTTTTTTCCCTCTCTCTTCAAACTATATAGAACTCCTACTTGCAAAACATGATTTAGCCAAGAGGACTTCAGTGGACTATGTGAAAGGCTTCTCAAATATTTCCTTTGGTCTTAGATTTTTTTGTTGATTTTTCTTGTGGGCAAAGGTAATTCTCTACTCTGTACTAGTATATCAAAAGCACCAATATCTTAAAACATCATTTGTTGAAAAGCTCTCTAGGAAGTCTTTTGCTGTCTGTGAAGCCTTACTGTAGGATACTTTTGAAATCAGATTTCAGAATTTGTGCAGCCTCAGGAGCCTCCTCTGTTGGTACCTTCAAGTTTGACTTCTTTTGGACTTCGTGTACAAATATCATTCTGTTTTTGTATCTTTATAATTTTGTGTGTAGATTCAAATCTAATTTGTTAGAAGCTAAGACTGACTGTTAGATATTAGCCCATTATAATTATCCTGTATATGTAGATTGTATGTTTATGCAATGATCTACCTGTTGTATAGTGTTTTTGAGATGTTACCATTTAAGATGACACTTCATTTCAAATAAAAGCCTATTGTTTCGCAGTTAATAATATTTAATGCTGGTGGTTGTGAATTGTATGATGTTATATTGTGCCATTGGACCACAAAGAGCTGGAGTTGGGAATTGGTGTTCTGGGGGCTGTCCTCTTTCTGCAGGTGATGTTTGAAATGTGATTCCTGAGGTAAAGTGTTTATGTTCTTGGGGGAAGAGGGTATGGGGAGGGATTGAATGGTTAATTTTTTTTCTTTTTCTTTTTTTTTTTCTTCTTCCCCATCCCCAATGATTTGTGGTATTGCGTACCTTGTGCTTTCTGCTTGTTTTTTTCTTTACTATTAAACTGCTGATGTTTATTTCCAGGAATGTTTTGCAAATGTCCTTCTCACTCTTCCCCTCTACAACTGTAGGTACATTGTTCCTTTTTATCAAATAAGCACGTTTGAAGCAAACCAAAGATAAAATAAAAAAGGTCTTAATGTCACGTAAAGGAATGTTTCTTAATGTGTGCAGATGTATAAGTAGTGACTATATTTTAAAACTCTTCTATATGATAATGCATTGCTTTCAGCTAACTGACACATTTATGTTAAGTTAGAAGACACGGAGGATTAGAAGCGTGCTGCGAGGAATATGGTTCCAAATTAAACTCTTTACTTACTAAATTTGACTCAGTGCTTGGCTCTTCAGCAGGGCTTGTTACAGTACTTCTTGTATTGACACCTTTTACTTCTGGAAAGAAGATGCTTTCTATTTCAAATGGCTCTTTTAAAAGCAAAGTAGCCTACTTATTTCTAACTTAACATAAAGTTGTTGTACGGTCTTCTGGGATGATGGGGTGTTCATGCAAGCTTGCATTTCTTCCTGTAGGCATTTGTTGTGAAACACCTCTTGGAGTATACCCAGCAGAGTGAGTCCAACCTGCAGTACAGCTTGTTTTTAGTTTTTGGCATCTTTATGACGGAAGTGGTGCGATCGTGGTCCCTGGCACTAACCTGGGCATTGAATTATCGCACGGGGGTCAGACTGCGTGGGGCTGTCCTGACAATGGCATTTAAGAAAATCCTTAAGCTGAAGAACATCAAGGAGAAGTCTCTTGGAGAGGTAAGCGGCAGCCGTGTTTTGGAAATGGCAGTGTGAAAAGGGATGTGTAATGCATTCCTTTGAGAATGAGCTGTGCCTTAAATCTAAATAATCTGTTCTGTCTGTTTTTCAGCTCATAAATGTTTGTTCCAATGATGGTCAGAGGATGTTTGAAGCTGCAGCAGTTGGCAGTTTGTTGGCTGGGGGCCCTATTGTGGCTATCTTGGGAATGGTTTATAATGTGATTATTCTGGGTCCAACAGGCTTCTTGGGATCTGCTGTCTTCATCCTCTTCTACCCAGCAATGGTGAGTTGGAAAGAGTTAAGACTTGCTTTATTTTTCTTAGGTCAGACCAATTTATAGTTCTGAATAAAAGGTGTTGAAATGGGCTAGATTCAGTCAGTTTATGGCATTGCACATTATTAAAGTTACTACAGTGCAGGAAGCTGAAATTTGGAAACAGGAAGCTCAAAGTGATAAAATTAGAAAATGGAGATAGGAAAGCTGATAGATTTGGCTGAGAGTAATATTCATAGCTAAATGAAACTGCAGAATATTCAGGTGTTCATGGTTGAGGCTGGAAAGACATGAGGCCTCCAGCTTGTGTATGGGAGCTCAGTGTTGCATAAGCAGTGTACTTGATTTCTTGACTCAACACAACATGTTGAAAAACAATACATCTGTTACAGCTTGTTCTTGATGAGGTACTTCTGCTGAGCTGTGAAATAGGCTAGTTCAAGCCATGATCTTCTTGCCTATAAGACTGCTGAAGATTTTTCACTGTATTCATAATACATGTTGTATAAAACCTAGAGGCTGAATACTGTGAGGTTCACTGTGGTCCAATTTATCTGGCCAGAAGTAATGATTATGTAGTGAGAATTGCATTTTACAGAGGAATAAGGAGTGGAGTTGGAAAGAACTGAAAAACATGTTCAACCAGTCCTCCTTGATGGGGGATTTCAGGTGTATGAAGAAAAGCAAGGAGCTAAAACTTCCTCAAGTAGTGTGTTGGGTTTGAATTTCAGACCAGGAATGGGATGAATGTAGGAGCAGCAAGTACTTTAGAACATGTCAAACAACTTTCTGTTTTTAGACTAGTTTAGTAAAAATGTTAAAAACTGTTTTATTACCTTCATAGCACTGGCATAGACTAGAAATGGATCTGGCTGGGCAAAGTCCTGATTTGCCTTACAGAATCAGGTTAAAAGGCTGGCTAAAGTGGGGGTCAGCTTTGTGTGTCTTTAGGTTAACTTTATGCTTCAGAAACTACCACTGAACCGGTACTATTCAATATTGGTAAAAGTGCATGCCTTTATTCTCTCAGATTTTTGTTGAAATTTGCTCTCCTGGGTCTAGTGCTTGGTGCAGATGGGGCAGGAGGAGATGAATGGTGTTTCCAGCCTGAGCTTTATGTTAAAGCAGCAGTCTGACCTGGCCCTATTCCTGAATCCCATTTTCAGATTAAAAATTCATTTTCTCTGGTAATTAGGAATTGAATGTACTTGCTTTTTCTTAGTTGCCATTAATGTTTCATGGTGTTGTCTTTTGTTTCAGATGTTTGTGTCACGCCTCACAGCTTATTTCAGAAGAAAATGCGTAGCAACAACAGATGAACGTGTGCAAAAGATGAATGAAGTTCTTAATTACATTAAATTCATTAAAATGTATGCCTGGGTCAAACCATTTTCTCAGAATGTTCAAAGTGAGTTCCCACAATCTGCAAATGTCTCCTTTGATACAGATGTCCCATTGCTTTGTAGCCTGGTGCATCCTGACTTAGTGCTGTAGGTGCTGCTGTACGAGCAGTGTAAGAGCACTGTCATCCTTCAGGTTCCTCTGTGTTAAGCACAACGGGTTGGACAAACAGACCAGCTTCTGAAATTTCACCTTCTTGTGTAATGATGTTTATGGCATGATACTAATCTTAAATTTTCAATTTTTTTCCGCTTTTATTTAATAAATGTGTTGGCTTCCCTATTTTGAAAAAAATTCAAAAATCCCTATATTTGTGTAGTGATTACAGACCATTATTGTTTCCTCCTCTGTAACTGCTTTCTTTGAGAGGGTTTATAATCTGATAAACACTGAAGTGTAGACTTGGGTCTCTTAGTGTTTATAGTGCTATGGTACTGTCTGTTGTGTGTATGTACCCCCTGAATCACAGTTCAAATGTGGTGCCCCTATTTGTATTTCCAGAAATTCGTGAGGAGGAACGCAAAATCTTGGAGCGTGCAGGCTACTTCCAGAGCATCACTGTGGGAGTGGCTCCCATTGTTGTTGTCATTGCCAGTGTGGTGACCTTTTCTGTCCATATGATCCTTGGCTATGACCTTACAGCAGCTCAGGTAAACTGTTGGAAACATTCTTTATGCTTTTGCTTCTGTAGCTGTTCTGCTGAGCCATTTCTCATGTGGCTGTGCCCATGTGGCCAGGCTGCATCCTCACATAAGTGAACATCTCATGGCTGTGATAGCAGCAGGTGTAGTCTTCTATTTTGCACAAAAGGCTCTTGGTGCTCTTTTGTCCTGACCTTCCTCAGAACAGGTTTTGGGCTGAATGTAAATGTGTCTTCCTGTTTGCTGTTTGGATGGGGTGTTGGGGATTACTGGATGTTTTTGTTTTGCAGTGTGCTTGGATGCAAAAAGCACAAATGTCTAAAAATAGGATTTGATTTTGTGCCTTCACTAGTAGGTTAATGCAGAATTTGCTGGTGGCTGCATTTGTTAGACCTACAAACAAAACAGGTCTGTCTTGGTCTGTTGAAAGCACTAGGGAAGGAGCTGGATGGTTGCTCTTGGACTGGGCCTTTTCTATGGTTTTGACTGGTTACTGTGTTATTCGAGCTTTTAGAAGGATGGAGCTGTTAGAATATTGCATCCAATGTGATTATTTTTCTTGTCTTGTTTTTAGGCATTCACAGTGGTCACTGTCTTTAACTCAATGACTTTTGCTCTCAAAGTAACTCCATTCTCAGTGAAGTCTCTGTCTGAGGCATCTGTTTCTGTTGACAGATTTAAGGTAAGCAGTCATTTGGCCTCACAGTTTTCACTGTAAGTGTGGAGTGTTGTATGTGTTCAGTAGATGCAAAGGGAATGCTTGGAAGGTAATATGATTTTAATGGCAGAGAAGTCATTTTTCTTTACACTTAACATTCCAGATTATTTGATTCTGCAAGAGATGCAAATACAGTGAAGGAATATTGGCAATTTAAGAATAAAATACCAGTGTGAGAAGCAAAATAGTCTGATTCAATGATTCTATGATTTTGAAGTTGGCCACAGGAAGAGATAAGAGTGAAGGACTCAGTGGCTCACTGTATAATAATTTTTAACTCCATTTTAAGAATGTCTGTATGAAAAGACTGCAACATGTGTACAAGAAATCTTATGCTAATAAAACCTTTTGAGAATATCAGGTGTTAGGTAAGCAGTTTGACAAAAAACAGTGGAGTTTTATCTATGGTCACAGAACCCTGAGGTTTTATATTTCCAGACCAGATTAAGTGACTGAAATTCCCCTATATCAGTAAAATGGAGCTGTGATCTGGCAAAAGAGATCTATGGCAGAAAATGTAAAACCCTGATAATGAACAATCTTATCTCACATCATGGGGATTGGAGGATGAATACACTGTGTGTACTTTATGAACTCAGAGGGGAGACCTGTACTTTGTCTTGTCTCTTGAAGATAACAGTGTATTACACATCGTGGAAATTTCCAAACTGGAAAATAGCACTTTCCAAATAGAAACTTTGACAAGCAGTGACTGATACGTGGATTCTGTGTAATGCATTCATGAAACAAACTTGTGTGTGAGAAAAACAGGATCTGTAGAGTGATTTTGAGATTCCATTACTTCTGAGCAATTTTGCTTCATCTTCTGAGTCAGCCTAAAATCAGTCTTGCTTAAATCCAAGTGCACTAAAGGGAAATTTCTGTGGGGGAAGAGAAGGAAAAGGAAATTGAATTATCTCCAGTTTGGCTATAAATTGTGTAGGAAGTATAACATAAGGTGGGCATACTCTTACCTCACAGTAAAAATTTAATTGACTTTTTGGCTCTATAAATGAGTATCAGCTTTCTTATGAATGTGTGCTTCAGACATAGCAATTGTAAGAATAAATAAGGCTGGGAATTTTGAATTTTTAGTCACAAAAGACTACTTGGTTCAAAACAAATTGTGTAAGTGGCAAACATTTTATCTTGTAATTAAATTGTGTGAAAAATGTCTTCCTAATCTGTTGATTGTAAATACTGATGGATGTGGTGGAAAACATGATACAGTTGACTTTATGGCTTACTTCTTATTGCCAAGCAGCCTTAGATAGATCAGCTACATTTGTGCAAGATGGCTTTTTCACAGCAGAAAAGTTGATGGGTAAAGGCTCAAGCCAAAAGCCATTCTGTCTCCTTCCATAATGAGTTGGTGTGCAGGACAAGTCAGTCACTCTGTCTCAAGTGACTTCTCCAACCTGTGTGTTCTGCTCATGTGTTTTCAATCTGGAACATACAGAGCTGCAGTTGCAAACAGTGTCAAAGGAAGAAGCCCCTGTCATGTCACATCCAGAGTATTGCACTTCTGTGAAAGTCGAGTGTATCCAAGTGCTTCCACCACATCCAGGAATGCCCCAGCCACTTAGCAGACCTGGAGTTAGTTTACACTAATGAGCTACCTTTTGCTCTTCAGCTTCCTCCTACTATATAGCCTGATGTGTTTTGCTGCGTGAGTGTGCCGTAGGCTTGTCTCCCAGTCTTGATCAGGTGTCTCATCTTTACACCTCTCTCACAACTCCTATCAGAGTTTATTTCTAATGGAAGAGGTTCATATGATAAAGAAAAAACCAGCCAATCCTCACACCGCGATAGAGGTGAAAAATGCTACCTTGGCTTGGGACTTCTCCCACGCCAGCGTCCAGAGCTCACCAAAGTTGACCCCCAAAGTGAAAAAAGACAAGAAAGTCACCAAGAGCAAGAAAGAGAAAATGAAGCTACAGAATGAGGGACAGCAAGCTGTGCTGGCAGAACAGAGGGGCCATCTTCTAGTGGACAGTGATGACCATCACAGCCCCGAAGAGGAGCACAAAATCATCCACCTGGTTAACCTTCGGCTTCAGAGGACTCTGTACAACATTGACTTGGAGATAGAAAAGGTAAGAAGTAAAAGGAGGAAATCTCAGCTTTTAAAAGGCCTCATTTTAGCTGCCCCCTGGAACAGTGAGCTGTGTGCTGTTTCATTTTGTATGAAATGGAGCATATTGCTTTTGTGCACTCCTGTAATATCCATGGCAACTGCAGTATCCAGGATGCAGTGTCTGATCTTGCTGTAAACAGCTGTGCCATTTTAGCAGCTAGATCTTTGCAAATAGCCTGTGAAACAAGGGCAGGCTGTATAGCTTTCACATCCAGCTGAGGGGTTTGCAGCTCCTAGGACAGTGTGTGAGCCACTGAGCTCAGAGCATCTGCAGGGCACCAGCTACCAGGTGCTGGTGAACAGTGTGTTCCTGCAGTGGTTTGATAATTTTGCAGAGTTTCAGCTGTATCCTGGGTGAACATTTTAGGTGATTAGGTGTTCCAATGGAGTATAACAGTGCTTTTCATTGAAGAATGTGCAATTTTCTTCCTTGAGATTTTTTGTACACTAGGATGCAGGTTTTAAAGAATTGTAGAAGCATTTGGAGCTATTGCTCCAAGATGGGTAAAAACATGTAAGATGTCAAAGAAAAAGCATTGAACTTAATAGATGACATTATCTAGAAATACAAGAGCTTTGCAGTTTGGCATTTGGATGTTGAAATAATGAGATCCATTTATTTATGAAGATATTAATACTTAAATTGTCTTATGTAGTTCTGAAAATAGAGGGAGAGATGAAACTATTTTAAACAGTAAAAATACCTATATTTTAAACTCTGGGGGAGAAAGCATATGGCTTTAAAAAGTGCCTCAAAAAGGAGTATGATTACTTGCAAATGTAAAGGCTGGTTTTTGTCTCAAGTGTGCTATAAAGATAAGCCCAGCAATGTGTTGTCCCACAAGTGTCTATATACCTTTTTTGTTCACTTTACATTTTTTACAAAAGGAATAAAAATAGTTTTGATAAATTAATTGCTTAATGTGGGTATTAATCCACCCATTCTCTTGCAGAAAAATTATTCAAAATGACTCAATTCTAGTATTTTCTTGGTACATGTTCTTTAGAAAATTGGATCTAAGTGGCAAGGGGTTTTACTGGACCCATATGTGCTAAATTCTCTTTTCTTTCAGACTTTTCCTCTATATCTTTCCTTACTACTCTCAAAAGCATCTTGATGCATTCTGTTCAGCCAGGCCTTGGTGCTTTTGGTTTCTTGATCCTCCTGGCCTGTATCCCTTGTAAGAAGGAAGCTGATCTTCAAATATCTTTATTTTTACCTGTAGAATTGATTTCAATTATATTTCACTGTGGGATTGTATTCACTCTATACAATTTGAGCATTAAAATGCTGAATCTTGTTTTGTTTTTTTTTTGTCTTATGTCATTTTAGAGCTGTCATTCATATCCAGCTGTCCTTTCAGAGATACTAAAGGTAGTCTGAATTCTGAAAGGGGTGAAGAATGTAAGAAATGAGTACCATAATTATTTCCTTTCTGTGCAGGGAAAACTTGTTGGAATTTGTGGCAGTGTGGGGAGTGGAAAAACTTCACTTATCTCAGCAATTTTAGGGCAGGTGAGAAATCCTGTTTTTAGTACTTCTGCTTTTCTCTTTCCCATCTCCTATTTCAGTTTTTTGTATTCTGTAGAATGAAGTCTACTGTAAACATGGGGTAGGATAATCTCACAGCTGGTGTGTAATTCCAGATGACCCTGTTGGAGGGGAGCATTGCAGTAAGCGGTATGTTTGCGTACGTGGCCCAGCAGGCCTGGATTCTCAATGCCACTCTCCGGGACAACATCCTTTTTGGCAAGGAATATGATGAAGAAAGGTTTGTCAGACTGCTTGCTGATTTTCATGTAAGCTTAGTAATTATTGGCCCAAGCTTTGGAAAAATTTAATGCAGAGTTCACTGCAGATAAAGCCTCTATGTCCTTCTGGAGTCTGTCTCTAAGTCTCCTCTAAGTCCCATTTAGGATCCTGCCTCTCTTGCATGTGGCCCTGTGGCTGGTGGCTGTCATTGTGTCTGTCACTGCTCCTTGCAGTGAGGCTGGGCCTCACCCTGTGGGCCTCTGGTTAAAACCAGCAGCTGCTGTGAGCAGCACTAAAGTGGTATTTGCTCTTGCTGTCCTGGCCTTGCCCTCTTCAAACACAACATCTGCTGTACTGACATCTTCCATGGCCCCCCTCCACTGGGGGACTTTTCTGTGGCCCTTAGCCAACTATCCCTGAAAACAAATTGTCTCTATCCTTACAATGCTTCTGAAGTAGGTGATTAATTATTACCCTCGGTTTTCTCCTGAGAATTCAAGGCAGATGATTTGTTTTAGGCTGCTGGAATATCTGCTGTTAGTGTAGAAAATGATGATATATGCTGTACTAGCTAAATAATTGTGGGGAAAATTAGTGTCCTTAACTATTTATCTAATTGTTCTTTAGATACAATACTGTGCTGAATGGTTGCTGTCTAAGGCCTGACCTGGCCATCCTTCCAAATGGGGACCTGACAGAGGTATGTTTTGCTTGAACTAAACTAATTAATAGATGGAGAAAAGAGTTTTGGTTTGGCAGGGTAAACTGGAGTTGAGGCTACATCAGTCTGGGCTGCATATGAGCCAAGCTGTTGAATGAACTCTCTTGAACTGAGCTTAATGGGCCCTAGACTATTAAGAGTTGTACCCTGTTTTTCACTCAGATGTTGACTCTTTGGGAATTTTTTTATTGTGTTGTAAATTTAGCAGCCTTAACAGGTCCTAATTGAACTTGATTTAAAATAGCTAAGAAAAACAATGGCTATGTTAATTCATAAAAGGTAAAATAAGCAGAGAATGTACTGCCAGATTTCAAGCATATTAACCTTGAGTTTGAATGTATAACACATGTCACAAAGTAAACACTTAAATTTGAATATGTATGTGTATTAATATAAGATGTTATGGGGGAGTATATTTATATAAAAATTAATATTATGGTCTGCTTTATTCTATGGTCATCTATGTTGCACGGTGTTGAAGAAATAAAATAATGTGTGTGTGTCTCTCTGCAGATTGGTGAACGAGGGGCTAACCTGAGTGGGGGACAGCGTCAGAGAATCAGTCTGGCTCGAGCCCTGTACAGTGACAGGGACATTTACATCCTTGATGACCCCCTTAGTGCCTTAGATGCTCATGTTGGAAATCACATTTTTAACAGTGCAATAAGGAAGCACCTGAAGTCAAAGACCGTCCTTTTCATCACGCATCAGCTTCAGGTACTGAATCTCCCATACTTTCTTGGACCTTCTTGAAATGGTTTGTTAATTGGTTGCCTTCATACTGGAAATTTCTGTGCCCTGACCTGTGACAGGACAACGCTGTCTGTCTATAGAATGTCTTGTTTACATTTATAAACTAGGTTTGAAAATATGCACCGAACACAATTCAATTATTTTATACCAGTGTTGCTTGGTGTCTGATTGGGACTGGTAACACTTGTCTAATGAAAACTTACCAGAGAACTAAATACCTTGTTCAAAAATATTTTTGTTAACTTACTGTAAAGCTATTTCATCACAGCAGAAAACAGTTATATTTGGTGTCAGTCAATCAGAATTGATGTACCTGAGATTTTTTTGCTGTCTTTAGTACATAGAAATATTAGTGCTTAGTCTATCAGTATTTGCAGTGTTAAAGTATCCTGAGTCATGTCTTCCAGAAGAGATTGGTTTTGATAGGACACAAAAACATTTTATTTGTACAGTGTGAGTAATCATGGTGCTCTGGTCTGAGGAGGACCTCTGAAAATCAGCTGTCTGTTATGTGGGAATAGGTGTGCTGTGTACCAGTGTCTACAAGCTGCTGAGAAGGGTTGTGTGGGAGTGTTTGGTTATTGAACATCGTGATAGAGACTTGTTCTTACTGCCACTTTCTCCAGTATCTTGTTGACTGTGATGAAGTGATCTTCATGAAAGAAGGCTGCATTACCGAGCGAGGCAGTCACGAGGAACTGATGAATTTAAATGGGGATTATGCAACTATTTTTAATAGCCTACAGCTGGGAGAAACACCACATATTGAGGTACTTGTTTATTTTAAAGTCCTCTGAATCTTGGCTATTCTGAGGTGAACCAAGTGATGCTGTTGGAAACCTGGAAAATGGCTTCACGTGTTTTCATGTGTTGATCTGACCAGTAGATTTCCTATAGAAGAATCTGTGCTTCATTAGCACTTTGTCACAGTTTGCTTTTAGGGAATGTGTGCTAGAGAGGACTCTGCTAATCAGCTTATGAGTTAATCATGAAAATATTGTAGTGTCTCCCCTGGTGATGCTCAGAGCAGGAGGTTTGTCTCTCTTATTGTACACTCCACAGCTTAATTTACCTCTGAATTAGCACAGATCTTCAACAACCTTTGTCTGAAAAAATTACTGGCTTGTTACTACTTTTTCAGTGGAGTGTGACTGAGGCACAGCAGATGTGACAACTTATCAAAAGTTAGATGGAACTGTATTTTGGAAGCATAACTGAAATGTGTGTTTTGGGGGAATTTATGAAAAAACGTTTTTGCCTTGACAGTAATTCTGTTATGAAAAAAAGTCTGTAAATGCATACTTGAATATGTGCTCTAGCATTTCAGTTGGTGCAAAAATTGTAAATCTAGAAAATAACAAGAGCCATTCAGTACACCAACATCTAAATTTTCAGCAATTTAATTTTTCCTACCCTTCTGCTTTCTTTCCTGAAGTTAATATCTGGAATAAGGATCCTTGTGTTTTGTTTTATAATAACTTACTTGTCTAAATTCTGTCTGTATTTCCTCTTAGAAAAGATTAGGAGTAGCTGAGCAGTTTAGTTTTTAAGAGATGAGAGGCTCCTTACTCACAAGACATTTAAAACATTTCTGAGATGGAAGCATTGTAAGAATATATCAATATATTGAAGCAGCTTGGTGACACATTCTCCTGAGAGATGTTTGTGAAAGAAGCGAAAGGAATATAATGCATTCCTCTGCACATCCTTTGAGGCATGAAGATGGTAGTTCTGCCATTTTAAGACTAATATAATGATAGTGAACAAGAGATTCTCCAGTCCTCATGCTTGGCTGACCTTCAGTGTCGCTGTAGACATTAGCTCATGGAAGGGACCATTAAATTGCATTCCCTATAGGATAAGAATAAATGGATGATCAGTTGGATTCTCTGTGGTTTGATCTCATGTAAAGTGTGGGAAGGCAGCCCTGAACATGGTGTGTAAGGGGTTTCAGTCCATGTAGGCTGACTCTGAACATGCAGTAACTGCCAGTTATGGGAAGATGGCTGGGTTTAGAACAGTGCTTGTGTGTGCACTTTAGTGTTTGGATATTGGATTTCTGGAAGATGAAGTTAACCTGACTTTTCATAAGTAAGCTCTCATGAAATTTCTGTAAGTGCTAGAGTGCTTGGGGAAAAAAAGCCTCTTTAAAAAATTGTGAGTTATTTTTAGAAGGGATAGGGAGATTACATCTTTCTTGCAATAGTATGGATATCATTCCTCTACCATGTACACTCATAATTTCACTGATTTTGGAAATTAACCTTGTACTCTGCCTGTATAGGTTGGTAATAGTTCAGAGTAGTAGAGGGAGGAGAGTTTAATCCACCAGAGTTGGCAATCATCTATAATAACTGTGAAGTTAATATCCTCTGACTTGAATGCTGAGCTATTCAAAGCTTTTGTCCTTAAGAGGCAGATTAAGAAAAGTTTGTATTTACATATGAAAATGTCAAAGCCAATTACTCCCAGTATGTTTAGTGTCACTGTTTTCCTGCAGATTAATATCAAGAAGAACACAAACAATTCACTGAAAAGGCCCCAGGATAAAAGTACCAAAACAGGGTCTGTGAAGAAGGAGAAAGTTGTAAAGAAGGAAGAGGAGGGTAACTATGTAATCAAATTTCTGGCTGTCATTATTTTGTACTTCAATAAGCTCAAAACATTATATACTTCAAAGTATATTGTTAATGTACCTCTCAGGTTTTGGAAGCTGTCTCAATCCTAATCACTTAGTGTGGTTGATAGGATACAGGCAGTGGGCAAAGAACATTCATTAATTCATTAAATGTAGACATCTGTACAATGTTTTTAAGTTCAATCAGGCTCCTGTTGGTCAGATGCCATCAGCACAAAGGAGCTGGTACTGCCTTGTCTCCCACAGCACCTCTCCCTCCTGTTCTAGGAGGGCCATGGGTACACTTGGCACTGGGCAGGACATGGCATTTATGGATGAAGGGAAGAGCTGACCTCTGCAGTTCTGTTTCATGTTACCTTTGAACTTCATGGTTTAAAAAGCAATACTGAGGTTGATCCTAGCCTAACATTTAAGTTTGTGCTGATAAGGCTTTTTCAGTTGTACCAGGACTTAAATGATTCCACAGGAGAAATGTGACTTTTTGAAAAACTGTTTGAGCCACTGAGTTCTAAGCATGAAGTAAGGTGTGTGTTTTTGAAAGTACTCTGCACAGTTTGAAAGACTAATTTTGTGTGTTCACAAATTTATAGGAGTTTAATGGAAGAGCTTCCTTTTCTTTACTCCCTTTTAATACTCTGTTCTTTCACAGGTCAGTTGGTCCAGTTGGAGGAGAAAGGCAAAGGCTCTGTTCCCTGGTCTGTTTATGGTGTCTACATTCAGGCAGCTGGAGGCCCCTTTGCATTCCTCATCATCATGGCACTGT
This sequence comes from Parus major, assembly GCF_001522545.3. Classification (NCBI taxonomy): domain Eukaryota; kingdom Metazoa; phylum Chordata; class Aves; order Passeriformes; family Paridae; genus Parus; species Parus major. The sequence continues at coordinate 16,402,411 of NC_031778.1, read as the reverse complement.
TTGTGCTGAATGTGGGCAGCACAGCTTTTAGCAACTGGTGGCTGAGTTTCTGGATCAAGCAAGGCAGTGGAGTAAGTTAAATAGTTTTTCTACTCTTGTGTCTAGTGGGTTGGGGGTTTGCTCTGCTAGACAAATCCTAAGCAGTCTTGTGAGACCAAATGGTGCTTCCTAATTTAAACAAGTTCTAAGGCTTCCCAGGAGGTGGTCTCACTAGGGAGTTTGTCTCCAAAAATAAGAGGGATTCAGCAATAGGAAAGATAATAATGTGTATGATTTAATGCTGCCCTCTTGTTCTGTTTCTTGATTAGTCTAAGAAGAGGAAGTGAAAATATGAAAGGGGCCAACAAGCTAATTTTAGTGTTGTTTTTTGTTTAAATGTGATTATTATACCTAACAGGATAATTTTTGTTAAAATATGGCTTTGAGTTCAAATGTCATATCAAATACCAAATATAATGAGAGAAGACACAAGGCAGTTAAATTCCACCACATGTAATGTATACATGCTTCATTCTTGTCTTAACCAACCTCTAAAACCTTGAATTTTCTGCAGAACACCTCTGTGACTTTGGGAAATGAGACTGTCATAAGCAACAGCATGAAAGATAACCCTCACATGCAATACTATGCTGGCATCTATGCACTGTCTATGGCAGTTATGTTGATTCTGAAAGCTGTTCGTGGTGTGGTCTTTGTAAAGGTATGTGCCAGTGCTGGCATTTGTCTCTCCCTCCTCCTACTTCTGCACATTGCTGTCACTGTGGCTCTTTTGGTCATCTCCGAAGAGAAACTTTTGAACCAGAGTCAATCATGTTATGTAATGTTTCCATAGCCAGCTCTTGAGGCTGCACCATGTTTCTGCTAAGCTTCTGCCCAAATTAAGCTTCCTCCATTGGTTGGAAGCACAGAATGCAGTAAAAAATCTCTTACGGCTGGAGAGAGAAATTAGGTAGAATATTTGGGTGCCAGAGGAGAAGCAGTGGCAAGAATATAACTGCTTTATAACCCTGCAATGTTTTCTTCATTGTCAGGGAACTCTCAGAGCATCCTCAAGGCTCCATGACGAGCTCTTCCGACGGATTCTGCGTAGTCCCATGAAGTTCTTTGACACTACCCCCACTGGGAGGATCCTCAACAGGTTTTCCAAAGACATGGATGAAGGTATCTCTCACTGTGTGCCCTGTAAATCCCCTATTCAGACCTCCCAGGGAACTCCTGAATACTCTCCAGTTTGTTGCTGTTGGGATGATTGTACCCTATGTCTGTTGCCAAAAGTGCACTTGGAAAAAACAAAGCAGGAATTGGGATATACCTGGGTTATGATTCTAGAAGGCAGCTGGTAGCTCAGGTCTGATCATTCCCTTATGAAGGAGGAAATGTGCTGCTGCTGTTGTACCTCCAGGCTGCACATGGGCTCTCAGCAGCTAATGCAGGAGCAACTTAAAGCACTAGAGTGAAGCTGATGTGCAGCAGAGGTGGTAATTAGGTCAGGGTTCCATCAGTGCTATTTCTGCAAATGGGAGTAATTAGATGGCCAGCAACTCAGAAGGTAAAAACATCCCAATGAAAATGTACATTTTTAATTTGAATAAAGTAAGAGAAATCACTATCTTTGTTGCTGATGTACAGCTCTACTAAGTTGATTTCTATAGGGTGTTTTGGTTTTTTGTACTCAAGATTTTCCTCTTTTCCTTCCATTTCACCAGTTGACGTTCGTTTGCCGTTTCAAGCAGAAATGTTCATCCAGAACGTCATCCTTGTGTTCTTCTGTGTGGGGGTGATTTCAGGGGTGTTCCCCTGGTTCCTGGTGGCAGTGGGGCCCCTCATTGTCCTGTTCACAGTTCTGCATGTTGTGTCTAGGTAAGTGCACCAGCTGCTTTGAGTGAAAGTACAGATACTTTCACCTTCAAGTACAGCATAGTGGTTGGCATATGGTGGTTCTGCATGAAACTCAAAGTGCTTCTTTCCTTGCAGAGTCTTTATTCGAGAGCTCAAGCGTTTGGACAACATCACACAGTCTCCATTCTTGTCTCACATTACATCTAGCATCCAGGGTCTTTCCACAATCCATGCCTACCACAAAGGACAGGAATTTCTGCACAGGTCAGTCTAGATACCTATCTGGGAATGGTGGAGCACAAAGCTGAATGCAGCAGCTTCTGGGATTTAGAAGGATTTATTACTGGGGTCTGATGGATCATTGGTTCTTTGACTGAAAGTTGCTTTTCTGGGAAAAACAATTGGGAGAACAGAAGGAAGGGTAAGGGAAAAGTGGGAAGATCATTGGTGAGGGAATTTCAAACCCAGCCATCATGTTTTGGTTTGAAACTTGGTCAGTGGTGAGTCTTCCCACCCTGAATTCTGATACTGAAACAGGAATTTAAGTAGGTCTGATGTTTGTAGAACATCAGGCTCATGGTGTCTACTAACCTTTGCTGTGTTTGTTTCAGGTACCAGGAGCTGCTGGACGACAACCAGGCCCCGTTTTACCTGTTCAGCTGCGCAATGCGCTGGCTGGCTGTGCGCCTGGACATTATCAGCATTGCTCTGATCACAACCACTGGCCTTATGATTGTCCTGATGCATGGCCAGATCCCTCCTGCCTATGCTGGGCTGGCCATCTCATACGCTGTGCAGGTGAGTGTGACCACATACTGTAATACTTAATTTCTCTTTTCATGTAGATGATATTTTTTTTATGTAGATGGTATTTATGATACTGCTAATACCATAATTTTGAGCAAACAGGATCCAGCGCTGGCTCAGAGGAATTGCAGGGTTCTGAGCGCTCGTCTTCGGCTGCTGTTTGGCCTCTTCTGCCTCCTTGTGGCGCCGAGGTGAAATTAAAGCGCTTAGACACCTCATACTTAAAGCCATTGCTCTTGGGAAACGTTTCTAAAGCTGCCGGTTTCTCAAGGGATTCATGAGATATGGTGATTTTAAAATGAACTATTTAATTAACTTGCTTTGAACACTTTAGTTGTATGATGCCCAATGTCAAGAGTATCAAATATCATAGAATTCTTTAGGTTGGAAAGCACCAGTAAGGTCATTGAGTCCAGCTATTACCTCAGCAATTCCAAACTCACCATTAAACCATGTCCCCAAGTGCCACATCTACACGACTTCTTAAATACCTCTAGGGATGGCGACTCCACCACTCCCCTGGGCAGCCTGTTTCACTGCTTGGCAAGAAATGTTCCTAACATCCAATCTAAATCTCCTCTGGCACTACTTGAAGTTGTTTCCTCTTGTCCTATTGCTTGTTAAGTGGGAGAAGAGAACAAACCCCAGATGGCTACACCCTCCTTTCAGGGAGTTGTAGAGAGTGATAAGATCCCCCTGAGCCTCCTCTTGTCCTGGCTGAGTTCCCCCATGTCCCTCAGCTGCTACTCACAGGACTCCAGACCCTTCCTCAGCTCTGTTGCCCTTCCCTGGACATGCTCCAGCACCTCAATATCTCTGTTGTATTGAGGGGCCCAAAACTAAATACAGGGTTTGAGGTGTGACCTCACCAGTCCTGAGTAGAGTCACTGCCCTGATCCTGCTGGCCACATTAATCTCTTAATCCAGTAACCAGTCACTGTTCTAAAAAATTTTTTCACCCCTTCAGTTAACAGGGTTATTCCAGTTTACAGTCAGATTGGCTTCAGAGACAGAAGCTCGTTTCACCTCAGTGGAGAGGATTGATCACTATATCAAGGTAGGACTGTAATGCATTCAACTGCCTGTTGTGAAATTTTGTGTTGTTTGTGTTATGTTGCTGGCCTCAGCCATAGTCTGCCTTAGTACAGAATATATGTTCCTGATCTTGGAAAGGCACTAAAGCCTGTGCTGTAATACTGCAGAGTGAGTTTGTTTTGTGAAGTCCATATATCAGCACAAGGGGGCTGAATGGCCCCAGAGCTGGTAGATAATTAAACCTAGAGGCATTGCTGGGTTTAGGTAAGGCTATTGGAAGTTTGCTGACACAGTAAAGAATGGAGAGTGTGAAAGGAGTAACTTGGGGATTCAACACATTATTTTACAGCAAAAGGATGGTGTTCTGGCATCCTTCATTTCAAACCTAATGGAATTCCTTCATTTAAGCACAGATAACTGTTACTTTATCTACAAGTAATTCCACTTCATCCTAATAAGCGTGCTTTTCCACAGCTGCCTTACGTAACATATTTCTATATGCTTGAAAAGTCAAGGAAATGCTCTTTCTGTAAACATGAGAAATGTGCTCAGCTGAACATGATAAATGTGCCAGGCTAAATGCTTAGCAAGCTACTCTGATTATCTGTAACCCTTTCTTTGTAACTGGGATTTGTGTGTGCAGAGCTGGGCATAGGTCAATGGGGAAAGTGTAGCCAGGAGAAAGCCTCCTCCTGGGTCTGCTGTGTGAAGTGAAAGGCTTTCCCATTTAATGTTCCCTGTGAACCTCAGAGGAAGATGGATATATGTATTTGGTAAATCTGGGCTATTTAGTAGTTGATCTTTGTAGCTTTTTTTAAAGCCTGTGGATTTAATCCATGGGCTGAAAAACAGAGAAGAAAAAAAACCCCTAAACCTCTCCCCTCCCCCAGTTAAATAAATCCTCTGGAGGCATCTAAGTAGAAAATTTCTGTATATGGAGGACTTGGTGTCCACACAAGTTGACAACTGTGCCAAATATTGTATCTCTCACTGGGCTGAGATGGGTTTATCACAGTTAAGCCCTTAGTGGGAAAACCTACAGTTGTAGGCTGTTGTTTGGGCCTTTTTGAAAGATATATCTCTCATTCTATATCACTATTAAGCAATATTATCTGTGATTTTAAAAAAAAATTAATCTCTAGACAGCCATTTATGAAACTGTAGAACTGGTTTGAAGCTGAAGTGAGGGTGGGTGGCCAGTGAAACACCATTGAGGTCCTGTGTTTTACCAAGGCCCAGGCTTGGCTTTTTTCAGTGGGGGCTGAAGGTTGCTGTTTCGAGTACCAAGCTCAAAGAATTGGAGCACTATCATAGTAGAGGGCTGTTTTGTCTCTCAAACCCCTGGTGTACAATTAATCTGCCTCTAACTAGATGTTGCAGATGTCCACAACTGAAATCCTTGTGGAATCTCTCAATGGTCAATGTAGGAAATGAGTGTCTCTAGAGGGCAATTTATTACCTGTTCCAAGTATTTATATTAGAATGAGAAAAATAGCACTCCAGAAATGCTGTTTTATAGCATTTGTAGAGATCTCCCTTTGTAGAGACTATAAAGGAGTTGTCATGGTCTTGTTCAGTTACATGAGGTGAATCCCATGACAAGATTGCTGCCATTCTTTGAGGGTGCTTGTGCCAAATATGGGAAAGTGACCTTGACTTCACTCTGAACATGCTGTAAAGCCTTGTCTGGCTTTCAGAGGTTCTGCTTTTCTGTTTAATCTGTGAACTGCCCAACAAGGGGCAGAGTAAAATAGCAAAAGTGAGCAGACTGGAAGAGACTCAGTGATTCAGTAGGATGGGGGAACATGAGGAGGAGAAGGAAAAGGATGGTATTTACTATGTTACTTGGACAATCTCTTCTGTGTCAAAACCAACAGTAGTGACCCTGGCATGGCATAGCAAATGAGGCATAGAAATGCAGCAGATTTTGCATCCAGTCTTTGGGAGTGCCATGAAACTCAATAGGATTGTGCTAATAAATAATAGGCCTAAAATACATTTTGAATTGCATTGAAGAAAACTACTCTTGTATAGAAGGACTGATGTCATTACTGAGGCAACCGGAGGGGAATTAACAGTGCGGTCAGTGTAATACAGCAAACTTCTGGATCACTGGGCCCACATCCAGCCAAACAGCTCATCATGAAACTGACATAAATTATCTGGGCTGAGTCTGCAGGGAAGACTGCTGAAAGCTGCAGCTGATAATTTTCCTTTGGTGCTTTGTTTACTGGAAACTGAACTTTTGTATTTTTGTTTAAAGACCCTTTCTCTAGAAGCTCCTGCTCGAATTAAGAATAAAACTCCTCCTCTGGACTGGCCACAGGAAGGTGAAGTTGTTTTTGAAAATGCAGAGATGCGGTACCGAGAGAACCTCCCTCTAGTACTTAAAAAAGTGTCCTTTACCATCAAACCGAAGGAAAAGATTGGCATTGTGGGGAGGACAGGCTCAGGTAAGGAAAAACACTAAGCAGAGTTCAATTATTACTTCCATAGAATAGATTGGGGCAGTCATATTGGTTCTCATCTGTGTGTGAGTAAGTTGATGGCACAGGAGGGGTTGAGCACTCTGTCAGTGGAGGTTTCCATTCATGTCTGTACATAAGCAAGATCCCTGTAATGAGCAGTGAAAACAAGTTTCCATTTAAAGCAGAGGGATAATATCCTGCTATGCTTGAACCAGTATGTTGATCATATTTAACTCCCCAAACCACTGACCAGCACAAATTGGTGCCTACAAAGTGCTCATTGCAGCTTGTCTGACTCTTGAAAGATTCTGTACTGATGCTGCAGCCAGGTTTGGCTCTGAGCCATCTCAGAATTCTGTAATTTGAGGAATCCAAACCCCTGTTTCTGAGACTTAAATCAACCTCAAAATGAGTTTCTAAATAAGTGATTTATTGTTGTATTGGGTTTTTGTGTCAGGGTTTTGGAAGTGGGGTTGGGGCAGCACTCCAGGGAGGGCTACTTTAAGGAGAAATTAGGAGCTAGCCCCACAATTGCTCAGAAGTTTAAATGCTGAACTTCAGAACTTAGCAGAGCATTGCTGCCAGGAATTTTTGGTATTTAAAAACTTCTTAGATGTGGACAGATTTTAAAATGCTTTCTCATCTGAAAGCTGTTATGATTCTGTAGAAACACCAGTCTTCTTTTTCCTGTCTCATTTTTAGGGAAATCTTCCCTTGGAATGGCACTCTTTCGTCTTGTTGAACTGTCTGGAGGCTGCATTAAAATTGATGGAGTGAAAATAAATGATATTGGCTTGGCAGATCTTCGGAGCAAACTCTCCATAATCCCTCAGGAACCTGTGCTTTTCAGTGGCACTGTGAGGTTAGTAAGAGCATAAGAAGACAAGAAGGGACTGAGCAATCTTCCAGCTTATACCTGAAATGCAGTAGGTGCCCAGTGAGGTGGTAGCTCTCAGGCATCCTAGCTTCTGTTCTGGTTTTGAAACAAAACCCCAAAACACAGATGAATGTTTTTAGCTGGCCTTGTGCAGCACTGGGTTTGATCATCCTGTATGTAAGCCTTGCTTCCCTTTAGATGTGGTTGAAGTTTCAGTATCTTTGTCTTCCATCTCTACTCTTGTTTTATGGCTCTTCTAACTTCAGTGTGCTGGGAACATCTGATTTCCTTGGCAAGGAAGATGTTAGTGGAAAGCCAGATGGGAATCACCTGGATGAATTAGCACACTGCTGGTTTTCCATTCATTGCTGGATTAAAATTCTGCTTGTTTTTTGGTTCCCCTTCCAGATCAAACTTGGATCCTTTCAATCAGTACAGTGAAGAACAAATCTGGGCTGCTTTGGAAAGGACTCACATGAAGGAGTGTGTAAGTATTATGTGCCCTGGGAGATGCATGTTTGCATGTGACTTCCAAAGCAACATAATCTGTTAGAAGCTACTTTAGAGGTCTTTATCTAAGCTTTTTCCCTCTTGTTCTCTATGCTTTATTTAACCTTTTTTTTTTTTTTTTTCCCCATGATTTTATCAGACTGATATTTTTGGTATTTTTGGAACATGCCATATTCTGTGGGTTTTTTTTTGTATATAGCATAGCAGTTCTGCTTCATCACAGGAATTCTTAGGGTGTTAAAACATTTCAGGTGATATTTTTCTGTATGTGCCTTCGATGTGCATTCTGCATTTCTGTTTGTGACTATACATGTCACATATGCAAATTTATGCTGAACTTAAAACCTTTTCAAGGCCCTCTGCAGCAAGTCTTGCTGCCATGGCATTTCCAGTTCTTTTTAAGTCAGGTGGCAGGTATGCCTATGGAACATTGGCTGCAGGAATCCCTACATGGACTAGGTTCACTCTGTCCTCCTGATGACAAAGATTGTCAGGAGATGTATTTGTGTTTATATGATTTTGTGCAGTAGTCTTAAGATTTTTGCCTCTTCTTTCCCCCACAGGTTGCACAGCTGCCTATGAAACTTGATTCAGAAGTGATGGAAAATGGGGAGAACTTTTCTGTTGGAGAGAGACAGTTACTGTGCATAGCTAGGGCTCTGCTGCGTCGCTGCAAGGTGAGCACAGCAGGGAGGGAAATAGCTGGAGATACCAAAATTATAGGATTGAACAAGCCTTTTTTGTGCTGGATTCTTTCTGTCAGAGGAATCACACCAATGATTATTGCAACCCAGACAGAGGTGTAAGGTTAAAACAACCAGGAAGGTGTCTGAAGAAGCCAGCTCCTGGAATGTCCTGCCATTGAAAAGGCATTGCTTGCAAGTGCTAATGATAGTGTCTCAGACTGGCCTAATCATGTATTCAGTGTCCTGTTACTGGGGAGCATCAGATTCTTCCCTTCTTCCACCTTTTTGTGAATATGAGCCAAGTGTTTTCCTTCTACATGATGCTCCACTAAAATGTGGGCTCCAAGTGGAATTTGGGACCGTGCTATGCTAGCCAAGTGAAAGATTTTCAAGGAATGGAAAACAAACAATTACAGTAAGAAAGGACTTTTGGATTGAGATTGACCAGAATGCTGGTTTTAACAACCTTTTTTTATGAAATGTGACATATCATAATATTTTAAAGTTCACTTTGCATGTTTTTGAAATCAGACTGCTCAGCAGAAGTTACTGCTGTCTCTGCAGTACCTGCACAAAGCATGTCCAATTCAGCTTTGACAAGAAATCACTCCAAATTGGTTAGGTCTGAGGGGAAGAGATTTCTTATCCAGCATAAGAAAGCCATTAAGCCTGGTCAGTATCGACTTGTTCCAGGAGGAATGTCACCACCAGGGATATGTCAAATTAGTTTACTGGTAAAATTTATATTTGACATTCACCTATTGAATATAAAATTGAAGGTAGTAGAAACTTGAGGCCCAGGTCATAACCCACATGTAGCTGTGACCATAAAATGTAAATGTCATCCATAGGCTTTGTTGAAAGCAATTACATAAAGAAAACTGAAAGGATACTTGTAAAACCTGTAAGGCCCAGAACTCTGTAAGGATTGCCAGTTGTGACAATTCTTGGAAGTGGCCATTCTGCCTACTTTATGTATTTTTATATTCAGGGAGGGAAGGTGTGAGCATGGGTAACAGCCAGGATTCTGTGCTGTTTTCAGATATTGATCCTGGATGAAGCAACAGCTGCTATGGACACAGAGACTGACTTACTGATCCAGGAGACCATCAGAGAGGCGTTTGCAGACTGCACTATGTTAACGATTGCTCATCGCCTGCACACGGTCCTGGGCTGTGATCGGATCATGGTGCTAACACAGGGACAGGTGAGCAGGGAGGTGTCTCTGCCTCTGGTCTGGTGATGCCATGTGCAGACTGAACTGAGGGATCAGCTGCACTACAGGCTAGAAGATCCTGTGTTCATTCATATCCTTGGTAATTATACTCCAACAGAATCAGTTGCTGGCTGTGGCAAGATCAATGACAAAAATTTTTTTTCACACCAAGAAAGTACCATAGAATAACAGTCTGTCTTTAAAAATCTTTTTGAGACTTTTTTGTAGGTTAATTCTAAGATGGGTAATAGCATAAACATCTCTGCTGGGGCTCTGTGGCAGTCTCCCATTACTTTCATAAAGCTCTGTGCCACCAAGGACACCTATGACAGATAGTTTACCTATTTTTCAGGCTTCCATTTGGGAGCCATAAACAGTTAAATGCAAGAACATTGGGCAAGGCTCTTAAAGGTAGAGAAGGCAAAAGCCCATAGCATCTGCCTCTGCCAGAACCAGAGGTTTCTTCCTGGTGGGCTAGTTCGAGTTTATGAGCCAGTTTGAAGCATTCCAGGTTCAGTATCCATAAATGCAGGTACTTTCACTGCCTGGTGTCTCATCTAAAGATGACTGCTGTGTTTTCTATTCTTTACCATCACAAGTCCAAGGGGTGGGAGTCAATTCTCTGCTGAATTTTATTGACATATTTTACTTGCCTTGTTTGATTTCAGGTAGTGGAATTCGACACCCCGACTGCCCTTCTGGCCAACGAGAACTCGCGCTTCTATGCTATGTTTGCTGCTGCAGAGAACAAGGTTGCTGTCAAGGGCTGAAATTCAGGGCAAAGTCACTTTAATTTTGGAGAGCTACGCTCCCTGCCTGTGGCAGGCCAGCTCTTCCTCCTCCTCGCAGATTATTGCCTTTTCATCTTTTAGTTTTTAGCACAATGTGTCAAGTCAGAGAGTTTTTAAAACCATGTCAGAAGAACTCTTCATGTTTTTATTATTGTATTTATTCCATATTACTAATTTTTTGTTATTAAATGCACTCTACAAATGGCTCAGGGAGCCATAGTTATAAATGTATCAGAGGCCTATAATGAAGCTTTATACATGTAGCTATATCTATACATAATTCTGTATATAGCCTATATTTACAGTGGAAATGTAAGCTGTTTATTTTATATTAAAATAAGCACTGTATTAATAACAGTGCATATTCTTTTCTATCATTTTTGTACAGTTTATGGTACCAGAGATCTGGCTTTATCGGACTGTATCAGACAACATTTTGTCTTTTACAGTTCGTCTTTTCCTAGTGCTGGATTTTCTGCGTGTCTGAGTGGAAGTGAAGCTTTGCAATAGTGTCCTTTATTGTCACATCTTTGTCTAGCGCAGCAGAGAAGAGCTCTGTGGTGTAACTATTGCATTGTAATTTATCAAAGCTATTTGGGGCATTGCTGATGTTCACCACGGCAGGGGCTGCTGCTTCCCATGATGCTTTTCCAAAGCAGGGTTTTTAGTGATCCGAGTGGAAAAACCACTCCTGGGTCACATTAAGGCCTTGTATTTTCTCAGTGTCCTGACACAGTATTTCTTACTGTATCAGCAGAGTTTATTTTAATGCAAGCAAGCCCAAGCTCTTCCTGCTTCGCTAATCTAACACAACCAAAATCTTACTGTTTGTGGAATGATCTGTAACAAATTAATCATAAGGTTCAAATCATACCCTGTATGCTGGCAGGAAAGCCTTTTCAGAATTGCTTCAGCTGACTGACTCTTTACCTTGAAGCTGCTAACACTCCTCAGAGATTTAGGTTGGCTTTCACTGGCATGGGTACCACTAACTCTTTGTTCTGCTCACTTATACTAAGATTAATCAACATCGATATTTCCTGTTTCTTTCTTGCACACTTGTTAAGGAAGCAGTCCTCGACCCCACGTCTTCTGGAACCTTAAAGGGGTTCCTGTTGATCAGGATGTAACACTGGTGTAGGACATGGTTTTCTTACTGTAAATGACCTACCTCAGGTTACTGGGTCCTGCGTAGTGCGTTGCCATGATCACTGTACACCATCCCTGTTTTTTGGGACTTGTGGCCCAGGGGGACACAGTCGCTCCTGTGATAACCGTGACTTATTGAATGGTCAGCGTTGCATGTCTTTGTCAACTTGGACATTTTGTAGCCTTAGCATGTTTGCAAAATGTCTCATTGAGGCAGAAATCTGAAAAGTAAATAAAACTATTTTGGGTTTTGTAAATTTTATTGGCGTAAGTGGTTTGTTTTGGGCACATAAAGAACTTTGCACCTTTTTGAGCCTTTAGGAACAAGTTTCCAGGATTTTTTTTTTTCCTCTTCTTATGCACCTCAGTCTGATCTTTCATTCTTCAGAGTAAAGGTGTTTCTTTAAAAAAGAAGTGTACACTTTTAAAGTGTAGTGAGTGATTTTTGTGCCCTCCAGCATGGGGGTAGCTTGCAATACATGTATGTTGAGTAGTACAGGGAGTAATAATTTATAGTCCAAGTATTCAAGCCAAGTTGAAGGGCTGAGGTCAGGTGGAAGACCTTTCTAGGCTCAGATTTTCCATTTTCTTCACCTGAAAGCACTACTGTTTATAGAGGGACATGACTGCAAAGTCATAGAAGCATTTCTACCTAGTAGTACCACAGGCAGATTGTGGTATTAACAGAGCTTGCACTTAACTTGAAGTAGAATAAAAAGCATTGTTGTGATTGTTCTTAACTCTTGTCCAAAACAAGAATTAAGGGGCACAGACTTTACCCTGCTCCCAGGCTTGGAGTTTACCCCACGGACTTTCAATAATTTCCGTGAAGGAAATGAGCTAATGTACCTGGTTCTGCATGCTGCAGGGTCAGTGTGTGGCTTCACTTCGCAGCTAAGGCTGAGCTAATGGCAGTCTGGGAAAAAGGGGAGCCATCCTGATCTTATCCTCCTTCTTCTTCCAGGCTGGGACTTCCTCTTCCCTTCCCGATGCCAGCAGTGGCTCTTGTGTGGTCCAGTTCAGAAAGCTAACTTGCAGAAAGCAGGAATGCTGTACAAAGGAGGAGACAGGAAGGCACCACCCACAGGAAGGGAGGTGAAGTGAGGCTGCTCTTTTCAGTAGGTTCTGGCTGTAACAGTAGCATAGGGGGAACGGAACAGTGAGGGGGAACGGCTCAGCATTCACTGCCCCAAACTGCTGCTTCCCAGTTACACTCTCCTAAAGAGCTGAATCCTTACTGCAGCTTTGGTCACCTGAAACAGCTCAGCAAGGTGTTAAGGGTCTGTGATGGAGCAGGTGAACAGTCATCTGTGAACAGCAGGGATTATCTCAACCATTTGTTAAACCTTGGCTGTGGCACTGTTACTTTGGAATTAAAGACGGAGACTGACAGAAGGAAACGTTCTTTCTGTTGTGATCACTTATGTGCTTCATTTGGCACTTGTCTCACAGGTGTACTGAATTATTGCTGCTCACAGGGGTAGCTGTAATTTTTTTACTGGCTTTCATCCTGAACCACAGGAGCAAGCAAGAGGCCTGGCTAAAGGCCCTGTCACTGAAGGGGAAGGAAAGAACATTAATATTTATAAATGGGACTGAAATATCTTTATCTTTGGAGCATTCTGAAAGAGGTTGATAATGATGATTGGAATGTTCAGGAGTTGGATTCTGCTTTAGAATTTATAGTGTGATATCCAGAGAAGACTTCATCCTATCAGGAATAGAATAAGACACTAGGATTGGGATAGAGACTTCCTTAAAGAGATCCTACCCAAAATAGCACGGGAGATAGCACATGCTTCTCTTCTGGTTTAATATCAGCTGGCAACTAAGCTCCACACAGTCCTGTGGGATGGGGGAGAGAATTGAAAGGGTAGAAGCTAGAAAACTTGAGAGTTGAGACCAAGACAGTTGAATAGGGAAAGCAGGAAACCACGCAAGCAAAGCAAACTATTCATTTCTCATTGCCCATGGGCAGCTATCTCCATGAAAGCAGAGCTCCATTGTGTGTAATAGTGATTTGGGAAAACAAACACCATCATTCTGAATGTTCCCTCCTTCCTCTCCAGCTTTTATAATGCCATATGGTCTGGAATATCTCTCTGGTCAGCTGTCTCTGCTGTGTCTACTCCCATCTCCTTGAGCACCCTCAGCCTCCCTGCTGGTCAGGTGGGGAGCAGAAATGTCCTTGGCTCTGTGCAAGCCCTGCTCAGCAACAGCTATAAAACATCTCTGAATTATCAACGCTGTTTTTAGTACCAACCCCCGACACAGCTTGATACTAGCTACTGTGAAGAAAATTCACTCTATCCCAACCAAAACCAGCACATTTTACAGCAAAGGCTGTGGCCCAAGACCAGCAGGTGTGCAAGATGAGAGAGATTTGCCTGGGATAAGTGGTTACTGTATTGTTCTCTGGAATTTCCATTACGTCAGTTTTGCTTATTCTGTCCAAACACAGTGAGTGCAGCTGATCCTGATTCATTATCAAAAGCTTAGAGCCTCTTCAAGAGAATGTGTTTCTGCTCATCTCATCTGATGAGTGGACACACTACACTTGCTTGGGACTTCAACCAAAGCACAGGTAGGATTCTTCTAAAATTACTCTGCAGTTAACATGCAGTTAGATTGGCGTAATCAGAGTCTAAAGTTGTCCTGGCTGATGACATTTCACCTTCTCTGTGGTGAAGGTGTGCAGGGTCAGATCCTGGGGTTGCTGGGGCTGTGCTTTGCCCATCACCTGTAGATGAAAGCCAGGTCAAACAGGCTTAGTGCATCACTGGAAACAAAACTGGAGGAAGCTGAATTTTTTCAAGAGGCAACTGGTGTGAGAGGAGGTATCAGAAGGATAAAAGCAAGACATTTGACTTATTAAAAGAAGACATGGACAGCAAAAATGGCAGGACAAAATGTTTTTCTTAGTTACAAGGGGGGTTATTGCAAAGGCAAAATTTATTTTTGAAGGTGGTTCAAAAGAACACTGAGAAAGTGTGGAGCGCTGTACGCAGCAACCAAAGAGCCTGAGTGCTAGCTCGTTAATTTTTACTGCAACAGTAGCATGTGTTTTACTATATATAAGTGATTACACAAAGGTTTTCTTTAGCTTCAGGTCGGTGGAGGGTGATACTGTGATTTGTTTAACCCTTGGTTGAGCGTGTAACCGCAGCCACAATTTGCTGAGGCCACAATTTTTGCCTCTGGTGTGACGATGCAGTGGAAACTGAGCTGGAATTTGGTGCAGATGCTGCAGTTGTTAGTAAGGTTTGGGAGGCTTTTAGAATGTACCACTATGGATTCATTAAACCCACAACCATGTGAGAAATGTTCCTGTCTTGTCCAGAATATGTGCCTTGGAGCCTCATCAGGCAGTGAGGTAGGCAAAGCATAACCGTGAAAATTAGAGTGAAAATAACTTGCAGAAGTGTCATTACATGGGGCAGAGACCGTGCTTCTCTTTGCCTGGGGGGAGTGCAAATCACAGTTACTTGCACACATCATCTTCCTTCCAGCTTGCTGATTCCTGCTGTTGCCATGCAGAGAAACAAGTGCTTGTACAAAGCTGATAATTTTGTGGTTTCTGTCCTTTCCCATTTAGGAAGGCAGCAGTAGAGGGTGTGTGATTGATTGCCTCGACTTCTGGGGAAAAGTACATTATGTATGAGCTGGGCTCTGGGGCCAGTTTGCAGTGAGAGCTGGAGGCAGGAAACTACAGGCAGCCCAGCTGGGAGAGAAGGGATTAAAAAACCGGGTGTGTATGGGGTGCAGGGAGAAGGGAGGCTGTGTAGGGTTAGCTGTGAGCTCCATGTGGGTGTGTGACCAGGAGGAGTGAGGAAGCCAAACTATACCGGTGGGATGAGGGCGCAAGGATCAGCTCTGCTGGAAGCCGTGGGGTGTAGAGGGTTTGGGGCTGCTTGTCGTGGAGCTGGGGCGGGGGACGGTGAAAGTGAGACATTCGGGCGGTGCACTAGGAACAGCGCTGGCTGTGAGGGGACACGAGCGATCCGAGCGGGGCATTGTGGCCATGCCAATGGCCGTCCCCAGAGCAGGAGAGGTGGGATCGGTGTGTCCGAACCAGGCACCGGGGCTGGCCTATGGGGAGAGGAGGGAAACTCTGCGTGGGCCGGTAAAAGCTGCCCTGTGAAAGGGGCACGGCCGGATGGAGCCGCCGGCGCTCAGAGCGGCACGCGCGGATACCCACGCCAGTGAGTGAGGGAATGAACGAACTGACGAACAAAATGCACGAGTGAACGCTGTTCTCCCCCGAGCGCTGCCGGTGTCCGGAGCCGTCCCGG
>NC_031778.1:16222854-16385915 GCF_001522545.3 Parus major | reverse complement strand
CGCCGCTGCCCCTCTTCGCCCAGCCGCCCTGCTCCGCCTGCCCGCTCGGCTTCAGGGTGGACCCCTTCACCGACTACGGCTCATCCCTCACCGTCTCCCTGCCCGCCGCCCTCCAGCCGCACCAGCCCTTCCAGATCATCGTCCGCTACACCACGGCCGACGGCCCCGCCGTGAGTACCGGGCGGGGGTTGGTAACGCAGGAAACGGGGTCCCGGGGCGGCTGGCAGAGCCCTCCCGTGCCGCCCGCGCCTGTCGCGCATCTTTGCTCTTGTTCTAAGGGCCCGTCGGGGAAGCGCCCCGGCTCCGCAGCAAAGGCGGCGAGAGGTATCTCACTGCCAGTCCCTCCGGTCCTGTCCCTGGCCCCATCTCCCGGCAGCGCCAGCCCGCTGGGCAGCAGCATCTGTCCCCTGTCCACGGGCTCTCGGCACTGCCAGCCCCTCGGTCCTCCCGCACTCAGCAGCGGTGCTCGTACCGACCCAGCTGTTCTCCCTCCTGTCTTCCCCATCACGTAGTCCCCAAGGCTATTCATCCTCCCCCACTCTAGTAATTTGAAAGTTTTTCGTTCTTTAAGGACATTGCAGTTGTTGGTGAGGAGAGTGAAAATTTGCAAACTCCAGTCTGACTCAGTCCTTCAGGATAAATGATGTCATCCACAATCCAGGAGTTTCCCTGGGGGTTTCACCAGCTGCTAACAAAATAAGGCTTTGCACACCTAGGCTGCTGTTCCAATGAGCCATGGTGAGGACCTTTGAGAGGAACGGGGTGATTCCACATGTTCCTACAAGTTATCTGCTGAAAAAAGGGGTGAGAAATGGCCCAAAACATCAAAACATCCCTTTGGCTGTAGCCATGGAGGTGCTTCCATGTCTGTGCATTAGCTTTCTTCAGCAGTGAAATGCTTTGTAAATTCTGTCATTTCTTTACAACTCCCGTCATTTAGAAGGACTTTATTCCCAGTCTTCTAGGTGCTGCTTGTCAGATCTTGTGTTTTTAGGAAGTTATGACGGTGAAAATACAAAGTTCCCACTGAAAGTTGTTTTTATTACTGTACAGTCTGTTCAGGTTGGAAATTAAACTGAGGCGATTTTCATCATGTGGTTCATGAATCTATTTGCAAAAGAAATATTTTTTTATAAGAGTCGTGCAACTTTCTTGCATCTATCTTGCCTAGAAGAATTGTCCCTCAGCCCTCTGATTTGGTGTTGCTGTTGCACTGCTCAAAACCAGTAAATGTATGGATCTATTTGACTTTTACAATGTATTTAACAAGAGCAGGAATTGAACATAAAAGCTTCTTGCAAAACAACCCACAGGAAATAAATAGTAGGCCTTTCCTCTTGATAGGAAAGTCTTGCTGATTAGAATGTGTTTGCTGGATGTTTCTCTGTCTAATTTTAATACTACGTGGAAAATGACAAAAGTAATTTCATCCTTGGAATGATCTGGGTATTCTTAATACATTGGCTCGCTAGGAATACTGAGTTCCACATGAAGTTTTTTATTGACAGAAGTTTCCTGTGGTCATATGGTGACTTTAATGTTATAGTCTTTCCTTAAAAGTGCAAAAATGAAGTAAGATTCTGGCACTTTTAAAGTTCAAATCCACTTGGATACTGTTCCTTTTCATCTATGGAATTCCTGGCTTTACTATGTCCTTGTACAATACTCTGCCATGTAGCTCACAGTGTGTTCAGAAGATTCCGTTTGTTATTTTTTCCCCCAGCTTTATGAAGAAACCTGTTTCTTTTGTCCACTCTCTGCCTTGTTTATGGTGAGAAGGCTTTAAAGCTAATTTGGCATTGCTGTGTGCTCTGTAATTGTTCTCTGGTCTGGCTGAGCCACACCTCCCAAAGTACACGATAATGTGCTTTCCTCCTCTTGAACAAATTGTTTTATTTTAAGCCAGCCTGTGCTTTCCCCTGCGTTTTGCCAGCTCTGTTGCCAAAGAGGCAGCCTGTCCTGCTGAGTCTATGGAGAAATGATCTCACTATCATTAGAATACTGATCTGGCTTTGGGAATGTGAAAACCACTGGAAGGTTCAGGGCACTGATTGATGTGATGTTCGTTTATTCTCATCTGTATTAATGTGTTGTCTCCTTGGCCTCACATGCAGTCCTGTGTGGATGCTGGAGGAGGACATTTCTTCCATTCCCTCTGTTGTCTTGCTCCCCATGGGTCAGAGGTTAACTAGTTATTCTTTGTACTGTTTTTTGAAGTCTTTATTGTACCTTTAACAGCGTGTCCTGCTTCAGCTGAAATGAAGCTGCAAGGGCATATGTCAAGATTATTGATGGTCACAGAACTGGGGACATGCACTGTCCTTCCCTAGTGATACTGGAAAGCAGAAGCAGGCATGCTCACTGACACAAATCCGACCATGTTTGCTCACTCTCTATTGTAGGTTTTGGCTGGCAAAATATTTGTCCTCGAGTAGCACCTGTTGTAGCCCTTCATGTTCAGCACACTGAAGTATTTTGTTTGGATCCAAAGCGGTTTGGTGCTATTGTAGTGCTCTCTCTCATTGCTGTCTTTTGGCCCAGCACTGCACTTTAACAGGGATGAGTAACCCATATCCGTATAAGGGTCAACGGGTTTATACTCACATCTTGTAAATATTCTGGCAGTCCCTTTTCTGTCAGTGAGGCACAGATTTACAGTGTCAGACCTCTCTCTTCTAGAAGTTCTATTTTCTTTGGCCATTCTAGGAATTTTTTCTCCTTAGGTCAGGGTTTATTTTCTGTGGGACCTTTAGCATACTTATGGGACCCATAAAACAATGACTGCATGTTACAGTGCAGTGTGAATGTGTTGGCAGTAAGATCAGCAGCAGAGATAGTAGTGTTTAAAATAAACCTGTTGTCTTGATATATTTGCTTTGAGCCATCTGGACATGTTATTTGACTGTCCCATTATTTCTCATGTGGAGGAAGAAGCCAAGATCTTTGGTTGTTTGATGGACATTGAGAGACAGCTGAGAGATTAAATCTGCCTTTCACAGAGCATTCCAGCTCCCTGTGCTGTTAGGAAACCATATGCTCAGTACATCACCAGTTTCCATCAGAGGCAAGGCTGTCACAATCATTATGTATCTCTCCTGGTGTGGGCTGAAGGCACACAGTGATCAGGTGTGTCAGGGACAGTAATCCTGTTCTTCCCCTCCTTCTCCCCCATCTCTTACTTCTTGGCAGTACTCTAGTGTGATATTTTCTTTTCTCCTTCCCTAGAAAAAAAAATCTACATCTATCTCTTGCCCACTGTGTCATTCTTCTGATTTGGCAGTGCACATCTTAACACCAATGCTATTTTCTTTCCTTAAATGCAAATCCTTCTCTGGGTTCTGGTACAAAAAAATGATAACATTTCCTTATCTTAAGGATTTAGCAGAAAGGACAACCCTCTTTGCAGTGCTAGGAGCGTCCCTGTAATTCCTTAGATTTGTCTTGATTCCTCAGTCCCCACAGAATGACTTGTTTTCCAGGTGTGCCTTGCGCCTGTCACGTGCTCTGCATCTCAGGTGTTTTGTTTACTTTGTCATCAGATAGAGCAGCTTGTTTGCCTAGAACAGAAGCTGTGGCTTTGCAGCTCTTCCTTCGACCTTCATCAATAATGCATGTAGAAACATGGAGAGGTTTAAAATTAAAAGAGACTTAGCTAATTGCCTTTGTCATTTGCCAGATTTGGGCAAAAGATTATGATCTAAGTCAATAAAAGTTATGCTCTTGGCAGGTGCCTTATAAAGTGGGAGCTTCTTTGCAGTATGTGGGCAGGGGAAAGCCTGGCTGCCCGAAGCCTTTGTTCAGCAGAGGAATCATGCAGTAGGTCTTCTTAATTGAAATGCACCACAGAACAGCTTTAATGTGTGAAATAGCTTTCCTGTATACATGAAAAGCTAGATAAAAATGAAGAACATGATGATGATGTCATGTGTATTTCCCAAGGGGAAGTGCAGGAGGGATTTGGATGTGGAGTAGATGATATGGCCCCAAATACTGCTCTGTCCCTTATGCTCCACCATCCACCCCAGCAGCACCCTGTGCCTTGCACTCCTTTCTGGGATGCTGCTTATACTCATTTTCCCCAGCCCATAGCCCTGCCTCTGTCCAGCAGCATAGCCTGGTCTATTTATATTACAGATCTATTTATATTGTTTCAGGATAACTTTCATCATTGTTCCAAGTGCATCTGGAAAGAGAGAGGCTTGCCATGTAGCTTCAGACATTAGAAAACAGGGGAAAAAAATACTTCATCCTCTGCAAATGTTTTCCTTCTTGACTTGTGGGGTTGGTGCTTCACTTAACTTCAACCAAATGTCAAATAAAGCAGGACTGGTTGAAAAGAAGTGGTCCTTAATTTATGAAGTTTCTTGTAAATAAGAATCAACTCTTGATTTCCCTTCCCACTTTTGTTTCCTTCCTGCACTGCTCAGGGAGAACTTCCCTATACTTGTCTGCTGTAAAGACATCATCTGTCAGGCCTTTTTCCTTCCTATTCAAGTGTTGCAGCTTAGGTGTGGTGGTGCCTTATCTCTCTGTTTTCTTTGTTGGCCTCTTCTGTCTCTGAAAAAGCAAAGGAAACTGTTTAGAAAATGAATCTCTTCAGCAGGGCTAGCGATACAGATTGGAAGTCAGATTTTGTGATACAAGCACAAAGGTCAGAGGAGTGTTTTTAAAAGGCATTGGGGCAGATCTTTGAAATTTGATTTCTGACCCTCTTCCCTGGATTGTTAGAAAACTACTGCCCTGTATTAAAATACAGCACCTTCCTTTTTTTGTAAATGTGTGTTCTGGGTGGAAGTTACTAGTTATTGGTGTGTAATGAGACGTATGTCCCCAAATGCCTTCTGGACCAACTGTCTCCAGTTCCATAACGTGGCATTGCAGAAATGATATTCATTGCTATGAAAAGCAGATATCCATGAGAAATGTAGTGGAAATCTGTAGCTATGTAGGTGCCCCTGGGCTGTGACCCAGAGCTATGGGCAGTGCTACACTGAAATGCAGCACATGGATGTGAACAGACAGGGCTCCTCAGAAGTACAGCTCTAGGCTTGTTTCTGGCCCTGCAGGCTTGAAATAGAAGAGGGTAATCTTAAAACAAATTTCAGGAGATTAATTTTACTTCTAGATCAAGGTTTTTAATTTTGTAGTGCCTTCCACCTAAAAAACCCCAAACATTTGCCAGCAGAAGTGTGAGACTCCATGGGAATTCCTGAAAGCTGCTGACTGTGTGTTTCCTGTCCTCACCTTTCAGTGATCCCTGGGGGTGCTGCTGCAGTGGATGTTTTGGGACGGGAGCACACTAGCATCTGAGGAAAAAGATCTAAAGGCAAGGGAAGAAGGTATCAAAAAGTAACCTTATAGGACAGAAAGAGAGAGAGAAAACTTCAACTTCCAAATGTTAATTAGGAGACAGAGTTGTAATATGCTGTTAAAACGTGAGCAGATTTAGTACCCAGGCTTCTCTTCTGTGTTTCGCTGCATTCCCTTGAGGACCAGAACTGAACTAGTACTTGCACTAACTGCTGTTCCCTGATCTCAGATTTATTGGTTGCTTTGATCTAAGAATTCAGCAGACTCAGAAGTTTTATTCCATGTGCTTGATTCCAAGACTCCCAGTGGTTCCAATTTTATTGCAAATTTCACAATATTTGATATTTTCCATCACAGTTCAGCACCAGAGTTCTAGGATTACAAGGAAATCCTTATTTAAAATTGCTTCTACACTTCAAAGTTGGAAGCAGAGAACTTTTGAAACAGCAAGACCAAAAGGCAAATAATTGGACTTTTTCTTATTATTCTTAATCTGTTCTAATTATTCGCTGAGGGTCTGACTAGTGATTTATTTGCTGTTTGGTACTGAAAATTGACGTGCTCGGTGGTATGTTTTGTTGGCTTTTCTTTTGTGACCACCCAGAATCTCCTTATCCATTCTGTAAAAGGGGGCCTCCAGTGTCCTTGACCAGATGTTTCTTACATATACCGACTTTTTTGCATAGTGTCAAAATGTTTGATGCTTCAGCCAGGAGGGCAGTGTCAGGGTCACAGATAATGTTGCGTACACTGTTCAGCTTCAGGGATTTTTGGTTTGTGGATTTGGGTTTGTTTTGGGTTGTTTTCTTTTCAGCTTATGTTACCTGACCCCTTCTATTCCTGTTCATACTGAGTTATAAACATGGAGATATCCAGAGAAGAAGGTTCTTCACTTTGAGAAGAAGATTTTGTGGATGTTTGTTAGGGACTTGTTATTAACCAAGCAAATTGATACAACAGAAATAGTGAGTGGCTGGAAGTCACTATGTTACATGTCCCCACTCAGTGTTCAGACAGCAAGAAATTTTTCTGAGCAGATAAACTGGAGTAGAAAGATGTATTGTTAGAGATGGAAATGTGTCCTGTGCAAGGTGTTCATCTGGGGAGCTAAGCAGCTGAGGTGGTGCTTCTCCCCCACAATGCCCTTGATTTCACGTTTTGTTTTTGGCAGTTCATCCTTGTCATGTTGTCCATTTCCCTCACCTCTTCCCATTGTGTTTCAACAGATCTGGTGGCTGGATCCAGAGCTGACATATGGCAATGCCAAGCCCTTTGTCTTCACACAGGGACACTCGGTGTGTAACCGCTCCTTCTTCCCCTGCTTTGACACCCCTGCAGTGAAATGCACCTACTCAGCTACTGTCAAGGTAAAGGATGGCTGTGAATGGTTCATGGAGCTCTTAGTTGCTGTTAACCTGTGAAAGCATAGTGACATCATGTGTTTTACACTAGTTTACATTAGTGGTTTACACCTGCTAAAAATACTGTTATAAACAATACTGAACTTTTTAGGTCCAGTTCTGGTTCTTGGGCCAGAATCAGGATAGTGCCACAAAAGTAACTCTGTTGCCTTCCTCATACTCAATGCTGAAAGAGTAATTGTGAAATGAAAATATGAGAGAGAATTTGTCTGGTCCCTTCCAATAGTGATGATAATTCTCAATTGTATTGTACCAGTTTTTGAAAGAAAAAACCTGAAGCCTTTTGAAATCAGCATCAAATAATGTTGCATTTTGTATAGATGAAATAATTCAATACGTGGGTGCTTTTGGGGCAGCTGGCACATAGGAGGAGTAATATCTTTGATTGGTATGCTTTT
The DNA here is from genome assembly GCF_001522545.3 of Parus major. NCBI lineage: Eukaryota > Metazoa > Chordata > Aves > Passeriformes > Paridae > Parus > Parus major. The sequence goes on along the minus strand of NC_031778.1, from coordinate 16,378,786 downwards.
ATGGATTGGGCAGATTGTGGTATAAAAACCTCACAGAAATCTTACATTTTGTGTTATGTAAATGATTGATTGTTTTTGATGTACATCATCAGACCTAGATGAAAATGAACCAGAGATCTGTGGTTCAGTCATTCAGCTGTGATTATCTGGTGAGTTGATGTGTATGATGTTGGTCTTTCAGGCTCCAGCAGGCATACAGGTGTTGATGAGTGCCACCCAAAGCTCCTACCTAGAAGAGGAAGGTGTATATCAGTTTTATATGGAATATCCAGTTCCTGCCTACCTAGTGGCCCTGGTGGCTGGAGACCTCATACATGCAGACATAGGTCCAAGGTAAAATTTGCAGTGAATTCATTCTGCATTTTATGTCTCTGTACAGTGCTTCATACTGTAAAGTAGCAAAGATGTTGAGTCATTGATAAGGGAACAGTTGGGTTCATGTGAGCATGGAGAGAGTTTGGTGTAGTTGGGTATAAAGAAATTCACGGCACTGCCGTGGCAAGGTTCCTCTTTCATAAATGTTACCTACTGTCCCCTGAAGTCATTACAGCTGCTTTCTCATTGCCTTGTTGAAGGGAATTTTGGTTACCTCTTGCCATGTTCCATGGAGCATTAGTCTAGGAGGGCCTGGGTCTGATGGGAGGGCTCCTTGCTCTATTACCGTACATGGAATTGTGGTAAGCAGTCAGGCTATTTTTTTTTCAAGAGATAATTCAGTTTGCTGAAGTATCACCTGATGTTTTCTGTTTTCTGACAGGAGCAGAGTGTGGGCAGAGCCTTGCCTGCTGCCAACAGCCATCAGCAAGCTTTCTGGCATTGTTGAACGCTGGTTGACTGCTGCAGAGAGTCTGTATGGCCCCTATATATGGGGAAGGTGAGTTTAGTCAGTCTCCTGGGAATGTGCAATGGGAACAAAATAAAACAGTATTGAGAAATGATCATGCTTTCTCCCTATAGCAGGGCAAACTAGCATTTCAACTGGCAGCATTATAGTAGTTGACAACAGACTCTGGAGTTTTGTCTCCACAAGTGGCAGGGAGGACCATGGTGGTGTTTTAGCTGGTTTGCAAGGCAGAACTGGAGGTTTCTAAATAGTCGATCTTTCCTGAGGATTGAGGGTTTTTCATACTACAGTGTTTTGTGATGCAAGTCCAGCACTGGGCTGGACACCATTTAAAATGTATGGTTGTTTTATTTATCTCATTTATTTCTGCATTTATTGTGGCATGCATCTCAGTACAGACTTATTGAGAGTCCAAGTCCCCCAAACCAACAAAAATAGTTCTTGAATAGCTTGACTATGCATTATAAAAGAGTGCTTTTGAGAAAACACTTTAAGTCTTTGGATGGGAGAAAATGTTTACAAAGGTTGCCAATATTCTTTGCTAAAGGTAAGCAGGAAGGTCACCTTGTTGTTGACTTAAAAATATTGCTTGAAGTAATCTGAGAGCATGGCCCAGTGTGCCAGTGCTGATCACTGGTAAAGAAATATAGAAAACAAAACAAGTATTACTGTTGTGTTCTGAAGCAGACAGATTAAAGTTATTTTGCTGACACTGCATGTATAGGAAATCAGTTTGTTCATTGACAGCTTCCTAGCCTCTCTCTTTCCTGGGAGCCTCTGGGGACTCAACACTGTTGCACTACTGTTTATAGTGTAAACAGTTTTTGTGGCTCCCAGAGAGACAATTTGTGATGAGTTTGTGTGTGTGAAGGGAGAACAATGCTTCTGGGATGTGCTGCATCTGCTGCACATCAAAAGACACTCAGGTCTTTATGTCCATACACAAGCAGGTTCAAGAAAAGAAATTGTGATCCTCTGATCAGAAGAATCAGGCACCACTGGTCTAGAACGTTTGTTCCTGAAGTCACAAGAAGGTCTCAGAAGAGCATTCCCTAAAGAAAGAAAAATGTTGTTGTGTGTTCTGAAAGAAGAAAATGTTACTGTGTATCTACTAGCTGCAATTTACTCATTTTCTTTCTCCTTCTTTCTTCTCTCCTTAATTTTAGATATGACATTGTTTTTCTTCCTCCATCCTTCCCTATTGTTGCCATGGAAAACCCATGCCTGACCTTCATCATCTCTTCCATTCTGGAGAGCGATGAGTTTTTGATCATTGACGTCATTCATGAAGTTGCCCACAGCTGGTTTGGGAACGCGGTCACCAACGCCACGTGGGAGGAGATGTGGCTGAGCGAGGGCCTGGCCACCTACGCGCAGCGCCGGATCACCACTGAGACCTACGGTACAGCTGCAGAAACTTCTCCTTGTGCCCCTTCTTACCACAACTCTGAGTTGCCTGCTTAGAGTATTTGCCTTGGAAGCTCAGAATTCTGTAGGGAGCTGGTTTTCAGTTAGGTTTTGTTTTATTTCTGGAACACACACCCACACACAGCCCCAAACTTTGTGTTGAACATCTTGCATACTCAGTTTGACGTTATCTTGGCTTTAGTGGGCTCAATAGCTGACATGGTACCAGGGGCTTTGAGTGAGGTGTGTTAGCACAATGTTGTGGGGACTTGGAATTACTGTTGGGTACCAGGCAGGTGCTGATATGTCAGAGCAAGGTGAGCAGAGGATGCTTCAGAGAAAGATGTAAGAAATCTTTTCACAGTTACCTTGTAAAATAACTGTTCTCTGAACAAGTGTCCTTTTAATTCTGATCAGTTAGTAGCTACCTACTGTTAAAAGAATTCTGGCAGTAGCACTAAAAGAAATGTACAGATTTATGTAGCTGTTTATGTGCTGGAGGCTTTCTGCAGGATCGTGAGCTAAGCCCTGCCTTTGCTTGCGTCAGTGAATTTCACAGGTCAGTTTTATGGTGCTGACTTTATAATATATAAGTAGTAAATTATTCCTCTTGCTTTTAAGTGTAATTGGCTTGTTATTGAAGTGGATAATGGGAACGTAGGCTTTTCTAGTTTGTTCTAGTCCTGTTATGTTCTTAAATGCCAGTTCCATGTGTTTTCTCAAGCATCCATTGCAAACAGTCTTAGAAAAGTTCCTAGAAATCTTGGCAGCAAAAATGTTTAGAATAAAGCATTTGTTTTTATTCATGTATATTGTTTTTGGACATGAACTGATGACAAGTTAGGAAAATAAGTGCTCCGAGCATCTATGAAGATGTTACAATGCATATTATGTATCTTTGAAAGCTGTTTTATGTTGAGTAATTCTCATTGGGTAGTGCTGTCCTAAGTCACATTATATATGGCAGTAATGTGAGTAGGTCAGCAGATATTAACCTCTTCATCATCATAGTCTGCTCCATCCACCATAGAACAAATCCCTCCTGATTTTGGTGTGGTCTCTAGAACTGGTTGTTTCAAGAAGCATTTGCTGGGAAACTAAGAAACGTCTTTCCCTGTGCAATTTTTCAGTAAGCTATTTCTCCATTCTATTTTGTTTCCAAGACAAACCTCTGATCTAAATCTTACAATTTCTGATGTAATTTCTGGAGTATCTTCTTTGCAGGCATCACAGGCAACTTTGCAATGGTATTGTTTAGAGAAATTTGAGTCCACTGACTACCACTCCTCTTGGATCTTGCTTAATTCTTATTTCTGTAGCTTGAAGTAATTGCCCTTAACACTAGTTATCCTAGTTCTTGCTTTCCCCTGGGAGGCACATCAACGTCTTTTCTCTGCTCATACAGGTTCTCCTGTTTTCCAAATACATCCAGGCTCTTAATTCACATTTGGCTACCTAGGATTCGGGTGTTAGATCGAGACTGAGGATGTACCTATGTAACAAATCCTATCTTCAGGTTAAAAACTCAGCAAAGAAGGCTAAAATGTTAATAGTTATGGATGTTAAGTATCTTCTGAATATGAAAATCCATTTTCTGCAGCTTCTGATATCTGCAAGGACATAGGAAAAAAATCTCTTGACTTGGCAGTGTAATACAGCTAGTTTGGCTTGAAAGCATGGAATGCTCTACATTGCAGTTAGGGAGAAGAGTAGCTTACCCAGTCAAACTGTAAAAAGTCCTAATGAGAGGAAGGTGAAATACTTAGGGCAAAAAACAGGTAGGATGATAAATAAAGCTTAAAAAATATACAGAGGAACTATAATACAATAATCAAATCAAATTTTTTTCTTTTTCCACTCAAGAGGTGACATTTGCTTAGTAATATCCTTGGCACTGAGTATGGAATTGTGTCTGCTATTCTACCAGTGGCTGTACGTTTTTGTAGCAATTGATTGCTCCCTGAAAGCTACCTGTACAATATTTTTTTCAGTGCTGCTCTCCTTATCTTGCAAGAACTGATGAGACTATGTCAAGGATGTAAACTTTAGCATAGTTTTCATGCTGTTTTGTTTTTCAGTGCAGCCTGATGCATGATCAGAATGGGTAAATTCACTGGGTTAAGCTCTGACTTCCATTACTAATTACAAGGATGTTCTGCATTCAGGTTTCTCTGTCATTACATTACTGTGATTCTGTCTCACTGTTCTATCTTTTATATATGCAGCAGCTTTTATTTTGTCCCTGTGCCAGTCCTGCACAGATCAGGTTTTGCTGATTATTTTCCCACAACTAACAAGTTACTTTCTGGGGTAGGAGCTGCCTTCACATGTTTGGAGACTGCATTCCGCCTCGATGCTCTTCACAGACAAATGAAGCTCCTTGGAGAGGACAACCCGGTCAGCAAGCTTCAGGTTAAACTGGAGCCAGGTATTGCTTTTGGCTGAGGCTGCTCTACACAAAATTATACACCTCTGTATATTCATGATGGAATATTGACAGAAAATGGCTAATATTTACATATCCTTTATGGGGGGGAAAAAAAAAATACTGGTTTGTAAACCAGTGTAAAACTAGGTAAGGAAGCTTTGCTTTCAAGCTTTTTTCAGTGTTGGATAACTCATCTTTACAGATACTATTCTATGTAAGAGCAGACTTACTGATTAGAAAGAATGTGAAAAACTGCCTTGAAAGCTATGTGGGTTTAAAATTCTTGGTATGTAAAATAAAGTATTTGGAAACATAAAATCCTCTGCTATTCAAAGTTCCTCTATTTATGTGTTCTTGTAAGAACTACATATGTATTTAGCATGTATGTATGTATTTAGCATGCAGATAAACATGTACTTGCTCTAAGTAGAGCTGTGCAGAGGCTGTTCAGTTATTCCCTGACCCAGATGCATGACTGCACTCCAGATTTACCTGTCTCCTATATAGAACCAGAGTTCTCTAGTTCTGTGGGCACAGTTGGGTGGGTGAAGCAGTCTTCTATCTAGATGATATTTAAAACAATCTAAAATGTAAGTAGAGAGTTAAATTTGGAGTCAAATGGAATGGAAAAGCATGTGTTGGAAGCCTCAAAAAAGGTGCAAGTGGTGATTACCTTATATTGATATCTTTGAAAATTTGTGGTATGGTGATTCCCAGAATCTGGCACTGACAAAAGAAAACAGGATTTGTTTTCCAGTTCCAGATCTGTTTTCAGTGACCTCTAGTTTGAAGTGACTTATTGCATTGGGAATTACTACTTACCTTACAATGATTGACAAAAAAAAAATATTATTTTTTAATAATGTGTGTCTTTAGATGAATCTGTTTAATTTACTGCAGTAATTTAAATGTGCTGACAACAAGCTTAGGTTTTATTAAGTCACTGTGTCTCACCTTGGTGATCTCTAAGGGGTCTGTATAACTCAGAAGGGATGGAAATCACTCTCCTCCTTAGTTTCTTATCATGCTGTCTTCTTTCAGGTGTGAATCCCAGTAATTTAATGAACCTCTTCACCTATGAGAAAGGCTACTGCTTTGTTTACTACTTGTCCCAGCTCTGTGGCGACCCCAGACACTTTGACTCCTTCCTAAGAGTGAGTGTAAATCTGTGTTTTCTTGATATTTAGAGCTGATTTTTTGTTTTTGTTGTTTGAGTTTTTTCTCCAGATTCTTTCACTGTGGCTAATTTTTAAGGGTAAAATTGAATAAAAGTGTGTCAGAGTTGGAGGAGTGTTTTGGGCCTGTCTGTCAACCTACATGAATCTTTCTACAAGATTTCTGAGATTATGAAGTGCTAGATATAGAGTAGTAATATATATTTGTTATCTCTTGTTCTGTGCTCCAAGTAATTAGAAAGCTGTCCCAGCACCGTTTGCCTGTGACTGGAAAGATGTGACTTGATTCACTACTAGGAAGTGTTAACTTGGGTTTTTTTAACCAGGGTGACAAAGGGTATGGGTTACTATATTGGGGCAGGTCAGTGCCTGGAAGCACTCTTGCAAAACCTATAGAAAATTGTCAGCAACTGCCTTGTTTTGGAAAAGGAAAATGAAATGATACTCAGCTGTCAATGTATTTGCAGCTACTCTTTTTTTTTTTTTTCCTTGTTATGGTGCTTCTTTATGTAACTGGCTGAGGAGGGAGACTATTTTTCATTTCTTTTTTTAAATCTTCAAATAATTGTTCCTATTCTTATGTTTGTACTTTGTTGTTCTTACTGTTGTGGAATGCAGTGGTTCTACATCAAAAGGAAGCTGTGTTGCTCCTAATCATAATTTGAACATTTCACTATTTTAGGCCTACATTGAGAAGTATAAATTTACCAGCGTTGTGGCTCAAGATCTTCTTGATTCCTTCCTGAATTTTTTTCCAGAGCTGAAAGAGCAATGTGTTGAGAGCAAAGCAGGTAGGAGATTTACTAAGTTAACTGTGAACACTGTAGAAAACCTGGATGATAAATTTTGTGCCTGGCTTGAAGGATACAGGGAAATGCTAAGGCAAACAAAATATTTTGGCAGCAGCCAGGTGTTCTTGACAGAATTTGTGGTTACTGCCTCTATGTTGGGGAATGAGAACCTCTGAAATTGCTGACAATTTTGGCATTAATTAGCTGAGTGTTCCTTGATTAACTTTCTCATTAACTCACCTTTCACTCTGCAGGCAGAGTGATCAATGCTTGTGAGATTTACACATGCTTAAATGCAGGGAAAAGGTGAACACACTTTGAAATTTCATCTATTTTAATAACAGAAAACATGTTTTGGGAGCTATAACTTCCCCTAGATCCTACCCATACATATAAAATCTCTTCCAGTATGTTTCACTTTCCCTTATATCCCCTATTTATAGCTGTTGGTGGATTTGTTGAAGGTCTGTGGCTTACCAGGTGCTTATTTATCTCACTTTCTTCAAGAAAGGAGATTCATGTTATCCTGCCATGTGTCCATCCCAATGAGTAGCAGTTGAGGTCATTGGTCAGTTTAAACCAGACTGGCAGAGTACAGCTCTTAAGCATACTATGTGCCTGCAGGCTTTGTGGAGAGGAAACTGCCTGTGAAGAGGTGTAGATGAGAGTGTTTACTGTGGGAAAAGCTGCAGCATGAGCTCAGCAGTTCTGTGTTTTATTTGGCCCACTGGTAGGCTAATGAGTTAACCACAGAATTTGCTAATTTTTGCCTGGCTAATATTCAGGGGATGCGGAAGATAGGTTTAGTGTAGATGGTGTGAAACAGGAAGCATTGCCAAGGGTTAGGAAAGTACAGAGGTGGTAAAAGGTCAAGAGGAAGAGCTCTGCTGCAAAACAGGCTCTGCTGCTTGTGAAGAAACTTTTTTTTTTGCTAGTTGCATAAATAAATATAAATTGCTTAGGTTTACTGGTTGGGAGGAGAAGTTTAGTTAGCCCTCTCACCTCCTTTTTTTTTCATAAAGTGGGTTTTCTCCGTATTTGTCAGTCTTCCTCAAAATTCTGAGAGAGAAATGCAGACACGCAAATATTAGAGCATAATTTGAACATAGGTACTTGTCAGCTTGGCTGCCTTAAGAGCACATGTGTTTCTTGTACTTGCTATACTGTTGAGCTCCAGAAAGTTCACAGTGAGGTTTGGAGAGGTGTTGCTGGCAGTCTTCCAGGTGCTCCATAGGCTGTTCCATCCCAATGAGGCTGCTAAGACTGTTGTGTCACTATAACTATTGGTTGCTGTTGTTAGAACCTCTTTTAACTGTGCTAGAACTGGTCCTGAACTTTGAGGCAGCCAAGCCACCTGCAGAACTCCCTGCTCCACATTTTTGGTGCTCCTCATTCCAGGACTGGAGTTTGAACGTTGGCTCAATGCTACAGGACCTCCGTTAGCTGAGCCAGACTTATCTCAGGGATCCAGTCTGACCAGACCAGTGGAGACACTCTTCAAACTCTGGACCACAGAGCCTCTGGACTCTGTTGCTGCTGCCAGCAGTGTTGACCTCACTAAATGGAGAACGTTCCAAACTGTGCTTTTCCTGGACAGATTGCTGGATGGATCACCACTGCCACATGGTGAGTACTCTTACCAGGATAGTAGAAAATTATCCCTGGAATAATTGATTGAATTCTAAAGATCCCACCTCTGGTTGACTTTATAATTCACGTAAAGTCAGGTTGATGTCCTGGGCCATGACAGAGAGATTAGGTGATCTTCAAAAGTCTTTCTCAGCCCAACAGATTCTATGCTTCTGTGATTTTATGAATTGTTATTATCTGATGACCCTCAAAATTGACAAAATAGTCATAGTTCTTTCTCTGTGTATGTGCTTTCTTCAGAGGTGATAAAAAAGCTCTCGGAATGTTACTCCTCTCAGCTGGACTCCATGAATGCAGAAATCCGTATCCGCTGGCTGCAGATTGTAGTCCGAAATGACTATTATCCAGACCTTTACAAAGTCCGTCGCTTCTTGGAAAACCAGGTACTAACTGCTGGATTAAAATCACTGCACCTCTCAGTGCATGAGACATGTGCATGAGACATGCGACGTGAAAGACCTTGGAACTTCTGCTTCCTGGCCAAGTGTAGCCCAGGTGTGTTGCGAAGGGGCTGAGCATGGCTCACCTGCTAGTGGTGGGGAGGAATGGGCAGATGTAATTTAAATGCCTACAGATAATCTCTGCTTTTCTAGCCTGACTCAATACCCTTGTCCCAGCTCTGCCCCATGCATTTTATGTATTGCTTTGTAGCAGCCCTGGCTTTTCCAGACCACAGGTTTTTGCACTACTAAATCATGTGTTTATTTGAATATTTACACTTCAAGCAAGGCTAGGGCTCATGGAGTTCTTTTCAGTATTCTTTTCAGTAGTTGTTATTGTGCTGGAGCAAAAGGTTAATGCATGTGCTCAGTGTGGCCTCTTCTATTTGGCCTTTAAAAAATAGTTCTGTTATTTGTGGAAGTAGCTCAGTCTCAGAGAGCAGATTATTTTTTTACTACCATTCATAAAAATCCTTGCATCAGACTTAGAATAGACTCATCTGTCTTTTGAATAAATGTGTTGTTTGTCTCCAGTCTGAAGTTACTCGGGGGTGTTGGAGTGTAGCTTTAGAAGAGATGAACTTCTTGACTTTCATTGAAGTGCTTTTATCTTGTTTTCCTTTTTTGTAGATGTCTCGGATGTACACAATTCCACTTTATGAGGACCTTTGCACTGGCACCCTCAAGTCTTTTGCCTTAGAAATTTTTTACCAGACCCAAAACCAGCTGCACCCCAATTTGCGGAAAACGATCCAACAGATCTTATCCCAGGGCTTGAATCCACTTCCTGCCATAGACACTACAGCAGTCACTACAGACACACCAGCAATGGTGCTTGAGGACAAAGTCTCAGAGGCCACAAATGGTGCCATTTCACTCAGGGATGTCAACGTGTCTGCTTAGATCACCAGTTCATGCCAGCCATGAAGCTTGAAAATGGGGACAGGAACAGAGGAAAGATACCAAGCGTTGCCTCCTTTCCCTCAGCCTTGCAGCTGCAGTGTGTTGTAACTGGATTTCTCTCCCAAAACACAATGCAAATGTGCCTTCGAGTATCCAGCGTGTGATACTGCCAGGTTTCAGAGATCTCCGCCAGCTGTGTGATGAATATTTTGATTCAGTTTTTACTGGGCAGGGACTCCTGGGCTGTTGCTTCTTCATGGAAAGTGGATAGTTCCCTTTCCTGAAGCTCTTCTGGATTTCTCCGTGTTTGTTGTTTGGTGGGGGGGAGGGTGTTCTTTTTCTTATTATTTTTCTTTTTTTCTTTTTTTTTTTTTTTTTTTTTTTGTCTGAGGCCACTGAGGCATGTCCTACTTGCTGTGTGTATGTTGCTGGGGAGTGTGTGTGTGTCAAGCTGTCATTGTCCTAATATTTGGGCTGAAGTTCTGTAAAGGAGAGACTCAGGAATTGTTAGTGGCAGCAAACATGTTTTCATGTTATGCTCCTTCCTGTGACAGAGGTATTGTGATTTCAGAGGAAGGGGACTAATGCTTAAATGAGAAACTAATTTTAAATAGCTCCTGTTTCCCCCTGCCCATAGGTGGCTAAGTAATAATAGTAATAATAATAATGCTCTTTATATATATTAAGAGATATATGAAAAAGAACAGGGAAACGTTATGATGGATTTGAAATCCTTCTGTAGTTAACCCTACCCTCAGTTTTCCCTTTGCACTCAATGGGACAAGCAATAAAGAAATGTGTAGGCTTGAATTTTCAAAAAAGTTAAAATTAGGTTCCCAAAATCCCATCAATTCTGGTACTAGCTGGATACCTAAAACTTTTTAACTGTTTTGGCAAGTTTAGCTGCAACTTTTGCTAGTGTGTCAGGATGTGTGGCATATGCATCAGATGCACTCTGTGTGTCTCCTATTCTGTTCTTTTGGAGGAATTAACAAGACCTGTAATTTTTTTAAGATCCCCAGCATATCTTGGCCTGTAAGTCAGCCATGAAAATATCCATGCTAAGATTTTACTGCCTTGAATAATGTTTGCCTGAATAGCAGTTGCCCTGTCCTACAATAGTCTGAGGGAAGTACCATCTTTCTTGATGTGAAACTTTTAAATCCCACTTTATCCAAGTCTGTTTTCTGACTTACAGTGGGAGTAAGGTGCCATTTCATTTCCCTGGCGTGCTGTTTCTCTGGATCATTGCCCAGCCATGCAGGATGGGAAGACACTGTCATCCCTCTGTGCTGTTTGGTCTCAAGAAGCTGAGGGCAAAGTGTCCTGGGGTATTGCAGAGTACAGGTGATAGTTCTTAGACTCTGTGCCACAAACTTTTTAATACGTGCTCTCTGTGAGCTCCCACAAAGCATCTCTGAGCTGATGCATCACCAGGATAGTATGAACAAAAGGCAAATCATTTGGAAAAGACTCAGCTAACAAAGATGTGTGAGAGAAATTGTTTTATACTTCAGGGCAAATTTTAGCTCTGCTATGGGGATCTGCATAGACAGGAAGAGGAGGAAATTTGGGAGGGTTTTTTTTTTCTTCACCAGAAGTATCTGTTTACACCCATGTGTGGATGGGGACTTAGGTGCTGTTGCTGGATCTGCATTTTCTGGCTTTAAATTAATTTGGACTTCACCATAGCCTTAGCCTGGGCTGAACTGGGATAAAGCAATAATAAACTCAGGCCTCTGTAGTGCTTCACTAGTTTTAAAAATGGGCTATCAGCATTTTTGGGCTTCAGAACTCCAAGCTCTTCTCTTTGCTCCTTGAATGGGATTATCTTTTAAATCCTGTTTTGTTTTCCCAAAAAGGATGGAGAATGATGTTTTCTACACAAATCTTTTTCATTTTCATTTCTTATTCTATTGAAAGAGATTTGTACAAGCTGACTTTACACTTCTGGAGTTGCCTCTGTTGGTGCTGTGTCTCCTGGACTCCACTGCCAGCAGTGACAGCCTGGTTGAGACCAGGAACCACTAGCATTTTTTGGAATCACAGGCCTCTGTTTTAACACATTTTATTTAGTGGGAGAATGTTTGTGACTCTGATGGGAATTTTTCATTACATGGATGCCTTATGATGATTGTCAAATTAAACTAAGCTTTGTGACAAGTTCAGCCTTTTGGGCAGTTTTTTGGCGTCCCTGCGCTAGCTGTGTGGAAGAGCTAACTTGGTGCATTGTCTTTGTTTTGTCCTTTTCTGGGATGCAGCATAGAGGGAGTTTGGAAGCTTTTTCAAAGCTGCACAGGAAGGTGCTGGAGAGGTGGCAAAAGCAAACAATCAAAAATACATATTATCTGTTACTAGAACTGACTGAAATATATCAGATCAGCTCTGTGTTTGGGATAGACACCCATCAGAGTAAGGAAATGCTGGCTGAACTGAACAGACCGTTTCCTGGTTAAATAACACAAGATATAAGTGAGTGTTTCTGCTCTCATCTCTGTGAGATACTATCAAAATGGCTTTTTACCTAGGACCTGTTTTCTGAAACATGGTAGCAGAGCAAGATTCTGTGCAAAAGAGCAAAGTATTCTGTGCATCCTCCTCCAGGTACTTCTCTTTCTCCTGTGAATGAGGAGTGCATTTTTTATTTTGTAGAGACAAAAAATTGGCAGCAAGTTTGTGGAGATAAGCCTTCCTTTTATTGACAGAAAATAAAATAGTGCTTCAGGCCACTTGCTGTCTTGATTTGTAGTAGACTTCATATTGACAGGGAAATTACACTGTGATTAAATAGAAACTATTTGCCTTATCTTTGGTACATTAATTTCTGATCTAAGTTGGATTAGACATCAAATCAGTTTTATTCAAACAGATGCCAAGAGATCAGGTTATCTTTTTTATTTTGAAAATGAAAACTATTACTTTATTTCATTGCAGCTTTGAGCAGGGCAACAGAGGATCTAGAAATATCACTTGTGGAAAAGCTCTGAAGAGCCAAACAGTTTAATAAAATGGACTGTTTCTGACTTAAATTTAAGCATTTCATAGCCACAATTGGTTGATACATTCAATATAATTCTTGTTAGCTACAGTATACTCTGTTAAGCTTGTATCAGTAATTTTGGTGTCATGTTACATTGCAACATTTTAACCACAAACTCCATCAACCAAGAACAATTCTATCAAGTATCCCAAACATTCTGTTTCAACCAAAACTCTCTCATATTTTTGCACTGTAGTGACCTTGGCCATTGCCTTTTTCAGATAACACAGGACCTTCTGTACATCTAAGCTCATGAGCTGCGCAATTCACTTAGGTCAAGTACACTTCTTCAGTCTGCTTTCCCTGTTTGTCCAAAGACAGAATAACACAGTACAGTCAACACACTAAAATCACACCACACTTCTTTTCACACTTTTTACTATAGATTGATAAAAGCTAAAAGACACTTTGACCACAGTATCAGACTTGGTGTATAAGAGAAACCATACTAGAAATCACTGTGTGAGATTTATTGAGCCACTGTCCTCTGAGACACAGAATTTTTGTCAGTTGTGAGGACACAGCTTGCCACTGATTTTGTTGAAGCCCCAAGTAAATTGGTTTAGCTGTTGATTACATGCACTCCTGAAATGCATACCTAATGTCTACTTTGGATTTGTCTACTTTTATCTTCCAGCTCTGGAAACTACTGCTTTGTTTGTGAAAGTTAAATTACTTACATATAAACTACTTACCTCTTTCTCATGTAAGTACTTTTTAATTCTTAAAGACAACAGATTGATTGGTCTCTTGATGCAAGCTATCTTCCACAGCTTCATGTACTGATTTTGCTTGGGTGGAGCATGATGTTTCAATATCCTTTTAAAGTGGAAATTGCACATTGTTTCTCAAAAATTACCTCAATTGCTGCTGTATATTCCACATCAACTTTAAAATAATTTTTTATTGATACTGCCCATTAATCCTGTTTTTTCCATTAATAATAATAGTAATTTGGACACTTGTTAGTATATGTCTTACCTGGACATGAGAACCTTTTAAAGATAAAGGAGGGTAGATAAACTATTCTGGAGGTGACTTTTCACTCTATACAGAGGGATACTAGCTAGTTGCAATAAATGATTGAGCCTGTGTGAACACTTCCCTTCAGTTCTCTTCCTGAATGTATCTTTTGCACTGGAAAACTTACGTCTTAGACCTCTGATTCCTTGTCCAGAGAATTATGATTTCGTTGAACATTATATGCTCTGTGTCCAACAAGGAAGGTGTTCTAATATACTGGAGACAAGCATTTCTCTAAAAAGGAAATGGCATTAGTGCAGTTTGCAGAGCATTAGACCCTTTTCCAAAATCATATTCACTGAGATGCACTATCTTGTGTGCTGTGGCAGCCAGACTGGAAATTTGGAGCTGTGCTCTACCTCTGTGCGTGCCTAATGTAATGAGAGAGGTCTATAACCCCAAATACCCACTCCAAAGTCTCACTTAAGCAAAGAGACACTCAATGGTGTCCCTTTGATACAGTTCTGATCACTGTCAGCTGAGTATTGCTTCTGCCTTCCTGGTATCAGGATTCAGAGAATTGGAAGAGCTCCCTTGTGAACAGCTTCCATGCATCCAAATTTGCAGAAACAAACACACACATTGGGCCCAGCCACTGCTGCTCGATTGCTTTTATTCATCTGCTTGTCCGTGAACCAGTGGGAGTTGGAGACAAAAGGAAACATGGGATTGATGAAACCCCAAAAGTGGTAAACATGAAAATATGAAACACTGTTCTAAAGGATCAACTTCATTCACATGGAAATGGGCTGATAATTTAGCTGGACACAAATCCCTTTTAAATTTCTATAGCAATGGGACTCAACCTCTCAGTCTTCTTTCCTCCTTTCCAAGGAAAAATGAAGCACCTATGTTAAAGTGGACTGAGAAGTAGGTTGACAAACAGGCAAATATAATTTTGTCTTAAAATATATCTTCAGGACATTCTGTCTAAATAGACCTGCATTTTGTCTTCAGGAACAGCTTAATCCAGCAGGATTGCTAAGTGGCAACAGGGAAAGTTCTCTGCTGCTTTCATTCCAAAGTTTCTGGTTAACAGAAAAAAAATCATCAATTGCATACTGTATTAATTTGCCCCTTTCCAACCTTGCAGTGACACGGAAGGCATGTCACATATCTGAGGGACCAAGATAATATCTATCTCTTTCCTTCTTCTAATACCTTCATAAATAAACAGTAATTTAAGTAATTAACTGTTGCAGGCTGGACCTCTTGTATTTACAGTTAGAGCTCAACATTTATCCTGCTTTCTAGACTTGGTCCTCTAATGGAATTTATGCAGTTGTGTGATCGCTGTTTCCTAAAGAATGCAGGGGTGAAATCACACAGATCAGAGCCTCACTGTTCCTGACACAGAGGCCTTTTTTTCCTCTTTCCCTCCCCCAACAGAGCTCTCCTGTGTCGCTCACTCGCAGCCGCGCAGCTGCAGCTCCCTCTCATGAGCTGTGGACAAGAGGGTTATTCTTACTGCCACCAATGTTTCCTCTGCTCCCGAAAGGGTCAAAACTCCCATGTGAAAAGTCTTGTTTGTTGATTAAATTTGTAGTATGCAGGGGAGAAGCCTTGTGCCTGTAGAATGGGCATGACGAAGAGGCACAGAACCTATTTCCAAATGTCGGGGGGCGGACAGCTGCTGCAGTTACCTGAGAGCATTTCCATCTGCTAAGGCTGGCTTGAGCGGGGAGGATTTCTGCATTCATGTCTGATAAAAGCCAGTCATGACCGTGTTTTCTGTGGCTCTCTCATTCAGATGACCTCTCTACCCAAGGACCAGGTGACCTTAGACTCAAATGCATCATCACAGACAAGTGTGAAAAACATATTTTTTGGTAAACGCCTCCTCCTTCCCACAGTGGCTCAGCAGCTTTTTTATTGACCACACCTCAGCTCCTTGAGAAACACTGATGTGAAAGGACTAAACGTGAAAAAAACAACAGCCTCCTTCAGTGTGCCCTGAAACCCAAAACCTTGGTGTGCTGAAGGATGGCTTCATGGGGCCCTTATTTCTGCATTTCTGGTTTTTGTTCCTCAGCTAGGCAGTATTTTTAAGGCACTTTTTCTATTTCACTGGTCAGCAGTAGCTATCAGAATATGGGGATTAACATATCTCCTTTGTCGATTCAGCCTGTGGATGACTATAGGGTGATAAACTATCCAAAAATGTGATCTTTGCCGTTACGTCAGAAAACACTCGATGTGGGCCAGCAATTTCTCTGTGTTTCTCTGTCACAATCTTCATGAAAACACTTTGGCTTCATTTTCCTCCATCCGTAGGATCCCGTACCTCAAGCTACGCGGGCAGTTTCCCATTTCTCCCAGGTACTCCCGGCCACGGAATCTCGCAGCTCCCGGGGCCCCCTCTGCTCCCCTCAGCTGGGGAGGGGCGGGGCCAATGCGTGGTGCGCCTCGACGTAACGCCCGCTGATTGGTCGATGGTGCCGTCCGTCATGCGCGGCTGGGCGTGACCGCGCGTGCCGGCGTTGCCGGGTAACGGCCGCCCCGGGCAATGGCGGCGGGACCGCCCCGCGGTGAGGGGGGAACGGGTGCGGGGGCGGCCGGGCCGACACCTCTTGTGGGACATGGGGCTGATGGGCAGGAGGAGGCGTGTGCGGAGGGGCCCTGTTCGGGCTGGGTGTGAGGAAAAGGGTGGGGCAGAAGCTTTGTGTGGAGGGTGTGCGCAGAGCGGGCGGAAGGGACCTAAGTGGGTGCAGGTCCCCTCAGGGGGACCTTCTCTTCCAGCTGAGCGCTGTAGGGTGGCATCAGGTGCTGGAAGAAGCCAGCAATGTGGTGTTTCCAGATGCTCCGTGTTAGAGCGAGAGGCTGTCAATCCCTGAATAAATCCGCCATGGCTGTTTTGTTTCCCTGTTGCAATTCCCCAGTAACACTCGCTTCTGTTGCAGGTTGGTGCCTGGCGATATAAAGTCGTAGGAATAGGCGGCAAAGCTGCTTAGGACTGTTGAAAATGCTGGGAGAGAAAAAACAGTTAATGGTGGCAAGAGACCTTTACACAGACCCCACGTTTCCGGCTAGTGATACCTCTATATTTTTTGATTATTGTACCCCGCTCGCCCAATTCAGAGGTGAAATATCCTGGTTGAGACCTAAGGTGAGTTTTAAGGTATAAAAGGCTGATTTTATTAGAACGGGGCTTTTAGGTAGTAAATACAAGTTAGCATTGAATGACTGCTTCTGGGTGTTTTTTGTTTTGTTTTGTTTTTTTTTTTTTTGTTTAGAAACACAGGAGTAATAAAACCAATGTATGTTAGCGTCAACAAAACACGAGTTACACTTTTTTAAGTCTAGGTGCTTGTTTGTAGAATTGATTTAAATCCTCTTGTAGAGCTTTTAAATTTCATGGCAGTAGTAGAAATTCAGATATTTTATTATAAATAAGTTTCATTTTGCAAATTTTGTGCATACCAAGTTAGAATGCAGCATTATGTCATTCCCAATTTTTTTGATGTATTGCATAACTGTCTTGAAAATAAGTAATTGGATTTTATAATTTTTCAGAAGCCTATTGCTTTTTTTGTGGTTGATTTCTTTGATAACAAGAAAGAAAACTTCTTAAGTTTATAACTTGTCATATGATTCTTATTGCTTTTAAACTTATAGCTGGGTTGTAGAGCAAGCTGTATTAGAGCTAAAAGCTTTAGAACGCATTTCTGGAGAACACCCATTTAAAGTGAAGTATTTATGATACTGCCTTTGTGTACAAGGGGAAAAAGGCTATAAAAATGTAATGGAGGAAGAAAGTATGTTGTCTTGAGTTATATTTTTTCCCCTGTTTCTGAGGCTGTGTGTAGAACAGTGACAGAGCTGTTGGTTATTAGGTGTAATTGGCAAACAAATGATTTCATGGAGTCGAGTTTGCAGCTTCCTGCTTTTGTACTTTACACCTTGATTGCTGCTGAGGGCTGATGAGTTAATTTCCATCTCTTGCAGTGTTTATATATAAGGAGAACTATTTCACAAACTCACTTTCAGATCAGATTAAGTATTCAGAACCTTGCATCTGAAATTCCCTCTTGTGCTATTGACTAATCTATTTTTCTGTGCCCTAGGGAAGGTTTTTCCTTTGTTCTAATTCTGAGATGTTTCTAACTTGAGATGTGCAGTTTAATGTAGATGGCATCAGCCTTGAAACAGTCGATCATAAGTCTATCAAGGAGCTGATGAATTATGTTGTCTTTCACTTATTTACTGCTTTTGCTAAGGTTGCACCTGATGGTGATAATTGTGTACTGAAATTCATGTGGCAACTAGATTTACATTCGTGAAGTACCTGCAAAATACCCCCACAAGACATTTATTTGTTACTTCTTACTTAGGCTGTGTATGAAAAGGAAATTTTCTAGAAGTAAAAATTCCCTGATTTTATGAGAGCTCTCTTGAGCCCTCCCAGTCCCTGAAACATAGACTTTCTTAGAATGTCATGCAGGCCTTAACTCCTCCTCTTTTATTTTAGGACATTTGTTCTTCTCCTCGGTTATTTTCAAACAATCTGGAGGATTTGCAAGTAAAACAAGGAATTCTGGGAGACTGTTGGTTCCTGTGTGCCTGTGTAGCTTTGCAGAAGAGCAAATACTTACTGAACAAGGTATGGAGTAGTTTCATGTTGGAGAAGTTTTCTTCACCTAATTGACAGTTTTGTATCATTCAGCAGTCCCAAGCTGTCCTATGAGTATTGCCTTCATTATGCTCAGTTCCACTGGTTTTGTTATCCTATTTTTTTCTGTGTTTGTTACAAATAGTTGATATTCAGTGTATTTTAAACTAGTTTCGTTTCCAAAGAATAAAATTAATGAATTCATTGTTTGCCTTGATTTTGGTTTTTGTCCCCCAGGTAATCCCTCCAGGTCAGCCCAGCTGGACAGATGAGTCCTACCAGGGCTGCTTCACGTGCCGGGTCTGGCAGTTTGGCCACTGGGTAGAAGTGACCATTGATGATCGCCTGCCTTGCCTTGGGGGCAAACTCTGTTTTTCCCAGTGTCAGACAGAGGATTTGTTTTGGCTTCCACTACTGGAAAAAGCTTATGCAAAGTATGTGAACGCTGCTACTGATGAAAATGGAACTGCAATACTTGTATATTTCTTCTGCTTACTTATTTTACACAGCTGCTTTGGGTATTTGAGTAGTATCTTTGGGTATCTTTGGTAGATCTGAGTGTTGTGGCTGCTGGCGGTCCTGTCATGGCTTGTGCAGAAGCTGCTCTTTAAAACTGTATGTTTGTAAAGTGTGCTTCCAGTTGTATATGAGGTAAGATAGTCTTAGGGAGCTAATTCTGGTGAAAAGTAAACTGCAATGAATTTTCAGGATTCAAATTATGTTTGTTAAGTCTCTATCCATTAGTTATCTAATTTGTTAAAGGAAGATGTTCTGCTAGGGAAGATGAGAGCTCAAGGAGAAGCAGAAAGCATGCAGATATTTTCATGGAAAGCAACAACATTATGTAAATTTGTGCTAGCTGTGGCTCTGGTTGTGTGAGTTTCACTTCTCTTTTGTATAATTTGTTAGTTTATGGTTTTAGGAAGAAAATGCAGCTATTTAATGGTTTATGGCACATCAGCGGAAAAACTGTCCAGATGGACAAAGCAATTTGGAGATAAAATGTGCTGGTAAGATAGACATCTAATGTCCCAAAGAATCTGAGCAGAAGATTTTGTGGTTGCCAGCAGAGGGCAGAGGCAGACTTCAATTAGGAAGTAACCTACTCAGCTGTAGATACAGTGAGCAGAAGCTGTGAAGCACCAATGTCATGTTAAAGGTTCTCTAGATTTGTAATGTATATTTGTTTTCTGTAGAGATCTTATTGTTCAATCTTAGAATACTATTTTAGTCTTGATGACTTTTGCTGTATTTTGCATCTGCTACATCAAGTGGGGCAGTCCCTTGTTTTGTTTAGGTTGTTGAGGGAAATGCTACTCTGATTATTAGTGCAGAGTGAATAAAGAATAATTGAAGAGAAAGAATGAAGTTAATATATCAAAAAAGATAATGTAGAGCGTGGATAATAAGGTACAAATGACTAGTACTAGACAACAGCAGTTTTTAAAATAGAATAGAGAGAATGTAAGAAACTTCCCATCAAGCAGTGGACTATCCAATGACTTACATATCCTTTAGATGTTGTGTTCTATATAAATAAGATAGTATGTGCTTTTTCTTTCCTACTTTGGGTTATGAAGTAAGGCACAGTCACAGTGATATAGAGTGGGCTTGAAGTGTGTAAGAACTGTGTTTCTTTTGTTCTACTGTGTGTACAAACTTTTCCTTAGTTTTTAATTTTTGTTTGCTTGTTTTTAGAGTGCATGGATCTTATGAGCAGTTGTGGGCAGGACAGGTGGCAGATGCTTTGGTTGATCTGACTGGAGGAATTGCTGAAAGATGGACCCTGAAAGACCCTGGAAAAAATGTGGAGAAAGAGAAGACTGGCATGGTTTTGGAGAAAGCAGTATTTAGAAGATTAATGAATCTAAAGGAACAGTGTGTAATAAGCTGTTCAGTCCTCAACTCCAGACGAGGTGATAGTAAATGTCTCTATTAACAGGCTTCAAAGGACAAGGCAGCCAGCAAATATAAGTGCTGATTCTAGTACCATGCCAGTTTCATGGTAAAATTTGAAATGTTTGGATAAATGAAGATTTAAGGATGTTACTGAGTTCAGGATGGGGGCTGCTTTTGAGTAGTGCTTTTTATATTAGAAGCTAATATGGTCAGTTCTCAAAAAAAATTGCACCCTCCCCCTCCACTCAAAAATGCACTCCCTTGAAAAAGCACCTCAAAAACAACCTTGAAAACCTCATTGAATTTCAGCACAATGAATTTGTAGGGATTTGAGATCAAGGAGTGAGTTAATACAGTTTGCAATGTTACTTTGTTTCTCTGTAGTCACTTAAATGAACTGTTTGTGGTTTCTTTGTGCTGTTATAATACAGATTTAAAACCAACTTAATTTTATCACAAAATTGCCTTCTTTCACTAGTGTTACTGTAAAATATGGAACAGATTATTTTGTTTATTTTCAATTTATTTTTTTTTCTATTCAGGTGCAAGTGAACTAGGAGAATTTCATGCCTTTATTGTGATAGACACATTGAATCTCTCTGAAGTGTCAGGCAAGGAAATCTTCCTACTACGAATACGAAATCCTTGGGGGAGGCGGTGCTGGCAAGGGCCTTGGTGTGAGGGGTGAGCAGTTTTATATTCATTTAAAAAACCATTTGTGTAAATTTTGAAGCACAAAGCTTTTCTATGTATTGCATAGGCAAACACTGCTAATAATCTGTAGCAGAGGGGAGAGGCTTCAGTGTCTGTGTGCAATCCTTTAGAGAGCTGGAAGTTCACACAGCTCATTAGTTCTGAGGCTAGTAAATTTGATCTCCTAGCTCTCGCAGTCTAAATTTTTTAATAACTTTTTTGTTTATCAAGTCATCATGTCTTTTTATAGAGACAAACTTAAGGTGCTGGCTAATTTTCTGTTTCTGATTTTCATGCTTTTTTTTGTTCTGCCATTGATCTAAGTGTCTTTGATCCTGTTTGTTTCTTGCAGTCACTCAGCTTTTACTTGACTCTCTCATTTGATCCTGGCTCAGCTGCAGAAAACAAGCAAAGGAGTAATGATAAGACTATAGCAGAAAAAAGGATGCATATGCTTTATGTTTGTGTGCTTTCATTTCTGTAGATTGATATGCATAGGAGAAGCTGGAATTAAGTCCATATAAAGTAGAAATAAAGAAGAGATCTGTTTTATAGGACTTGCAGAAATATGTGTAGCAGCTCAAATAGCAAAGTAACAAGAATGAAAGGGCAGACCCTACTTGCTTATTTTGGAAAATGTTAGTATGTTTTGACTGTAGAAAAGAACATGCAATTCTCGACCCAAGCAACAAGCATTCAGCATTAAAATATGTTAACAATATGGTGATGTTAATGAACATTTCTGTGAAAATGTTTTTCTTCCCTGAGTTAGATAATTTAATTGCATTTATTGAGACTTCAGCTGATGTTTTTTTCTTTTGTTTTGGTTATACACTTGGTCTCTTGTAGTTTCTTTGTCAAAGAGTAAGTTGCTATGTAATTCCAAGAGGATAGGGGGTTGTTGGGTGGCCTTAGAGCCCTGTTTTATACAAGTGCAGAACTGTTCTTTTTTGCTAGTGAAACAGTGGAAAATGTTGGAACTACAACTTTTAATGAGCCATAAATGATGAGGCTCAAGGTTTAAGTTCTTGTTTTATCAAGACTTGGCAAGCAAATTCACGGGGTAGCCAGTTGCTTAATACAAATGGCAGTTTTTTATGTAAAGCATAACAGTTCTTTCAGAACAATCACAGTGCAGCTTGTTTTACTTTTTTGCCTTTTTTAACAACATTTAGGAATCTTTATTTTGTTCTCAGTCTTTTTACTGACTTTGCAAACAAAGCACCTATTTCATCCAGAAGTTTGTTCGGCATCCAATCTGGTATTAGGCTGTTTCTAAGTTTTCTGAGATAAGTTATGACTTGTGTTTCCTATGATCCATCTCACTGACCAGCAATGTGCAGAGAAATTTTCAATGAAATTATTTCACAATAAAATGAAGAAATCTCTTCTTGCTGTCCTGCTCCATAAGATATTTGGTAGAACATTGTTCTGGAATGCTACTGGGCAAAGAGCTTGAATGTTAACTTTTGTCTTATGTCAGTGGTCAAGGATGGAACCAGCTAGATCCAGTAGTTGCTTCAGAACTCCTCTCACAGATCCAAGAGGGAGAATTCTGGGTTGATGAAGAGGAATTTTTCAGGGAATTTGATGAGATTACCGTGGGCTTTCCAGTCAATGAGGAAGGACAGCTTCAGAGTCTCTATACAGGTGTGATATAAGAAGACATCTTTATCATGCAAATAACATTGTCAAGGGGAAGAATTGATTTGAATTGTAAATGGGTGTAACAGGACTATAATTTCTTTCTCAGTTTTCCCCTCACCTTTAGATCCATAGGCCTCTTCTGTCTCTACTGCAAGAACAAGACAAGCAGAAATTAAAGATCTTGAGAGAAACCATTGCTATTTCTATGAAATCTAGTTACTTACTAGTTGGTTGGGAGATTAATGTCCTCTGGCTAGAAGGCTGTTATTCTGGACAGCCCTGTGGTGTTTTGTGTTTAATGGTAGATACACTTGAGATTTCTAGTAACAATTTCTTGTAAAAATCATGTCATCAGTCTGTCATTACCAACTGTGGCATTAATTCTCTTGCCTCTCAAAATCTTGATCATGAATTTCTGCTTTAGGGAATGTCAAGCTATGACACAGAATGTTTTCTTGGGCTGGGGGGTCTCTGCCAGATACCTGTTGTGTAATATTAATCAGATTCTCATGTCTGAAATCCACACCGTGATTTTTCTTATTTTGTTAGAGAAAGTGCTGTATCACTCACAGAATCTTTTTGGATCCTGGGTGAGAGGCCAGTCTGCAGGTGGCTGCCGTAACAACAGCAGCTTCCCTACCAACCCCAAGTTCTGGCTGAGGGTCTGTGAATCGAGTGAGGTGTGCATTGCTCTGCTGCAGAAACACAGGAAATACAGCACTGACTGGGCTGGAAGGATTCAAAATCCAACTCGCTTAGCAGAGGAAAATCCATCTTTCACTGAGGGCATTCAGAGAAAGCATTACCAGGCTGTGGGATTGCATGTCTGGAAGGTAATACAAAAGTGACATTCTTCTCTTTGTAAATAGAAGTTTAAAAGCATTAGTGAAATATTTGAGTAAAATCATTAATTTCTCATGCCAGTGATATGATTCAACTGGTCACAAATTTTCTGTCTCTGCTTTATGCTGGAATGGATCTGTTTATCTCACAGATACTGTCTGTACAAACTATTACTGGACTAGTACTTTCTTCTTATCACTGGCACTTGGGACTGTTCCAAACAAGTGCATGACATTTCAGGCTGATGACTTGAAGCCATTCTAAATTTACTCCTCCTGGATATTAACTCTTCCTACTTCTCTTTGATGTTTAGGTCATCTGCTGACACTCTTGTCTTTATTTCATTTGTCAATATATGCATGCTTAAAAATGTTTTAAACAATATTTGATAATTTTTAGTTTTTATTAAAAGCTACTAATTTTTCCTAAACCATCACACATCATTATGCATCTATTTTAGGTGGAGAAGAAACGATTTAACCTTCCAAAGACCCTCTCTGCTCCTCCAGTTGTAGGTACAGTCTGCCATTCCTACGATAGAGAAGTCCATGTGTGCTGTGACCTTTCACCTGGCTTTTATCTTGTTGTTCCCAGCACATTTCTGAAAGATGCAGTAGGGAATTTCTTGCTTCGTGTATTTTCAACAGGAAGGATCTCTCTCAGGTAGGTTTAAAACAAAGCAGAGTGTTTCTTAAAATTGGTGACATCAATACAAGTGTAGCACTGAGTGGAAATGTTCAAAATATTTTGAAGAGTTGTGCAGGGTGCTGTGTAACAGCATTGTATTGTCTTTGAATTCATGCAAGTTCCTCAGCTCCTTGTTTTTGTCATGAAGCTGCTGCTACCTCTTGTTAAAATACAAACCAGACGTAGCCAGATGAGTAGCATCTTGACTCTAAGCTGCAGCTTAGTGCTATATGCAGAGGCAAAATGTAGTGTTAGCAGCTGCTTAAAAGCTGGTCAGATTTGTTTATATTCTGTTAGTACATGTTTTATACACTTTAGTTTCTTTTCTCTCTTATGTTTGATAGTGAACTAAAGCCACCACCCACGGATGCTGCCCTCTGTGAAGAACTCCCAGCTGGTGAATGGGAGACGGTGCAGCTGCATGGATGCTGGAAGAATGGGCTAAATGCTGGAGGTAGCAGGAACTTCCCCTCCTTCCATACCAATCCCTGCTTTCCCCTCTCCATTCCTGCAGGACCGGGGAAAAGCAGTGTGAAAGTCACTCTCCGTCAGCACTGCATGGATAGCAAGTGTTGTCCAATAGGTTTCCATATTTTCCAGGTAAGGCTTCTGGTCAGTTAGATTGCTCATTTTCCAAGGGTCAAGGTTAGCTTGTCAGCACAGGGCTCCTTGCAATTTGCAAGGGACTTGCTGCTTCTGGGAAGTAATGCCAAAGAAAGATACAGAAAAATTTAGGTAGTTACACAGCATAGTAACCAGATAATTGGTCCCACTGAATTCTCACAAGGTTCTAAATTAGTTTTAGTAATGATGAACTCTTTTGAAGATTTGCAAAGAATTTTCAGTGCCCTAGTAATTGAGGACCAGACCTTACGGTAATTCATCATGAAAACTTACTTTCTTTGTGTCTAATAATTAAATGTCCATAGGCAAATGATATTGGATCAAAAGGACTGTGATATCTTGAGCAGGTGATCCGAAACAAAACAAGATTTGATTTGATATGGATAGGTACTGATTCTATATGTGTGTGCCAGTGTCCAACAGCATAAATGTAACCTGAGAAACTGCTGCCTAAGTAACTATTTTGCAAAGAAAGGTAGCTTTATTTTTAGAAAACATGCTTCAAAAAAAGTATTGCTTAAGTGAAAAGTAGTAATCAGAAGTAATCATAAAACTTCAAGTATACAATATGTGAAGAAAGATTGGCATTTTTTGTGCTTATAGGAGACCGAGATGAAGTCTAATATGACTTTTTAGTACAGGAAAGACTGCTAGATATAGGAAGGACACAGTCTGCTCAGCAGATCCCTGGGATGGAAAACAAGTGCTTTAGGCTCCATCAGGGAAGAATAAGCTTAGACAATAGAGAAAGCTCTAGAGATATGTGAGTAGTGGGTTCTATACATTGTCTACAAACAGGCTAGAAATGATTCATCTGTTCTTAGTACTACCATCTGGGTTTTCTGGAAGCTTTTTCATTCCTCTTCTCCCGAGCTCTGTACAGTAGAGCGATTATTTGGTATAGAGATGGACCATAT
Organism: Parus major; assembly: GCF_001522545.3. Taxonomy (NCBI): domain Eukaryota; kingdom Metazoa; phylum Chordata; class Aves; order Passeriformes; family Paridae; genus Parus; species Parus major. The sequence continues at coordinate 16,353,166 of NC_031778.1, read as the reverse complement.
TACACTGTGGTGTATTAGGAATGAACCATTGTGAGACCTGAAACAGATGAAAATCTAGGCGTGTCTGCATTCTTTTTTGCAGGTGCCTAACAGCAGCTGGAAACCACAAACTACTTCTTTTGTACACTTGGAACCACTGGTGAGCTGTGTTCCTCACTGCTATTCCCAGGAAGTCAGCCGACTTTGCAGGCTTCCTCCAGGAAGTTATGTCATTATACCTTCTACATACTTGCCCAATACAGAAGGCAATTTTACAGTGGTCATAGCAACCAAAATAGACAGGTAAAATTATATTGCCTTTTATTTGCACTTCTAGTCTTTTTAGTGCACGTATTACAGAATGCATGAAAATGCTTGCAGTAACGTGTTCTCATGATGGAAACTTTGTGAAGTCCTTGTATTTCTGTTGTGTTTGCATGCACTGCTTACCACTTTGATTATGTTGGAAGAATGACTAAAAAAAGGTGGTATTTGTTAAATCTTCTTGCACCAGTTACTGAATATCAGATATCTGTTGCTGGAGGAGATGGCACTAAAGTAAATAATTACCAGCTGTATCATCCATGTTAGGTTTTATATTGATAGTTAACAATGCCTTTTAAAAATCAGGATTGTTTTTGAGAAAATGCAATGAGTAGCCAGCCTTATTCCAGGTAATTCCTAACTATGATGTCAATAACAACAGCTCTGAATCAGAATTGTAAATTCCATAAGACTGCAGTAAGACTCAATAGAATTGCAGAAAGATTTGTTATGGGAATGCATGTGGAACGAAGCCTGATATAACTTCTCTTTTTGAAGTGGGATAAATACTTGATATATACAAGATTCCCAATGCTTTGTGCAGAAATAATATGGTTTGGGTTTTCAACAGGAAGCGCATTCACAGCCAGGAGACACTTGGACAAGTATTACAAGAGGTAAGTGATATATTTTGATGGATATAATTTGGTGTATTCATTCTTGGAGTCACCACAGATCTGCTTGTTTTAACTATATGTTGTATCCTTCCACCATCTGATTGGTTTTGATATTTGGTATACTCTGTATATCAAATGTTTATACTGTTTAAAATTCTAATGATGTTATAGGGTTGTAAAGGCTTAAGAAAGCAGTGCAAAATGAAAAGATTAGGTTTTTATTTGTTTCCCTACAGCAAGCCCATACAGCATTCCACCATTATAATCCCTCCTGGAGTGCAAGTTGTTTTGATCAAGTTAATGACAGCTATTTCAGATTTTGATTTGGTTTTGCTTGATTAGATAAGCATGTAATATAAAAGAGTTGGATGTGAATACTGAGTAACTAATACAATGTTTTTATTGGGTGAAGAGAATTTTGATTAAAACTTGTTTAATTAAAAAATAAAGTATTATTTTAACATTGATTTGGTTGGTGGATCAAAACATGTCCGTGATAACACTGCTTATTAGGTGGAACAAGACCATCTAGATACTTGGGTCTTTCCCTCTGAGGTTTGAACAAAACAAAAATTGTAGGAAAATTTCTTCACCCAAGTTTAGAATTTGCTTACTCATTTTCTGAATCTGGGTCATGTTGACCAGTGATTACATTTTTTTCTTAAAACCACACAAACAGTATGGATTTTGTGTGCTTCACAAAGTGGACACAGACCTGTGTGTACTTTCCATATGGTTCCTGTTACTTTAATATTTAGTAGCTGAAGTCCTAATGAAGGTCCTTTGTTACCACTGTTTTGGGAACAAAATGTTGCAAGGCTATTATATCAAAAGGAATCTATTACAACTTAAGTTTCTTTATATTATTTCATGAAAACAGAATCAAAGAAACAAACACTTCAGATTCTTCAGGACAGCTTCAAGAATCTGGAAATTGTGGTTATGTTTTTCTTATGAGTGGAATAAATTAATGTCTGAATCTAATCTTCAACACTATGAGCTTTTCTAAAGACTGGATTTTAAACTTTCAGGAGTTTAGCTCCTGAGGGTTTCAGGCAGTCTTCCTCACTTTGTACTAGTGATTTCTAAAAGATGAATAACATCAGCAGAGTTGGATGTTAGTGTATTTTTCTAAAAGTTTGACTGTGTTCTCCAGTTACTGAGGTGATGGGATTTTGAGTTTTAAAGTTTTTTGGTTTTTTTTAAAGGATGTTTCAGATGAAAAGCTTGCATTTTGATCTTAGATTTAGTGTAAATCTTTCTTTTCTCTGATTCACTTCAATTCCTTCTTGACAAAAAACCCAATGAAACAGCTTTTTTTCTCTGTATTGCACATTTTGTTGTAGGTTTCCTTTACAACTGTGATGAAAAGGTAATATGGAATTCTCATACTGTCCTTTCAAGAAACATTGGGAAGCTGAGGAATGCTTCATCTCTTGCTCTTCTCAGTTTTGAATGGGATAACAAGAAGATGCTCTTAGCGGAACTAGTTTTCATTGCTACCGGCTGTCAGGCCTGTGACGACTTCTTTTTAAAAAAATACCTCTTTTAATCATGAACAATGAATATTTGGTCTTCCCACATTTTTAGAAGGAGCATTGTACAGCAAATTATCATGTACCTCAGTTCTTCAAAAATATACAGGTGAAGAATTATGTGCATGTTTGAACCCAAGCTACAGTTTCGGAAGAAAACCGGAAAACTTATGTGTAAGGACAGGTTGGATGGAGCCCTGATCAACCCAGTCTTGTGGAATGTCTCCCTGCCCATGGCAGGATTGGAACAGGATGATCTTTAAGGTCCCTTCCAACTATGACCATTCTGTGATTGTGAAATAATATTTTATTGGAAAAAAAAAAATCAACCTGACAGAATAACTTCACGTAACCAAAAGGGTGGTGAACATAGAGGAAAATTTTGAGTCTTTTTTTCAGGTGGGATATACCTCAAGAATAATCAAAGTACACTGGAGTAGAAAAAGTCCAAACTCGTATCTGACACTGCCAGTCCTGCTGCTGAGCACTTTACCTTGAGCCCTCTATGGAACCAAGCAGATTGGGGGTTCAAAGGAAAGATTATTTTTGGTGAGTTTTTCTTTAATGAATGCCAGAAATAAAAAGGACAAGACTTGAAAACCTTTGAACTGTCCTGTCAGACTGCTTTTGTAAATCTGTAAGAATGTGTTTTATGGAAGAACTGCCCTTGCTGCAAGAAATGTGAAGTTTAAGAGTTGTTTCTTAATTTATGTTTGAAAGTATTTCTTATTCAAGCAGGATTTTTAAAATATTATATTTTCCTCGATAAAAATAAAGTAACATTGAAAGTTTTAAAATGGCTTTTATTAAAAAGGTGAAAAATACCAATGATGTCAAGTATGCATTTATTCTGTGGTAGCAAACATTACCATGTTTTAGAACCCAGTGGTTGTCACTTAGTGGAAGGGAATAATTGGAAATATTTTCAAGGAGAATCAAGTCTTCCATTAGTTTTATGTCCCAGAAATACATAGTATTCTGCTTTTGTTTTTAACTGCATCCTGTCATCATTTCTGTTAGCTGCTGTTGAACTTGGAAAATTCAAAGGATTTTAGGATGCTTTCAGCTGAATTTTAAATTATCAAAACCTTCCACATCTGTTGATGTGGAAAAAGAAAGTAGAAAACACTGTGAGTAATAAATCTCTACTGTACCTACTAAAACAACTGTTTTAACATCTTTGTTTATATTCTTAATTTCTTGAAAAGCTGTTCCGTTCTCTTCAAATAGGAAATTATTGGATCATACCATAATGTTTCTAAACAGAAGGAAAAGTTTGTGAAAGTGAATAAACCCAAGCTGTGATGAAATAGAACTTGGATACTGAGGAAGTAAAGAAAGATATAAGGATTCCTAAATGGGCCGTGGTTATGAGAGGCCGCATACATACTACAATCATTTTTGTGTGTGTCAAGTTTATGCTACACTATATAATGCTTTGTGGGAGAGTGAAAGGCAAAGGACTCAATACTGTATGTACTCAGTTACCTCCTGCAAGAAGTTCTGTGAACTCAGAAGAGTAACAGCTTACTGAAGAAAATTTTATTCAAGCATCCTTACTGAACAGTTGTGCCATTTAAAGAGTGTGATACCTGACAGATCACATATGCAAGAAACTGCTTCATACAGGCTACTTCTCTAACATCCTACAGCTAATTCACTGCCACTGAGAGCGTGAAAATACATTTGTTTGGAAATATTGTGTGTTTGTGTATGCCTAAGACTCAATATGTGAGTTTGGCAAGTAGATTTATTTTCATATCAAAAAGTTCAGTAGATGAGGTCAGACCTCCTAAATAAAAACCCTATTTATTTGCTGTGTAGAGCTACCTCCATCTGAATAGGACTGAGATAGTGAAACATGTTTTTAGAGAATCTACACTTACTAACAGGTTGAAATCTCTCAGCATTGTAGTGTGTTGCAGACTAGCGTGGAATAGCACAGAGTTTATATGGATGTGGCTGCAGTATTGCACCCAAAATGTACTCCAGATTGATTTCCTTCACTCCCTCAGGGAGCTGGAATGTAAATGCCCGAAGGAGGTTGGTAAAGAAGATAAACAGTTCAACTCGTGCCATCTGTTCCCCCAAACATACACGGTGCCCTGCAGAAGAAAACCGAAAGAGTTGGTTGAGTAAAGTTAAATCTAAATCTACTGTGTTCTATATTCTGTTATATTTATAAAATTCTGTTTATATAATCCCATTTCCTTCTGTAAGGAAGAAGCGGGGTGAAACATTTAACTGAGAAACTGTGCACCTTGGCCAAGTGTTTGATTTGGTGTTTTGGTTTGGTTTGTTTAGCTTTTTTTCACCCCTGGAGCATGTATATGATTCTCCCTTCACATTGTTGATTCTTGTTCTGTGAGAGCCATGAATTTTTTCTTAGCTAAGCCGGATTTTAAAAAGATTCATAGACTTCAGAGTCTTATTTTGGTTGTTGAGAAGGGAGGGCTGGAGCATTGTGGGATGTGGTTCTGAAGCCAAGGAGAAGGATGTAATCAGGATTTCTTTAACAGAAATTCAGAAGGGTAAATGAGGTCCTTGTAGCCATAACGCTGTCAGGAGCAGATGTGTGAGCTAAGGGAGTGAACTGTGCAGTGATACATAGACTCAGGGACTCATTTTGGCATATTGATTACATGGGGTATTTCAAGATATCTGTGTATTCCAGACTGAAAAAACCCAAGGATAATCAGAAGATATAAATACCCAGATTACATAAACAGAAAACAACCAGAGCAACTTATAGTCCTATGTTACAGCTGAAGTGGGAATCCAAGTTAGTGGTCTCAATTCATGGCCATTTGGTGAGTGAAGGAGGTAACAGGATAGATACCCATTTTGCAAAGATGATTTTGAAAATTTAGGCAATTAAAAAAAACCCCTGGATTTACTACATTTAATCTGTGTTACTCAGTTTGCTCTTTGCTTTTTCTCTACAAGAAGTGTGTAGTAGTATAATGTCATGGTAACATAAAAAAAGCCTCAGCTGTTTCCCAAAGGTTTTATTGTGATTTTTTTTTAGTAACAATACCACTTTCCTCGTTTGTGCTGCTTTTTTTCATAATCAGTTTATTGGAGAATCTGGTAGACTAGAGAAACTTGCTAGACTTGTTTTATACTGCTTTTCACTCTTAAGTTAGGGTTGTACATTGTAATATGCTTTTGAAAAGTTACAATTTCTTTTGGTTGCCTAATAATATTCTACTGAAAACTTACAAAATCTACTAGATTTTGCTAGTTTTCTACAGATACAAGAAAACCTGGTGCTAATTTTAGAAATTAGAAATAATATTTTTAACCTTGCTGCAAAACACAGCAAACAGGAATATTCAAGGTCAGGGTGTTACCTGCTGAGAAAGGTAAGAATGCCTCTTTGTTCACAAAGTTGCCATCCAAATCTAGGAAATGATCTGGGTTGAACTTCCAAGGGGTTGCCCAGTGCTCAGTGTCATACACCACGGAGTGCAGATTTGGCAAGACGAGTGTGCCCTGCAAAAAGCAGCAGAGATCTTATTTTCCATAGATTTTCCTTCTCTCTAGATTACATAGATGCTAAATACTAACAGCTCAAATATATAAGAAACAGGGGGGTATCCAATATACCTTTTTAATGTGAAAACCCAGCAGAGTTGTGCTCCTCAGACACAGTCGAGGGACCCCAACAGAGGTGACGTTGCTGTAGCGCAGAGCCTCGTGAATCACAGCATTTGTGTAGGGCAGCTTCTTACGGTCTGCATAGCTGATGACATGGGAGGGTTCCAGAACAGCCTCCATCTCTCTTTGAACCTTTTCTGCAGACAAATCAAAGTACTTTAATTTCCCACTCCCCACCCCTCCTCTTCTCCCCTTTTTTTCCAGCAGATTTTTGTATGACAATGTCCTGTACGAGGGAAATAAATTACGTTGCTGTGAGATGCATTGGCATATGGTTTGACTGCTGTGAAGGTTTCAGTTGATCAAGGAAGTGTATCTCCCCAAAGCACAGGATGATGTCTCATTTAAGATTTATCCTACTTGGTGATGAGGCTAGTACAATTCTGTGTTTCAAAAAATGGATTAAAATTTGAAATGACAGGTATAATTTCCCTTGTTTATAAATATGTATCAGATTGGGTATTTAACTCTCCTGCTTAAAAGGTTAGGAAGAGACTAGGTTGCATATGAAATGTCTTTAACTTGTTATTCTGTTTTACCAATCCCTTCTAGTGAGGTAAAGTTGTGGCTACTACTAATTTCTGCTAGTGTTGCTGGTGAACCAGATGGGGAAACACCTGTTTGTTTCATTTATCGACCTTCCATTTTATGGATCTCAATTGCTGATGTACCACCACTCATGTGCATAGCTATGGGTTTTTTTGATGTCTTGCAAGTGATTGAGCTAATATTATACTAAAGATGTTCATTGTGATGTTGATAGTGCTTTTGCTCACCTTGTATTTCTGGGTATTGGACCATGTAGAGCAGTGCCCAGAGAAGGGTGGTGCTTGTTGTTTCTGTCCCTCCCAGCAAAAGATCAATCACAGTCTGAACCATATTTTCTTTATTGAATGTAGAAGTAGGGTTGTCCTTGGTCTGTAAGGTATAGTCACAAGAAGACTGGGAAATAGATAATTTCAGATATTTCACATAGAAGCTGTCATTATTTGATGATAACAGTGAGCAATCCACCAAATCAAACACTTTCAGTGCTACACATATAGTATGCATGTAAAAATCCTTTGGCAGCTATTGGAATAGCGTTTGTAGTAGGCATTGAAGCCAAGGAAGGGAGAATGTGATAAACAGATACTTACTTTTGATATTTGAGCCAGGTAGAAGTCAATGAGATCCCGTGGATCACCTGTCTTCTGTCTCTCATGAGCCTGCACCTCCTTTATGACTAATGTGTGCATGAAGTCGCTGTATGCAAACACCTCCTGATGAGGCCCTGGGAGGTGGTGCATGAGCCATGGGAAAGCATCGTACAGCTGTGGTGTCAGACAGAAAGCAAAGAATGTCAGAACCCAGTTCTGATTTCCTGATAAGTGTGAGGTCACTGCAACACGTGCGCAACCAAATTGGGATGAGAGGCAATAGACATAAGTAAGAGAGATTAAATACAGGGAACACGATTATATTTTTCTTTTTGGATGAATACCTAATAATGTAACAGGTGTTCTGAAAATGGATGAGTAATTGAGTGCTGAACCTGACTCACAAACAGATTTTCTCAACCTTGTATTTTTTACTCTAATTTTTTTAGGCATCCCTTTATGAAGAACCTGATAGTCTTTTAGAATGCCAGGGTGCCAAAATCTGCACAAGTTAAGCAATAGCTAGGGTTTCAAGAACTTAAAAAATATTCTTCTTGGTGTGATGAAGTTGTAACCTGTATGTTATAGGAAGCTCAGAGTAACTCAGATCTTGATGGTAATTTGAATTATGAATTAAAGCAAGATATCTTTTCAAAAGAGCATCAGTTTGAAGATTTAGTTCTTATTAACTGCATTTCTAGATTGCCAGACTAAATGAAAATTAAATTTTAGAAGTTGCTTTGATTTTAAGAACTAAGAATCTTTAATACACAGTATTCTGCAAATGATTGTTCATTGGAAATGTGTGAAAAGCAGTGATGACCTAGAATTTTAATTTTAGGATGTGATTTACAGACATAAAGAAGTATTAGGGGCCAATAATTACATATGTAATGATTTATTACTTCACTCTGGCTTGTAGAACAATGATATGTTTGGAAATGGACATGTTTATGAATTATTGTCTCTGACTTTTAATTTCTTTTGAATCGTCAAGTGGAAATGCACCTTAAGGAATAAGAACAAGAAAATTAGATTCTTACCCTGCCCCAGATAGTACCTTGAAAGTAGATCACAAAATAAATAGCTTTGATGAGTTTGCCGAAAGATTCATCCTCACTGGAGAAGCAATGACCGAAAACAACAGCACAAATGATATTTGCAATTGCACGGACAATGGAAGTGTGGGGGTCAAAAGGTTTGCCTGTGAATATGGGAGGTGCTGTGAGAACTTCTGAATAGACTACAGCAAGAAAAACGAGGAAGACTTTTTTTTTAATGGTAAAAACAACAAGGGATCAGACTACTTTTAGAAAAATTTCACATAAGTGAAGCCTGGTTTAATACATATTAACTGTATGAATTATAACTGCACAAAATCCTAATTTTCAATCTGCTATTTACTCTTGTGAAATACAGTGATTATCAGTTTTGAAAAGACAAACATAAAGTCTCCTTTCCCTTCTTTGAATTGAGGTCTGGATTGTGTGGAAACACAAGCAATTAATTAGAACATATGTCTTCAAATATGGAGGTAGATATTTAAGTTTTGAAGTTAAAAAACAAAACAAACAACCCTCATCCCCCAAACAAACCAAACAAAACCCAACTAAAACAAACAAACAAAACAAAAAACCAGAACAAAATAATAGAATTTTCCTTTCTTAGTTCTGTTGAAATGACTTCTCTCTTTTTGGTTTTCAAGTATCAGCTTAACAATCCAACCATTGATGTATTTTTTTTCCACAGACTGAAAAGGCAAGGCTCATACATTAGGGTGGAATACATCTCCCATTGAAAAGGATTAAATCCAGAAAAAAATAAATTAAGTACGCATTTCAATGGCAAGGGCAACCTTTGAAGTATACTACTATGGAAAATGCATCCCTGACTTCAGTCCAATGCTTCTGGTTGTTCTTGGAAAGAGTAAATACATTTATTGAGTTTAAAATTGAGAAGGGATTGCATGGTAAGTAAAGCTTTGGGCTATACAGGGACTCAAGGCAGATGATATTTTTCATCTCCTACATTTTAAAGATGTGTGAATGTTGCTCTGGGAAAAGAGATGGGCCTGGTGCAAGGAGAGAGACCTCAGGCAACCTCCCTGTGCTTTCACATGGAACACGATGTGGGTGAGGGATTTGGCTGCTCAGAACATTTATATTTAATTGCTTTATTTTGGCAGCTTTCTAAAACTCTATTGGTTTCTATTTCATCCAGACCTTGAAAAGAATTTTTTTTGGATAACTGAACGATACATTCCTTGTGTTGGGGTTCTTCCTCTGCCAAATCCTAAAATTCTGCTGTCCTAGAATGACTTGCAGCAGGTCACACGCTGTGTATTTTAAGGAGGCTTTTTCTGTACTACTTGAGTGTAAGGCTCATTAACAGCTGTGCTGATAATAAACATTTTTTTAAACTCTTCTTATTTTAAAAAAACCCAATTTTATATTGCCCACTGTGCAGACAAAACATTTTTTTTTGCAAAGAATGTAATTAAGGAGCCAGTGGAAGTTCTGCTAACATCAACAATATCTATATTACTTGTAAAAATATACTGTGGAAGTTTTACCAGCCCTAATATTTCAGAAAAAGCTCTAAGTGTTGTCTTTCTAGTGAATTTACCTTTTGTATTTGCAAAGATATCCACAAGGTGACAGGCCTCTGTTTGAATTTGATGCTCCAAATTATTCTTACCAAGTGCCAGACTTCTTATAATTGTCATGCCAAAGCGTCTCTGCTGCTTCCAGGTGTGGCCATTTGTCAGGAAAATACCTGAAAAACACAGAAACATTTAGTTCATTGCTGAGAAGGGAAATCCATTCACTGCCAGAGGAAAATTTTGATTTAGATGAGGTTGTGTTCCACTAACAAGATAGAATTATTTCAGATTTCAGAAGCTGAGTTATCATCTCTGAGGATTTTATGACCCCCAGCTGCTCATAAATGTGTCCTTGGAAACTGAGTGGGTTTTGGTGAGGACTGGACAGCTTTGTTTATAGATATCTTCTACATGAGGAATCTCTTGGTTTAGAAATGATACAATTTAACAGTGACTTCTCCAGGCAAGTATTCCTTTGGATTTATTGGGAAGGAAAAAGACTGAGTGATGTGCTTTATAAGACAAGAAATTTTTGTTTTTTCTTTATCGTGCTTAGCTCTGCATGAAGCATTTTTGCAATGAAAACTCAGTTATGCCCTGGTACAGCAGTAGCTGATGTGTGTGCACAGGAAAACATCTTCCTTCTCTACACCTTGTTCTTTCTCAGTCTTGTGGAACACCTTGTACCTTTCTCGCCCATCATATCCCTGTAGAAAGGGGTGAGAGGTCTTCCAGAAACTTCTTCTGAGTGGGTGATGATGCCATCTTTTACTGCTTTGTATCCATTCAGAACAACCAGAGGTGTCTGTCCCATCCACAGTGTGTAGATGTTTCCATAGATGTTGGTTAACTGAAGAGTTGATAACAGGAAATTTGTAACTATAAACCAGGGAAAGCATGCACTCAAATATCAATTTATTTAAGAGTTCTCTGTAGTTGTAACAAAACCCATTTTTTGGCATCAAATTGAATTGCAGGTTTCAGAAAAGGATTATCTTTCTGTTATTAATGTGCTTTGGGAACAGAAGATATTTGTTCTTTATGGAATAGATGCTAAGGGCATATCTCAGAAGATGTCTGAAAATTTCACAGAAAGAAAACCAGCAGGTTACTTTGTCAGCTCTGAGTCAAAGAACAAATGGTTACAGGTAAAATCCCAGAGCTTTTCTCTTAATTTTATTAATGAACCAAAATTTTGGCATTTTCTTGTCTCTAACTTACAAAGAAAGAGATGTTCTTGCTTTCTTTTCTATGGCTTCCACAGGATATTTCTTATTTTCCTCTATTGTCATTCCTCACACCAAGCTTATATTTTTCCTTGTAATAGTGGGAAGCAAATTCCTAACTTAAAAACCAGTTTTGATTTGTTGTATTGTAAACAAAACAGCAATCAGATTCTCCTGCTTTGTTTTAGCAGTAGCCTGTTTATGGCAGGCAAGAAATCTTTTTGCTGTAAAAACAAGGAAGAAAAGCGTCTGTTTAGGGCACATGTTTGGTCTTCTAATGGAAATGTTCCAGTGGCACTGGTGTCAGGAAAGGAGAGCTCTGCTAGAAGTGGCTTACAGGGCTGGATATCAACACAGAAACAGAATGAAAATGCCAAAAAAACACCATTCTATGACAGTGCTTGTGAGAATGTAACCAAAAGAGAGAGAAAAGAGCAAGGACTAAGCAATGGTGGTGTTTATTACTCAGAAATATTTTTAATAGCGCAGGGTCCTCGGAATCTTTGAAACTGGCTGGTAATCAAGCTTGAGGTTTAAAAAAATAGCATTTTAGGCTGTACCTATGCAATGCACAATTTAAGTTAAAATATATTCAGACTGATTTTCCACCACAGAGATAAATAAATACCTTACTGAGAGTTTCTCGGCGAAGTTTGAAGTCCAGCAGCCATAAATTTCCGATGATGGGGAGGGGAACTGGTCCTGGAGGAAGCTGGGTACGCATCCATTGCATCTTGAGGAACTGCAAAATCAGGAAACACACTACTAGAGCTATAAAAATCTCAGTAATCCCCAACATTTTATCAAAATTTGAACTTCTCACTGGGTTTTGACTTTTTTGGTATTATCTTTTTTTTTTTTTTTTTTTTTTTTGTGTATGACTTCTGAAAATTTGTATTTGTGGAGATGTGCTGCTTCTACTGAATCCAAACTCTTTCTAAGGATATGCCTCCTGTAGCCATCTCTCTGACAATCTACAGATCTACAGTTTCCCCAAGCTGAAGTCCTTAGAAAACCAAATTGTGATCCTTTGTGGTTAGCCAAGCCACACCCACTCTTTTTTTATGGTCTGTAATTGTGATCTGTCTCTTTTCTCACTTAGAATTTTGTTTCCTTATTAATCTTGAAAGTGGGTCAAAGTGCCAATTATTGAATAGTTATCCCAGGTTTTCAAGAGTTTTGCATAATGGTAACACCTCAGGCACTTTCATGTTGTTAAACATTGAAATGCATTAGCAAATGTCATTCTGAAATACTACGATTATTGTGTGGTTTCTTTATAGAAGAAGAAACATCTATGTGATATCTGAGGTCTCTGAGGTGTAAAAGAATGAATTCATGCAGCATAAAGCTAAACAATTGTCTTTAATAAGAAAAACAAATGGTAATTTAATAATTTGAAGAGTATCTTCTTTCCCCTTTTATCATATCCTAGGTTATGATATTATGTGAACACGAGTGAGAGATTACTTTTCTATCCATCAGATTATATGATGTTTTCTAACTTTTCTTTTTAAAAAAATTTAATTTTATGCTAAGTTTTAGAATCTTCTGGTGCAAATTTTGCAGATGAAACCATGCACAGGTTCTATTAGATCTGTGGAAAAGAACAAATAAATGGAAGAGGCAAAACTTTTAATCCTTCCTGAGTTGTGGATCCCGTAAATTTATCAGAGAGGTTTGTACCAGTGTGTAGCAAACTTTAACTTGAGACTTACTTTTCATACTTACTGATATACTATGCAGTGGTTTTCAACACTTTGTTCAAGAACCTAGCTAATTCTATCTTCAAGTCTAAATAGGAGATTAAGGAAATCCATGCAATTGTACAAGTTGCATGTTTCAAAATTTTATCATAATTTCGCTGAGCAGGCCTGCTGAATTTTTCAGTCTGCACTTCTCAGCTCAAAAAGTTTCTGCAAATCAAGATAGTCAACTGGAAAAAATATATGTTGTAATCCTGAAATATAAAGGTTTAATGCTATCCATGGGCTTCTTAAGAACTGAATTAAAGTTCAAGAAACTGAGAGTTACAGCTGTGGACACTCCTTTCAGTTAGTTTTCTGATGAGCTCATTTTTTTTGGTGTGTGGGGGTTAGTAAAAGAAAATGTGGTAAATACAGTCTTGCATGATTCAGTCTTGAGAAATGTGTAGGTGACAATTGGTCTTTTTTTCTGGAGTAGATTGTAATAACTTCAGATTCCAGCAGGAAACACAGGGGCAGTTTCACAGGGTAGCAGTGAAATTGCAGCATTTTCTTGCCTTACTTTCCTGAGCAGCCACCACCAGAATTCTCTGTGCAGTTTCATGCACCACTTCTGCTTCAGTGTGCTGCATGTGCAGATGCTTTTGCAGGAGGTGTGGAAGTGGAGCAGCCATCAGAGGCCAAGGACATGCCTGTTCCTCTGTTAGCTGGTTTTTTAGGGTTTTTTGGGCAGTGAGATGGAAACAGAAGAATTTGATAAGCATCATTTCCAGCAGCATGTTTCTATGAATCTTACAGTTGAAGAGTTAAATCAACAAAAAACTGAGGGAAGCAATTTGAAATTCAATAACTTTTATGGTTTTGTTAGCCAATTCTGGCAGTTCCATGTGTATATCAAAAATCGCAGTGTTACTGAGTCATGCTGTTGAGCAGTTATTTATCCACCCATTTTTCAGATTTTGATGCTATTTGAGACTTTAAAATGAGTTACCTGATGAAACTATTTAACTAACTTCACTTGCTGCTTGTGTGCATGAGAATTTAATTTCTTCATTTGTTTTATTTCTCCCCATTTCATCCAGCTGGTCCTGTGTGGTTAAAAGGAAGTGAGTGCTGTTCTATTTCTTATTTGTGCACAGAATCACTTGTTAAGTTTGCAAGTTTTGCAGCAGTTAAAGGCTCCTGAAAACTCTTGGTGCTCTCATGCCTATCAGTGAGGGTATGATTTTTACACTTAAAATAACGAGTTAAGCCATGAAGTTGCCCACTAATAATAGTGATTATGATGCAACTTAAGAAAACAAAAAGAAAGAAAAGGGCTTAATGTGAGAGAAATCTGGGTCAGCTGAATAATTCTGAGCCCACCACAAGCATTAGTCTGAGCCTGACCCTTTGAACACTGTGGGCAGTGTCTTTTCCAGCTGCTAGGTGAGAGCTGTGGGCAAACTGAAATACAGCGAGGCAAAGTTATTTTACAAAACATTGGGCTGAAGTTCACAAGTAGAGAAAAAGCAAGGAAGCTGTTTCAATAACTGTGGATTTTAATATTTTCAGTACATGTGTGTAGTAGCTGTTCACATAAATCTTGCTTGATCTCCTCTGACTCTAATACTAATGCAAGAGCTGCATCTCCACTTAAGATGACAGCTATTGAGTTGGATTGTTTTGAGCAGATGTGGAAACCTGCTTTTGTAATGAAGATTTCAGGCCACAGGAGTGGGAAGCAAAGAAGAGCATCTTTAGGAAGGTTTGAAGTAAATGATAAATGTGCATATTGGGGGTGGAAAGGACTCCTGGCACACCTCTGCCCAGAGCGTGTGTCATCTGCTCTGACAGAAAACCAGGGCTCATTTTTTGTCTGTTGCAGGGACAGGCTCAGCACGTGCTAGAAAACACTGCCTGGTGCTCTTGCTGCCTGGCCTGGCCTCAAGCTAAACAGCAGAGATAAGCAGGTTTTGGGATTTGTTTGTGGGTTTGTTTTTTTTATTTGTTTGTTTCTCTTTTCCCACCCCCCCAGTGGAGACACTAATTTGGATTTGGATCAACTTAGCTGTCCCTTTCTCCCCTGCACTCCCTCATCTTTCAAGAGCTTCATAACTGTTAACTGTTATGAAGAATAACTGGAGCTGTTAACTGGTTGGAGGCATCAGAATTTCTCTGAGGGAAGAGTTACACTGACACTCTATGTCCAGGCAAGCACTTAGAGAGGGAGAATGTGGCTTACAGCATAGCTGGAATGAACACAAGACTGGGAAATGTGAGCAAAAGAAATTCCCATTCTGTGTTTCTGTTCAGTTCAGGAAAAGAGAACTTTGCTGACATGCATTATGAATAAAGTAGGTAGGTTTTTGCCTCCTGCTGTCGTCTGTTTTGTTGGGACTTGAAGATTGATGAGCTTTTTAGGTTGCATAGACAAAGTACAGGAATGGGACTTGAAATTTCAGATTCTGTTCCTAGATTTGTTCGTACCTTGTCTGTGACTGTCATGAATTTGCTTTATCACTCTGGGCCTAATCAACCCTATGTTCACTTTTCAAAAGAACTTGAAGTTTGACTAATGAAAGTCAAGCTGTAGATGGCAGGTATGACTGTTTCTGTTCTGTTCTTTCCCTGTATTTTATTCCCACTCCTCTGCTCTAAAACCTTCATTAGAAATGAGGGTTTTCTGAGCTGACTAAACATCTTCCATCTCTGCCAAGCAGCTCTTTTGACAGCATTTGTGATAATAATGAGTAAGGCTTGCATGGAGAGGTGCTGATCACATCTGATGAAGCTATTGGAACCAGGAAAACTGATTTTTGCCAAAACAACTTTTTGCAGAAAGCTTCTCTGTAAATACTTGTCTCTACCTACTTGATCTCACATTTACTTTATTTGTATTTTAGTCCGAAATTTGTGCACTTAAGTCCTGCAAATCACATACATTGGTGGAGTTAATTTCAATTGTTACTCTGCATTACAATGAATTGTAGCATCCATTGCTTTCTCTTCCTGCTAGTAATACACAATCATCTCAGTCATCTCAAAATAAAACCAGTTGGTATGTATAGTCTAATAGAGATTTACCAAGTTTTTGGCATCACTGGCATGCAGTGAGAGCAGAATTAGAAAAAGCAAGAGCTCTACCTATTAGGAAGGAAAGTGACCGCTGTAAACATTCCTCTTTTTGTTTTCCCATTGCTTTTGTTGTTGTTTGTTCTGTTTGGTTGGTTAGTTTTGCCTGTTTTGGTGTTGTAATGCAGAGCTATTCAGGTGAAAGCAGTGCAGACCTTGCTGTGGTGCTGGATATCCTCTTGGTGTGGGAGCTACCAAGGCCTGGTGCTCTTTTGATCTCCCTGGTTTGTGAAGTGCTGTGTCATCTTGGCAGTGTTCTGCAGTCAGCTGCAGAAGAGTTGAACAGAGACAAGAATTTCATAAAGTAACCACATACCCTTTTCTCACTGAAGTGTCAGGAAGAAGTAATTAATGTTGTACAGACAGTTTTACTTCTGGCATTTCCTAATGTTTGAGTATTTGCAGCCTCAGCATTCTTTTTGACAATTTTCCAGAGCAGTATCTCTTAGCCCAGATGCTGCACTTGGAATGTCAGATGCTGTGAAGAGAACAGAAAATTTGAGGTAAGACTTGTTCAGATTAATTTGCCAGGGGCAGAGGTTTAGAGACAGCCTAGGACCAACTCCTCCATTCCTGCAGGACAGTATGGTTATTGCAAATATATTTGCAATATATTGCAACTGATTCCTGAGCACTGGAAGAAATTTCTGGAATCCAACCCAGATTAATTACTGTGTAAGGAAGGATTTTTTTCTCCAGGGAAGGGTTCTTGCCCTTGCCAAGAGTGGTTGACATATGCTTGAATGCTACCAAAGAACTTGAATGAATGAATAAAATGTGAAAAGATCTTTCAAAACATGCCTGATGTCCCTTCTGCCAGCTGATAAATAACACCAATGGATTATGCAAGTGGAGTTGCAAGGATGAGTTGAGTGTTTTTGGACAGCAAATCTTGAGACAGAATGACAGCCCACAGCGACATCTCTGCTGTGAGATGTGAGGAGCAACAGCCTCAGAGAAAGCACAGGGCAAGCAGGGGTGTGGTGGAAACAGCAATTAAGATCTGTAATTGCCTTCTTGTGTTCTTTCTGCAGGGCTTTGTGTATTTTTGGGCAAGCAGTCAGCACACACGGAGTTTTTTGTCTTCTGCAATCTTTTGCAGGTGTTTAGATTCAGCCTGTCTGATGGAATTAAAGACATTCCTTTGGGAAGCACTGCACAGCCCCTATAAGGTCTGCTGTTCTTCATAATGTGGCTTGGTACCAACATTCCAGACAGCCCATTCCACTAGTTGTACTCTAGAAATCTTTTAAGAACTGCTCTTGTTTGTAGGGATTTGCTTTGTGTTGAGGAGGTCTTTGCATGTGCTGCTTCAAATGCTGTGAATTAAAAATAAAGCAAAGAATTACAGGCTCTGGAACTAATTCTGCTGAGCAAGACTCCTGCTACTGAGATAGGGCAGAAACTAATTCATAAAGCCTCATAGGGGACAAGAACTCAGCACCAAAATGGAACTTATTGTGATGTCTGTAACACTTTTTGCCAACACCACTAGTTATTTTTGATTCTTCACTGTGCTATTTACAATTGATCTGTATTGTTTACTGTGAAAACTCAAATTACAACAATTCATTGCTCTTGGTTCCCAAGTCTGCATCTGTACCCACTGTTGTACAAGGCTACTGGCTGCTTCCTTTTACCTCTGCCCCAAGAATGCTACAGGATCAGTGTTCCTGCCCTCACCTGACAGCTGCAACTTTGTACCTGAGTTCTTGGCATGCACGGAGTCAGTATTTTGAGTGACACCTTCCATAAAACTGATTGCTCAAAGGGATGTTTCTGGCTGAGGTTCCCACCTTCTCTGATCCAGCCTCTGCTGGATCTTAAAATAATGGTATCATTAGCATATTGCAGCAAGGTGATGTATTAAATAACACTCAAGAATGGAAATAATCCTCATTTTCTTGGATCAAGGACAGTGGTAGGAAAGAAGGGAAGTGAAAATTCAGAAATCTTCAATGTGACAGGGAAGAGTTAAGAAGAACAATACCGAGTCATTTCAACTGACAGATTTGTAGCAGTTTTATAATACGAGGTTGGAAGTGTGAAATGATGATAAGTGTAATTCTCATATCTCTGGTTTTGTTTCTTCTGAGTGCACAGTTCCTGAATCTGCAATGGAAGAGTCGTGGATTTCCTCCTGGACCAACCCCATTTCCCATTATTGGAAGCGTCTGGTGGATAAACTTCAGAGCAGATCATGGGAGCCTGAAAAAGGTATGTATTCACAGGTGAACTTAAGAACTTAAGTTCCTGTATTTGCAGATGAACTTAAGAACTATTGAGGCAAAACCTATAAAAAATGGTGATGGTTGTTGATAGGCTGATGTGGTAACAGAGAGAACCCTGAGAGAAGGTGAATTGTGGAAGTGAAGTGCCTGAAAAAGTTAAGGCAAAAACCTGCAGACAGTCTAATTCTTATGAAAGCTGATATGTGTACAACTTAAACAGAATTGAACATAGTAATTTTGCCTCAGAAAAGACTTAGATATTTAAGGGAATCTTTGGCCTTGAAAGAAAAATGTGATTCTCAGATTTTCTATCACTGACATATATTAAAAAAAAAAATATAAAACTAGGTGTCTTGAATTCAGAAGCTGTGAAAAGCATACCAGGACATCTTCTGCTGTCATGGAATGGAAACAGGATTGTATCCCATATGCAGCCAAATCCTTTGTTCCATCGTTTCTCTGAGGTCCAGTCTGGAATGTGCTCTCTGCAGATAAACTAAAGATGTAAATGATGGTGAAAGGAAAGAACTGATGAGAAGAATTAGGTCCATGATAAGCCTGTTAATACAGATTCTTTCTGTTTTCAACATCCTCCACTGAGCCACAAGATGTCACAAAAGAACCCAGTATGTTACTGAATTTTTCAAATTGCTTCCTTTCCTTATGTGTTAAGTGCAACTTGCAGGTCAGTGGGTAGCTGGCTGCAGCTGAAGGGAGCTTAAAAGATGGTGATGATAAAATTTTCTGATGAGTACATGTTAATCACTGTGAGAGGACAGACATGTACTGGTTCTTGGTCTAGCATCACGGATTTGGTCCTTGCAGAATACCCACAGCACTGCGTGAGAGGAGTCCCTATCACTACCCAGAGAAGGGATCTATGCTTAGATGCTCAGTTGAAAGTATTTCAGTGTAAGACAAGAAGAGTTCCTGCCATTGAAACATGAAATCTGTAGTACTAGAAGGGGAGTTACACCTGGAATTCACAATTTCAAGGAATTCTGGTTGTTGTCTGAGGGAATTAAATATGGAGTTGAAAAATTTAACCAAGAATGGGCAGGTGAAATTTCACAGGAAACCTTGCATAGATCCATAAAGACACAGGAGCATTTACCCTATTGTTGGTATTGCAAAGGCAGCCAAGGCCAAGTTCTAGAAAGGGACCATTTAGGACCATTTATTCTTGCTCATATTTCTGTGGGTGCTGTGTTCCCAGGGAGAACCCAGGTCCTTCCTGTGGAAAGCAGCCCCACCACAAAACTCAGTCACTGTCCCTTTTCATCTCCAGAACCCCTGAGTAGTGTTGGCTAGAGAAGAGCAGCCTATCATGTGTGCACATTTGTTGATGTTTCTCCCATGGGTTTTTTTTTTGGCACTGATCTTACCTGCAGCTGGCAAAAACCTATGGCAACATCTGCACCCTGTGGATGGGTCACAGACCTATTGTGGTGCTCTATGGGTTCCAAGCTGTGAAGAACGGTCTCACCAACAACTCGGAGGATGTTTCAGGGCGACTGCAGACCTACATTTTCAACAAAATGGCAGAAGGAAAGGGTAAGATGTTCATGTCAGTGGAAGGACTTCATCCTTGACTTTCTGTTTCCTTTTGTGTTTTTCTTACTGAAAACCTTTTAGTTCCCAAGTGACTTCTTCTGTCTGCTCAAGGTGAATTATATAATTCTGAAGCATCATCCTAAGTGGTCTCCAAATCCCACTGTCACCCCTGTATTTCAGAATCTTACCAGAGCAGCATGGTCTTGTTTGTCCATTCTTAGTGTTGTCTGCGTGTCCTGATTTGAAATAATCCTGAGTCTGTGGCCTCCTCTGCAAGCTGAGACTAAAGTAAATCTTTATGCTCCCAGCTGTTTGTTTACAACAAAGGCTGTGGTAAGGAAATCATATACACAACTCTGATCTTGTTCTGAAGTACAAAGTCACATGAAGGTCAGTGGAGCTTTAAATTTGTTAGCCAGTGTTCAAAGCATTATATTTGCTATCACAAACACTGCTGAATCACAGTGGATGGAGACTAAAGAGTGATATGTTTGAAACAGAAATAATTTAACTTGTTTCCATCAGCCTCTTATTTAGAGAATGTACAGCAGATGCCTTTACCCTCCATCAGGATTCATTTCAGAGCTACAGACTGGAAAGTTTTAATTTGTAATTCTAGCTAATGTAATTAGAGAAAAACCACTTTAAGATGTAGAGATTAAGTCTGTGGCCATTTCATCCTTCATTTGGAAGGATCTTGTATTGCCACTTTTTATCTGGGTGCTGTGGAGAAAAGTAGCTGAGTTGTGACAAGTGCCCTAAAATTTGTAATTTGTAGCAGGGATGGCTTTAACAAACAGCTGCAGCTCAGCTGCAAGTTCCTGATTCTGCCACACAAATACCACCTGCCTGTCCCTTGTTCCCAGGACAGCAGAAGGAATAGGGGAGAGTTATCCCAGTCTGTAGTGAAGCAGCTGTCTTGGGAAGCAAGCTGGCTTTCCCAGGGGAAGTGCAGGCTAGACTGGTGGAAGGAATTTCCCCACCAAGCAAATTAAATAATTCATGCTGGGTGGTCTCTGATAGAACACAGACTCACAGCAGAGTAGCCTGGGATTCCTTTTTGTCCCACAGGCACTCTTGATCCAAAGAAGCTGTTTGCAGATTGGCTAAAGCCTACTTTTCCTTCTCATTTTGGTTGTGTGGTTCTTGCCCTGGCTTCATTGTCCTTCCAGAAGGGACCTTTCCTAGATGAGAGCTCGATATTTGGTGTAAAGATCGTGGTAGAACAGGATCCCTCAAAGACCAGAGACAGATGCTTCAAAAATAATAGAATTAAGTTTGGAGGGCAGGTGTGTGAGTCCAGAGATCCAAGTGGGTTTTTTGCAGGGATGGGAATATCTTAACCAAGGTGTTTTCTCTGCCTCTAACAGCATTCAATTCAAAGAACACTGTCCTGAGCTGTCCCTTCTCTCTGAGTGATGAGAAGATGGCACTTACTGTGTTCATCATTTACAGTTGTATGAACTTTAATATGAAATTCATTCTTGGTGGCTAAAGGTATCTTGGTCTCAAACGGTCTCATCTGGAAACAACAGAGGCATTTTGGAATTGGAACTCTCCGAAAGCTGGGAATGGGGAATAAAGGAATGGAGCGTGGGATACAAACAGAGGCTCGTTTCCTGGTCGAGTTCTTCAGAGACAGAGAGGGTATGGCATTGACACAATGCTTGGGGGCAGACACAACACAGACTGCTTGACTCTAAGTGCAAACACTGCTTTTGTTACAGAATAGAATGGATTTGGAGCACACCTTAGATCGGCAGATTTAGGATAAGGTGCTAAAGAAATGCAGACCCCACATTCTGTGGGGTTTAATAACAGACTGGAAAAGGAGATGTGAAGGAATACAGCAGGGAAATCCCTGAACCCAAAATACAAAGTTTCTTTGTTTTTGTTTTTTTTTGAGAAAAAGCCCCTCAGAACCCTTGAGGTTATTGTACAGCTGGACCTCAGTGGTCTCTATTTTATGAGCAACACCAAAATTGGGATTTAAAAAGAAAAAAGAAAGCATAAAGGGAAGCAAATTTAAAAAACAAGGCCAGGAGTTTAAGATTTGAAGCATTTATGTCTTCATTTTTGAGTGGGGTTTATATTTTGTTGCATTTCCTAGTGAATTTTGGGTGTTTCTGAGTAACAGTATAAATATCATAGGGGACATCTGTTATAAAATGTCACTATAATCTTGTTCCCAAATAGCAAAGGAGGAGAAGGAAGTGCTTTGGAGATTAATATTTTTCTCTGTCTGCAGGAGAAGCTGTTGACCCTTCCTTCCCCATTGTCCACGCTGTCTCCAATGTGATTTGTGCTGTGGTTTTTGGACATCGTTTCTCCCTAGAAGATAAAACCTTCCACCAGCTGATTGAAGCCTTCAATCATATTGTGGCATTTGGGAACAGCCACATTTATTATGTGAGAATATTACTTATGAGATTATATATTGCTTATTAGAATAATACTAATATGCAACTTATTTGATTATTGAGCTCATTATTTATTGAAATGTAATTATATATCAGTATGTATATTATTAAAGTATTGCATTATTGAATGCTGATAAATAGTCTGACTGTGAATATGAACTGGACCCCCCACCGCTTTGGGTTTGACATGATTCAGTTATGAATATTGTATTAATAATCTTTATTGGAATGTCTTAACAAAGGTAATATGCTTGGGATAATGAACTTTCCTGTAATGGAAATATGAGTATTGCTAAGGTGAAAAGATGATACTCTGTGTGAGAATGAAAGAGAATGATATTTTTTTTATTATTATAATTTTTTTTATGCTAAGGTGGTAGACATAAAAGTTTATTAACATCAGACATTAATATTGATGCGTGTTACATCTATCTGCAAAAGTAAATTATTTTGTTGGTGAATTAACAAGGAAAATACAGATGGAATTATGCAGTAAGGATGGGAAAAAATCCAGGGTGGAAACTGTGCTGTCCCTAATTTGTGGTTTTCATGTGCTTTTATGTATTCAACATGTACTGAACATTTCTTTTTGATGCCACAGGACTTTTCCCAGAGAAACTAATTCAGTAATTTAACACCAAAACTGTTTATGCTACATGTCTATCACAAGGCTTCTCTTCAGTGTCACTAACTTCCTCTGTGCTGAATTCCTGCTCCCCAGATGTGTGAAGTGTTCCCGTGGTTTGCAGAGCACCTCCCAGGACCTCAAAATAAAGCAAGATTTTCCCGGGATTTTGTTCATTCCTTTGTAAGGCAGGAAATCAAAAGCCACAGGGAAAAAGGCAGAATAGATGAACCAGAAGATTTCATTGACTTTTACCTGAAGCAGATAGAGAAAGTGAGTAATCAATGCTGTACACGACACAGATCCAACCATAACGGGTTCCCTGCCCCTTCCCTGCTGTTTTCTGTCCACAACAACATTACTGCAGAACTCGACAAGTACAGCTTGAAAACTCTGCTTGTCAAACTCAAAATATGAACTTTGAATAGTTAGTTCAATAACTGGTTCTGGAAGTACACATTATTTACATTGGTTTGTTATCATATAAGGTGGAATCCTTAGTGTGGGCTGGGCAGCAGGGAGGACCTTGAAAAGGTGCAGGTATTTAGATGGCTGCCTAATTCTGATTCATTTTTGCTTCATTGTATTACTTTTGTGCAGAGTAGTGTTGTATGAGTATCATGACAATCTTCAAATGTTGGCAGTCTCTGCTCTGAAAAAAAGCATAAATCTTTAAAAGGATAACATTATATATTAGATAGATTGCTGAAATCAGCAAATGTGCTGAGAGTGGCATGGGTGGCACAAAACTACCTTGAAATGTGTTTTTCTGCTGTGGAACAGAAGTCAACATGCCACTTTATAAGGCAGCATAACAAGACTTATACACCTGACACATTCAACTGCAGCTGTAATTTAACAATATCAGCGTACTCATTTGAGTAAAGTCTTTGCCTGTATCTGTGTTCTGCTCAAGAATTTATATTTTCTCTGTCCTATAGAAATCTTGTTCCCTTAGATACAGTGATGACTGTCTATCTTAATGCTGTTACACAGCTATACCCCATTTTACCTTTCTCATTGACACTTGTAGACTAAAAATGTCCCCAATTCTACATTTGATGAAGACAACATGGTGCAGTCTGTTTTTGACCTTTTCCTGGGTGGCTCAGAGACCACAGCCACCACTCTGCGCTGGGCTCTGCTCTATATGTTGATTTATCCTGACATCCAAGGTGAGTTGTACACACAAACATGGATATGATTCAAGTAGAGCAATTTTCTGTATTTTTTCTTTGTTTTGGTTTTGGGTTTTTTTTGGTTTTTTTTTGGTTTTTTTTGCTAAAATCAAGGGTTTTTTTAAGATCATGCTTTCTTTTTTAAAAGATAATTCCTGAACTTTGCTTTTAATAAGCCAATGTAGTAAAAAAATTCAGACAGTTTTTAAAATAAATTCACGGTTATTTAGGTTCTGATATTGTATTGGGTCTTGTTGATTTTTGTCAGACTTTCAGCACTGTAAGCATATATTGGGAGATACAGGCTGAAAACACACAAGGTGAAATAAGAGTTTGGGTTAGGGAATAGTGATGCTTTTCTGGTATCCAGAGTGTGTAATAAGGTTGTATTATTTGAGTTCATTAACTGAGACATCAGCTGAATTTCTGTAAAATAGATATATTTATTCTAATATATGGGAATGTTAAACAGAGAAGGAAGAAAATAATAGGAAGACAAAAAGATGATCCAGAAATTCTAGACAGGAGTATAAGTTCCATACCAGTTTCAAAATTTTTGGATGATTTGGTAGAGGGTTTTCAGAGGTGATGAATTATTAAACCATGTTCTTGATTCTCAGGCTGAGGGCTAGAAATTCTTTTCGTGCTTGTGGTGCTAGAATGCTAGAAGAACAGAGCCCTGTGCACACACATGAATTTCAAATTCGGATAAATTATAAAGAAAAAAATGCCTCTTAGCTTACTAGCCCAAGTTTTAAGTACGAAATCTGACCCCAAACCATCTGAAACTGTATAAGGTGTGTTAGTTACTGAAGCTTAGATAGCAGTCCAAAGAGATTAACACTTGGTGATGCTTTAGTAATATGATCCTGTTTCAGTTCTCAGTATTACACATGTATCAGCTTGATGGGATGGCTTGCTTGCCCTCATTAGTGTGCTGTGAGTCTGTAATTAACCTGGAGTAAAATCAACAACTTGATTTGATCAACAGAATTGATCTCTTAATAAGAAGGTCTTGTTATACTTAGAGTTTTCTCCCCCTCCTTTTAATATAATGCTCCATAAATCTGCTGAGCCTGTGGAAAGAGGGTCTGAACATAGAACCTATAAACTGGGAAACAGAGTGTAGTAAAATCATTATTAGCTGGTTGTATAAATGCATTTGCACTTTAGGATATGGTAAGTATAAATTCTTTATATATTGTAAATTTTTCAATCACTACTATATTCTAAAAAGGAAATGAAAACTGTTTTGCACCAAATAGCATTCCTGTATTTATAATGGGTATTTTAATTTTTTTTAGACAAAGTCCAGAAAGAGCTGGATGCTGTTCTGAGTCCCTCCCATCTCATCTGCTACGAGGACAGGAAGAAGCTGCCATACACAAATGCTGTGATTCATGAGATCCTCCGCTTCAGCAGCATTATTTTAATCACAATTCCTAGAGAAGCTGTGAAGGATACCACAGTTTTGGGGTATCACATTCCAAAGGTACAGGTATCCTTTCTATTCCAATGGGACCTTTGGCCACGAGTAAAGGTTTACCATTAAACCCTTTCTTCTCCAGCTCAGGACAGGAAGATCATTTCACTAGATTTAGGATAAGGTGCTAAAGAACTGCAGACCACACATTCTATGGCATTTGCTAACAGACTGGAAAAAGAGACATGAAGGAATAAAGCAGGGAAATCCCTGAACCCTAAGTACTGAAGTTTCTTTCCTAATTTATTTTTTAAGAAAACCTCCCCTCAGAACCCTTGAGATTGTTTTTCCCCTAACGATGTAAACTTTAATTTCTGCTGCCTTTCCATGTGCAGAATTATGGCTGGAATCTCTGTTGGCACAGATAGAACTGTGCCAAGCACATCTTCCTTTCAGGGCACTATAATTATGGCCAATGTAGACTCTGCTCTTTTTGACCCTGCCTATTGGGAGACGCCTCACCAGTTCAACCCTGACCATTTCTTGGACAAGGATGGAAATTTTGTCACCCGAGAGGCCTTCTTGGCCTTCTCAGCAGGTGAGTGCACTAAGAACTGAGCCCAGTTATGTAGGTTAGATGAAGCTGTGTTATTTTCATTGTGGAGAAGGCCAAAGGGGAGTGTTACCCCAAAATGCACGAACATGTGGTTTTCCCAGCCCAGAAAAATGTTTGTCTGCAAGAATAAGTTGTTTGGCAATTGTATAAACACTTGATCTTAGATTTTTATGAAAATGCAGAGAAGATAAAATGAGTAAGGTCCCAGAATTCCCAATCACTTAGGAGCTTGAGTCTTTACACTGCTGCCCTTGGTCCTCCTCTGTATATGTCAGGTTATACCATTACAGTGGCTATTCTGTGCCAGGATGCTGTGCTGGAGCTGATTTATTTTGTATAAATAATTCAATATTCATCAGTGCAGAGAGATGAATGGGAGATCCAGAAGCTGGATCAAATACATCCAGAAATCTATGTCTTTCCTGTGGATCTTCTGGAATCACTCTTTCACCAGTGTGTGAGTTTATAGAAGCTTAAACAAACAAAAGCTCTGGGGGATTATGCCAGGAGGGAATAGCCTGATTGTCAGAGCTGTCAGTTGAGATGTGAAAATGTCAGGCTCAGGTTTCTGGTCTAAATTGGGCAGCAGAGGAATTGGTTTCTCACATCCAAATTGAATAACCTGACCACTGCATTTCAGAGTTTGTCGCTGTCTGTCTATGGGAATTATATCCTGGACAGAGTTAATTGATAAATTGGGAAGAGATTTTTCTTTAACATGTTCTTTTCACTGAAACCATTATGTAGGAAAATGTTTCATCAGGTGTAGAATGTCATCTGTCTTCTGATTTTTCACTGTTATTAGGGAAGATAAGTCAGTGCTAAGTGGAAAATGTGAGGGAACCTAAAGATGCCTTCTTGTCGTTTTTATTTGGAATCAGAAGACTGAAATCTCTTTCATAAATTTAGAGAGTCCTGTAGATTAGGAAGCAAGAATGAAACTTCTGAGAAGCATCTCTGGTACCTTTTCTATAACATGGGCAGATACTGCTAAGATGAATTGCAGATATCTCAGTTGTGTGTCCAGTTCAGTCTGAGAGGAAATTGTCAAATTCAGCAAAGCTCTTAGTTCCTTGCTGAGCAACGCTCCTGTGAAACAGGTGCTGGTTGCAGACCTTGGTGGGGTCTGACTTCTCTTTCCATTCACCCCTTGCAGGTCACCGTGTTTGTCTGGGAGAGACGATGGCCAAGATGGAGCTTTTCATCATATTCTGCAGCCTGCTGCAGAAATTCAAGTTCATTGTACCAGAAGGAGTTAAGGAAGTCAGCACAGACATTATCTTTGGGAGCACCATGAAACCCCATCCATACAAGCTCTGTGCAGTTCTGCGCTAGGTTGCTCAGCATTAGAGATTTAAGAGGCACAGACACAGGTTTGGTAGTGTGCTGGTATTTGTGCAGCTTTAGGGTTCTCATTTTTAGCTCAAATGCAGTGTAAATCTCTCATTGTTGTGTTACATGTCTTAGGAGCCAGTGCTGAAAAACACTCTGGTTTCCTGTGTCTGGAAAGTGTCTGTACTTTTTTTCTGCTGTGTTACAAATGAAATAAATGTAGACAACTATTGCTCTGTCTAGTCTTACTAGAAACTCGGCAGAATCTTACTGGAGGGAGCAGGAACACCAGAGCCAGATTCCGAGGAGTCTTCCCATACAGTCTCAAATCCAGAATGGTGTGTGGGAATGCTGTTCCCGGAGGTGGTGGCTCTGGGCATTGCCAGAGCTCCCAGCTATGGTTGCATGGGAACACAAAGCTGTGGAGGGGCATCTCAGCTTGCTGGGAGCAGATTTGTCTATTTAGCCAAGAGCCACTGGCCGATGATCGCTAGAGACTGGAAGTAACAGAGAGACAACAGTGTAACCCTTCATTTGGCTGTGAGGCTTCTGACTCAGGCCAAAAGCAAAGGCAAACCCCTCCTATTGCCTGCTGGAAAATGCAGAGGGAAGCCCCACTGCTGGTGAAATGCAGTGGGTAGAATCAGATAAGGACCAGTGGGCTGGCCTGGAAATTCTTTTAATTTTTTTTTTTTTTGTTATATGCTCTTGTGGTGCCTTTGAGAGCCAAATCTATGAAGGTGGGAATCCTCTCACGCACCAGGGTTTGTAACAACGATGATGTATAGCAGATTAGGTTTGCCATGTCTCCTCACTGATGCCCAAAAGCACAGTTCAGGGGGAAGCTTGCAGTCTTTGCAGTCTTGTGCAGCAAAGCTTGGTGCCTGCAAAAGAGGGGCAGAGCAGGAGACATTGACGTGGTGTTCCCCAGAAGCTGTGGGAGAATCAAAGCTCTTGAGAATTTTCTGTGAGCAGAGGGGCAGCTGCACACAAGCAGCCTTCAGAGAGCTGAGCTGAGCCTGCTGAGTCCAAACCCACACTGAGGGAAGAGCTGTGCAAGGTGCAGCTGGCAGAAGCAGGGTCCAAGCAGGGCTAGTGGACAGCAAGTGCCAGAAGCCACTCTTGCTGTGGGACTGGCCTTGTTAACCACCCTGTAAAGTTTAAACCCAAGGTCAGAGTGCAGGTTACTGTTGCTCTACCTGTTTCCTTCCTTGAAAAAAAGACTTTACAGTTGTTATTGCAAGCATTCTTCAAGGACTAGTTGGAATTACTCTGTTTTATCCATAGTGTCATGGGCTGAAAGGAAGGGAGAGAAGAGAATGGACCAGCAGCTCTCCTGCCGGGAGTGAAGGGAGGAGGATTCACTTGTTAGAGAAATACCTTTCTGTTCTTCTGAGCTCTCAGAACCCCCAGTTCCTCAGGCATTAAGTTCTCTTCACTGAAGCTGTGGCAAATACAGCTTACAAAACCTTATCAGGCTTCTCTCTTCTCAGCCTTCTAGCACCATCTTTTATGAGGAGAAAAGCAATTTGTATTCTCTTTGACATCTCTCCCAAAGATTTGGCAAAGCTGTTTGACAGCTGCCTTCCTACATGCTATGTGCAGGCAGTTCATGTCTAGGTTGAGAGGTGCAATCACCAGAACGTGGCTAATCTGTGTGGAAAAGTCAGAGTGAGCCTGGAGAGCCAGGGGAGATGCAGATCAGCCAGCCAGGACTCTGCAGGGGCCAGATGGGGCTGTAAGTGAGCAGGGCAAGCAAGCCTTGGGGCTGTGAGTCTCCTCCCAGGAACACTTTGGAAAATACTAAACTCAGAGCTGGGAGCAGTTTGAGATGAAGAAAATGCAACACCAATGAAGGAACTAAAAGTCCCTAAAGTGATCCTGGAAGTCAGTAATTCAGTTCTTGAGGCTGATCCCAGTTCAATCAGTGGGCCAGCAAGATGGGTAAATGTTATTTCTCTGCCCTGGTTCTGGGGTAAACCAATGTCCTTCACACCTCACAACTCTTATTTCTAGCCGTGCCAGCTCTGCGAGGTTGGTACATGAGCAGCAAGGCCATCTAGGTGGCTTCCCAGAGTGCCACTTGCTGCTGTCATTGTCAGATGAGCTGAGTCTAAGCTAATGCTTAGACTCAGCAAGTCTAAGTGCAAGTGCCAAATCTGTGCTGATTATGTTCAAATGCTGCCCTTTGCAGAGCTGGAGTTGCTTAGTTGTATGAGAGCACTTGTGAAAGAAGCTTCAGAGGTAGCTGTATGTCATCTTTGTTCCTGCTGCAGGCAATCCAGGGGGATTAGCCAGAGGCAAGCAGAGGGGTGAAGAAATTTTGCTTTCTGCTTGGTCAATGAGACTGTGCAGCCCCACTTCCCTGTGCAGCTGAGCAGAGAGTGGGAGGACACTTGGGTGTTAGATCATTATTACCATCAAACTCCTGTTACCCAATGATCAGCTGACATCTTTTATGGTCTGTGTGCCCTAGGCACAAAATTAAAAGAGTCACCCCCCAAACATCTTCCAATATAAACTGTGAGGAAAACTATTACAGGAATAGCAGAGAACATCAGAATCAACAGTATTGGGGTGAGTTAAGCAGCAGAGCATGTAGTTGGTGCATATGATGGCTGAACTGCTCAGTAGCTGCACTGCCAACCCTCAGGAAATTTATTTTTATTTCTCATTCTTGCAAGAGGTTTTTATGAAACCAGGGCCGTGGGCAGAGATTTTTGTCACAGCAGGAGTCATGGCACAAAGAGGTGTATAATTAACCTATATTTTGTGTCCCTTGCAGAGGCAATGATTGAGAGATGTGTAACTGTAATATAACGGAATGATGTCATATATACTTTAAAATAAGAACACTTAATTCTCTGGGATGGGGAAGTAAAAGTTATAAAGAGGGGAAAGACAGAGAGTCACAGGAGTGTCAAGTGTTTTTTCTCTTTTCAGGGAGGTAGCCCAAAAGCAAGATAAACTGGATCTCTCCTCTCTCTACACAGCTGTAGAATTGTAGAGAGACAAAGTAGCTGTGTAAATCAGAAGTAAAATGTTAACAGTGAGTGAGGTGCTGGTATTTTTTGTGGTGTCTCTGCTGTTGATACAGTTTCTGAAACTGCAATGGATGCGAAGACGATTTCCTCCTGGACCAACTCCATATCCCTTCTTTGGAAATCTGCTGCAGATGAACTTCAAAATCCATCATGAGCATCTTAAAAAAGTATGTACTTTCTGGAAATCTATTAATGGACTCAGTAAGCTGATTGAAAAGTAAATGTGTTTAACATAGTCTTATTTTGAATGCTAGGGAGGGATTTGTTCTAAATTGCAAAAATGTGGAAGTAGGTAGAGATAATTAAAATATCTGTTTGTGAAAATTTGCACTTACTATGAAAAATATACTTAATACCTTATGTGCATATGAACAAAAACATCATCATCATCATCATCATAGTCCTGTCTTATACATAGGAAAAAAGATGTATTTTAAAGTAGACTCAGTAATTCAGTGCAGTCTTTTGGATGTCTGAATTTTGACTGTTGTTGCACTGACATTTTCCAAATATCCCATGAAATAGCTACTGGGGACATGTGTGTTTCCAGTATGGACAGGATGATTTTTTCATATACTTATTCAATGGATTTTTTGGAAAGATCTTAGAATAAATTTTTTTCTGACATACAATTTATTCAGATTTTCATAAGAGATTTCAGTCTGCTTAGCAAGACCGAGTTTTTACATGGCTAAAATAATGCACAGTATGCCCAAACTCTTTTCTAAGTCCAGTTGTAATGTGCAGCTCTTCTGAAGTTTGTATCCTGTTGTTTTATAGTTCTTATGCATCTATACTAAATATTTAACATTTAAATATGTCAGTAATAGCACCTCACTCTCCCTCTTCATTCTCTATCTTCATTTCCCCAGGTTTTTCCATGTCCTGCCAGTTCTGTCCTCCTGAGCTGCATATTTCAAGGCAAAGTGATATTATTCCATAACATAAAATAGTAGCTAGTGCCTGTCTGCTGTATTTTCTTCTATTTCTGACATCCCAGACATGAAGAGTAGTACTAGTCACCACAAGGTTTCAAAAGCCATGAACTGGTCCTGACAAAAATGAAATTAAGCACAAATGTGCAAGCACAAGCACATGCATTTTTGCTCACTGTACATAAGTATTCCTTCTTGTTTGCTCCCAGGCAGAAAAATTTTGCAATCCTCTAGTCCTGCATTTCTTGGGTTGTCTTAGCAACACAGCACTCTTTCCAGCCTATTTTGCTACTTTTCTAGCTCCTGATTGAGCAGCCAGGGGAAGGACTGTCCTGCCTGCTGCCAGCGATGCCTGCGTGCACGGCAGCTGAAGACAAGGCTGTCACGGCTGAGCTAGAAAGGAAATTCCTACATTATTCAGCTCCTTGACTGCTTTTGGTACACTTGACACACAAAGGGGAATCTGTAGATGGTTCATATTAAATTCATGAGCTACTGCTGTCTTGTAGCAAGTGGTGAGGATGGAAGAGTTCATCTACAATGAGTTTGAATCATAAGACATAATAAACAACATCACAGACTTTGGCAATATTGGCTGACATTTTAGAACCATCATGACCTTTAATAAATGAGACTTTAGATAGAAACCCGACTTCAAACTATATTGTATGTAAGAACATATCTGATGCTCTCTTCTCAAAGCCAGTCACCCTTAGGGCATCTGCCCAGGGGGAAGATCTGGTCCATCTTCTTTGATTTAAAAGCACCATTTCTCACTCTTGTTATTCTGATCCTGCTTTGTTCTATAGATGGCCAAAATTCATGGTAATATCTTCACCTTATGGTTTTCAAACACTCCTGCTGTTGTCCTGCAAGGGTTTCAGGCAGTGAAGGAAGGTCTCACTGCTCATGCTGAAGATGTTGCTGGAAGGCCCACAAGCAAAATTTTTCACATTCTGACACGTGGAAATGGTAATTATTATTCTCAGAAATTCTTTTAATGTGTTCTATCCCTAGTTCTGAATATTGATTCAGAGCCTAAAGGTCCTTAATTTACATCAGGAAAAAAGTTTTAATTTTTGTGAGTTTTTAAAAACAATTCTATTCTATATTCTGTCAGAACAATAGTGACATACATAGCTTAGAGCTAATGTAAGAGCTTCTATACTGAGAATAAATGGCTAAAATGCAAAAAGAGAAATGTTGCCAGACTACTGTAGAAAAATTGAAAAAATTAGAAAAAAAGAGAAGCTTCTTGGATGTACAAATCCATTAATTTGGAAGGTGCTGACAGCATTTGTTCATTATGATTCTAGGTGTAATATTTGCTAATGGTCATCTCTGGAAGCAGCAGAGGCGTTTTGGAATTGCAACAATGAGGAAAATGGGAGTAGGGAAAAAAGATAAGGATTATCTACTGCAAGAGGAGGCTGCTCACCTGGTGGAATACTTACAGAAAACAAATGGTATGTGAGGGTGGGCAGGGCAGTCTGTGCAGTGGGAGACTTTGCTGGAGAATAGGGCTCTGGTGGCTTTTGAAACTCTTTGATTACAAAAATGGATTCAAAGTGTATGTGCAGAGCTGAGTCTCAAAAGTCTGTATATGCTACCTGCATGAGATATTTATTTGCTGAAGTGTGAAACCCCACAGCAAGCTCACAGAATTAGAGATTCCTGTATTGTTATATATATGTCTAGTTACATATTTATAATATACTGGTGTATATATACTGGTCCCTATCGGTGTTTTTACTTCTGAGTTCATTCTATGTTACTTATGGTAACAGCATCAGGGTAACAGCAAACAATAACAAAATCAGTGTCACAATGCCTCCTATTCCTGTGTAGAGAAGAAAAAGCATAAAATACGCAAAGTTTTGACCAAGGATGCACAGACCTGTGCTCTCCTCTGTCAAGTGTAGTAGAGAAATCTCAGCTCACACAGCTTATGGTGAGCTCCTCAGTAGGAGTTTGTTCAGATTGTGGTGCTGAAAAATGGGGTGAATCAATGGCTAGGTTGAAATATTCTAATATGATAAAATGATATATATTCTAATATGGTAAAATGATATAAAAGAAGACTAGAAGGTGGTTCTCTTCTCAACTGATCTGTGTATTTAATGTCTCAGCTGGTTTTGTACCCTGGTTATTGCCAAACATGAGATCTGCTGATGCCAAGGTTTGATAAAATCAACATTTTTATAATTAATACTACTAATTCCATTTCCACCAGCAGTTTTTCCTTTTTTTAACCAACAGTGCTTTTTTAGACATTAGAAGTTACTTTTTCACTCAAGCCTTTTAACAATAAATTACAATTTGCCATCCAGTGATCTAATTGATGTCAGAAATATTTATGAAATTTTATCTGCTCCCCTCTCAGTGAGAAAAAGCAGGAACAGGAAATATTAATGGTGAATGCAGTCCCTTGTGTTTACAGGAAAACCTCTGGACCCCACTATGCCTGTTGTTCATACAGTCTCAAATGTGATTTGTCTTGTGATTTTTGGACATCGTTTCTCCAGAGATGACGAGAATTTTCACCGCCTGATTGAATCCTTTGACACCATTTCAGCATTTTTGAACAGCATCTCCTTCTTTGTGAGAAAAATCAATTTTGTTTGTTTGCTTGCTCTCTATAGATAGATGGTGCAAAAAGGCGACTTGCTTGTTACTTTTGTAACAAAAATAAATACTAGAGCACCTGGAATTTCTGGAGAGCACATTAGGACAGTGCTTCCAGATGCCTGGTTCAAAACTTGTTTCAACTGCTTGTGCTTCATCGTAGCACAAAAATTTCCTGTGTCTGGGGGACAGGGATGAAAATGCACATTTGTTGCATCACTGAGAGATGTACAAAGGACTTCTTTGCAAAAGTGCCACCTGTACAACTTCAGTGATTGAAACTATATCTGAAATCAGTAGTAAAATATGGGTTAAATTGTCTGAAAAGCTCTGAAATAGGCTTATCCTAATTTGCCTATTAATTACCTATCTGGTGAACCGGCTTTCTTCATTCTGTCATATGACACGGCTGTCAAAAAATGTCAAGAGTAAATGGATTTTTACTTCTTCCTTCACTGCTGCCAGCTGACCTGATAGAAACTGGAGTAGAGAAACTGCTTTGTGCAAAGGTAACATGGCATGAAATTGCTTAATGGCAGCTTTTCCCTACAGTTTTCGACAACAGCACCTGTACCACATCTGCACATCCTTACAAGAATACAGTGACACAACAGAAGTCACCCTCCTTTAGCTGCTGGATGATATCTGTCTCCATTCAACTCCTAACTCCACTTCTGGTCCCCTGGAGAGAAAAAGTCTCTCCTGCTTCTGTATGTGCATCTGTGACTGCAGCTGCCAAAGCAGCAGAACAGGTGGCCTCAGACTGGGGCAGTTTTATTATGAATCATTTATGAGAAGGAATCATGGTACTGTGTGTAGTCAAAAAGTGAATTTACCCATGGACAAGGCAGCTGCTTCTGCAGAATCTGTTGGAACTCATCCAGTTCTGTGTCTTGTGTGATTTCCACCGCCTCTGACTGACTGGAAACTGCTGTAAGCAAGGTCCTAGAGGATTTGAGCACTAATTTGATACTTTTGGTAGATAAGCTAAAATAAAATGACTTATTAGTAACTATCCCAGAAGATGCCAGTGGAATGATTCCTAAGCTACCCTTTTAATCAGGGTAGACACAGGTTCAGCTATTTCCAAACTGCTCTCAGTAGGTATTTGTATAAGTTGTTTTTAAAACACCTTAATAGTGTGTCCAGAGCCAACAAAATTGTTTTAGTCCAGCATTTCATTGTGTCCCACTCTCCAGAGTGCTTTTACAGGAATGTACAGTCCCTTAATGACTGGCTGTACTTACCTGTTTTCCTGGTAAGAGGACAGGTAGTGCTAAGGAAAATTATGCAGTAGGGTGAAGAAGAAATAGAGCTGGGAATCTGAACAGGCTTGTGGGGAGATAAATCTTTGTAATGCACCTGCCACTTAAATAGGTGAGCCCAGAAGTTAAGATCTAACATCCATTATAATATAGGTATAATTTAAGCTGCAGTAGTTCTGTAACTAGAAGGACATGATGCAGTCTGTAAAAGGGGGAAAACAAAAATGAAATGAAGTAGAATGGAATGGATGTGAGAAGTGTTTTACTTCTTTTCTGCTGATATATGGCTTTATGACAACATAAGGACAAGAAGGTGAATATGGTGAACAATGAATAAATGGGAGGGAAGCCACACAACTCAGTGATTCTGTGTCATTGAGTTATTTTGCACATGACACAAATATGATCTATTTGCTTCTTATATATGAGAAGGCAAATGTGGGTAAAATTCCCATGCATTCACTATCCTATTGTAAGAAAATAAACCTGGGTTTGGATAGTTCTATTTTCACTTAATAGATGCGTCAAGGAAGTCAGCCTGGATCTGGTTTTTTTAACAATGAAATAGAAATTTTATGTGTGTTGGAGAAAGTGAGATTAGGGACAGGTTTCATGGGAGATTCTTGGTTCAGCTGAGCAAAGTTCAGCCCAGCAAAGAATTGGGGTAGAGAGGAATTTAATTTATTCTTTCTACATCACATTTTATTTATATAATCTCTAAGTGTGGGTGTGTATATATATATATATACACAATACTTTATCATATAAAACTGAGAGAAATTTTGATTTTGCTCCTGGGAAAAGTAGAATTAAGAAAGGCTTTAATCTTTAATGAATCATGGGATAGGCACTACCCCTTCAATCTAATGCTGATTCAGTCACCAGTCTTTCACTTGTTTTTTCCACTACCCAGAAGCCTGAATTAGGATTCAAATTTAGTTTGCTAAATGTCACATGTTTATATGTAATATCACATATCTAAAATATCTCTCTTACAGATATATGAGTTGTCTCCCTGGCTTGCTGGTCATTTTCTGCCATCAGTTAAAAAGCTTAAGTCCTGTGTACATTTTGTGAATGATCTGTTAGCAAAGGAACTTGAAAGTCACAAAGGAAAAAGAAAATTTGATGAGAATCAATGTTTTGTTGATTACTATTTGGATGAGATAGATAAAGTGAGTACCTCTGAACTTCTCTCACACTTCATTAACAAAAAGGAATTTTAAGTGTTTTTTTTATTATGATGATGTCTAATATAAATTTAGAAGTGTATGATTTCTCCAGGTGGTTTAATTCTTCTTTTGTGTGCCATAACTTTCTTTTCAATCCATATCTGCAGACTAAAGGAGATGCTGATGCTACTTATGATGAAGTAAACTTTCTCCAGACCATTTCTGACCTCTTTATAGCAGGCATAGAAACTACAGCCACCACTTTACTGTGGGCATTGCTCTATATGGTGATTTATCCTGACATTCAAGGTAAGTGCATTCCAAGAGGTCTACAACTCTAGCAATGATACAAGTTCAGATAGTGGTTGTGCCTGTTCAAAGAAAAGTAGAGGAACTAATAACTAAAGTGTGAATCAGGTGAACTGCATTCATTTGTTTCTTGCTGCATCCTTTCTAACATACAAGAAAATTTCAGTTTGCTGTTGTTTTTTTATTTTTTTTTGTTTTTTTTTAACGTATCTAAATAGAATGTGATTAATTTAATCAGCTGGAGGAATTTAGTCCCAGATGAGATAAATTGCACCATTGCCCCTCCACACAGAGTACTGCTTAGACTTCCACTAAGGAGTCTTTGGGTCATCCTTTTAAATCCCTGACTCCTACTCTTTGATTAGCTCTTGGCCTCTTGCAGCAGAAAAAACTTAAACACAGTGTGAGATTGCTAATATTGGGGTGAGTAGCTTGAAAATATGTGCTTTTAATGGTGATATTCACGGAAGAAAGATTCAGGTTGGCAGAGTTAAATGACTGGAAAAAAAATGAGCCAGAGTGTGTGGGATAGAAAGGATTAGAAGGTACAAAACTCACTTTAAAGGCCTCATAATTCAGAGTTTGACCTGAGTCCCAGGCCCAACAGGAGGTAGGTAAGAAGAAAATGTGGAAGTGTTAAGGAGAAAGGATCTCCCAATTTTGTTACCTTCAAAAGACTTAAAACTTGAGACTGAGTTGCACATACTGGATTTTCACATTTTTCATCTTCTCAGGATATATTAACACATTGTTAAGTCTTGGGGGGGGTAATTCTAATTGCAATGATGGAGTCTGTAGTATTAATAAAAAAAATAATTAGAAATTACCATTTCAGCTTGGATTGGAAGTTAAAAAAAAGAAGTCCTTGGGAAAAATTAATTTGTGTGAGTGCTTCCCAAGGCAAGTAATTACAGAATAGCAATTAGGACATCTATAAATGACAAGCAAAATCTATGAGCTTCTTAACGAAGAACAATCCTTGATCAATTACTAAACTGTTCCCCTAACATGATTAATATTTTTTCTCGTTGACTACCTGCCTGTTGAAATAAATATTAATAAAAGTCTTTTTATAAATTACCTTGGAGCAGTAAAGGTAACAGGAACCCACATATTATTATAGAATGACCTCATCTGCTATCATTATTTTAAAAGTACATATGCAACCTATAAATAACTTTAATGTCAAATTTTTTCAGGTCATCTGTATGAGAATTTGAAGGCATTATTTTTTTATAAAGTATCTTTTCCATCTGGTTGGATGCCATTCTGACTATAAAAAGCAACAGGAACAATTATGACTATAGAGTTTATAGAATGTTTGCTGTATATTTAAAGCTGAATATTCCTCCTTAGAGAAAGTCCAGAAGGAGCTGGATGCTGTTGTGGGTTGTTCCCACGTATTTTGCTATGAGGACAGGAAAAAGTTGCCCTACACAAATGCTGTAATTCACGAGATCCAGCGATACAGCAACATACTCTTAATTGCCCTGCCCAGACTGAGTGTGAAGGACACAGAGCTGCTGGGATATCATATTCCAAAGGTACAAATGTGCTGCATGTTTGAATGAATTTTATCCTTAGTCCATGAGATGATTTTAGAAAGGCTTTTGAGGTTTTTCCTGATTGGAGACATGAACTCTTCTTCTGGCAGTGCCTCTAAGATTTGACTTTCTCTGTGGATGGCCTTTCACAAGGCTTTGTCCTAGATATTAGTAGATTCTACAGTCATAGTTTTTGTTGCAGCCACTGCTCTATTTTTTTCAGAACACCATAGTTTTATCAAATATTGACTCTGTTCTGGCTGACCCTGGAAAATGGGAGACACCTGATCAGTTCAACCCAGGCCACTTTCTGGATAAAGATGGAAACTTCATAAACAGAGAAGCATTCTTACCATTTGCTATAGGTAAGTGCACTGAACAGGGATTTATTTAATTCTTGTTGTAACATCTTCAGATCCGTACATTTCCCAAAATGACAGGGAAGGAACCTATAAATGGGCATATACAAATTGTCTTAAAGATCTCCAAGAAGAGAGAAAGTCCAGTTGTATGCAGAAAAGATTGGAAGAGAAGCAATGAAATATAGAAAACTCTTTCTTGGAAGACAGATCCAATTTCTCTCTGAGAAGATATCCAACTATCAAAGCAGTAGCAGAAAAATGCATGGTGTTGGGAAGACTGTGAATATAAACCATGCCACCCTGGTGACAATTTCTAGAATGTCTTAATGCTTGCTGTAAATGCAGATGGAAACTTTTTGTGGAAATACAAGCAGCCTTTCAGTTATGAATCATTAAATAACAAAGTTAAGAGAAAAGGATAAAATCTGGAGAAAACAAGCAAAGAAAATCCCAGGCAGTTTAGAAAGGGAGGTATGACAGAAATCCTTGGGCTAAATTGCCTTTTCTGTTTCTTCACAGGGCACCGTGTGTGTATGGGGGAGTTGTTGGCAAGGATGGAGCTCTTTATTGTCTTTTCCACCCTCCTACAAGCATTCACATTCACCCTGCCAGAAGGTGTGAAGGAAGTCAACACCAAATTTGTTTTTGGGAGCACGATGAAGCCACCTCCCTACCAAATCCGTGCCATTCCTAGATAGGAAATGGTAGATTCAGGGAGGAGTTACTCTAAAACTGCTTCTGTATGTGAATTACATTTTTTATGTCTCAAGATTTTTGCTTTCCTCTTCATTTGCTTAATCACTACCCTGAAAGATTCTTGACAAACTGTTGCATCCTGAGCACTATAATTATAAAGGGTTCATATTCTGTTCTTTTTTTCTGTTTGGAAAATATTCTTCTCCTTTGGAAAATAAACTTCTCCTGAGGTGTAATAAATAAAGACATTAAGGGAATAATTACAGTTGGGACTTATTTATTACCAACTGGAAAGAGGTTTTACAGAATCTTGAAGTGTGGTCTATAAGTCTCATGAATAAAGATTCTTTCTCATAAGCCACAGTTGGATTTGT
The DNA here is from genome assembly GCF_001522545.3 of Parus major. Taxonomy (NCBI): domain Eukaryota; kingdom Metazoa; phylum Chordata; class Aves; order Passeriformes; family Paridae; genus Parus; species Parus major. Next base: position 16,313,559 of record NC_031778.1, on the reverse strand, counting down.
GGAGATGGGTTCAGAGGTCTTCCAGTCTGTCTCATGGTATCAGTGGTTGAAGAAAAAGCTCTTGGAGGAAGGTTTCTAGAGGCAGAAAGTATGATCTGAGATAACATTCCATTAGGCTGATATGGTTTGCTGTTGAGCAGCCCTGTTGTATACAACTCTATCATTGTCACTTGGGAAGAACGTTCAGGGTGTCACCCACTAAACCAGGTAGCATTTCAACCCTTCTGATGAAAATAGAAGAGTGTCTTCATCAGGCAGCTGTGGAGAGCTTTTCATGTCCTTGCAAAGAGCAACGACTGGAAGACAAATGACAACAGTGAGCAGGCGCAGTGTTGATAATTTATTCTTTTTTATGAGCCCACTATTTTTGAGCAACGTGGGAACTTTTCCTTCATGCCAGGTAGTCTACTTGTGATGACTGCTCCAGATCCTCCAAAAGTTTATTCAGCTTCATTTTTTCTTTCATTTTTAAAATGGATTCTTTATCACAGTTAGATGACCTCACTTTGCACACCATGACCAAGAGTATATTTGGCATTACTGAAGAGTTCTGGAAGCCCTTTATGAGCCAGGTGCCTAAGGAATTGGCAAAAATGGGTGTTTTCTGCTGCTCTGCTTACTGGCAGTTAAAAAGGGATTTTCTTTTATGCCACTGGGTTACATTCTTCTGGTATGAGGTACAAATTGGATACTGCTTGCCAACACAGGAAGGATTATTTTTATACACTGATTAGCTGACAGTGCCATCTCCAGGACTGACATCATTATCACAGCTGCCCACCTGGTGTTTTAAAGCACCCCGGTCTAACAGGCAGGGATGTGCATACAGGATCCAACCTGGGTTGGCAGTCTCTTCCCCTGCAGGATTACCTTTATGGGATGGTTCTACCTATGTCCAGCATGTCCTGGCAGGTGATTGGTATGAAGTTTCCTCATGCTGGACCTGCAAACATCCCCCGGGCAGTAGCTCCACACTGGTAAGAGAATAATTCATTTGTATCCATGTGAGGCTGGGAGGGGAAGCAGAAGTTGCTTGCCTTTAGCAAGTTAAAAATCACCAATTTTAAAGAGCAGCTGGAAGATAGTGCTGAAGAAACGCTGCTGATGGTTGCATTTCGTAATTATTAAGAAAATGGAGCCTTGGCTATCTCATAAATACATTTTCCATCAAATAAAGTAAGATAAATCCCATGCCTCCTCTCTGAACCAACCCACAGTCATCTTCCTTTTCCAGTGTGACAGAACTGTATTCCAGGCTGGTTCCAGCTGAACACTGGTTAAAGGTGTGAGACTCCAGCCCTTGTGGGGTGAGGGCACCGGGGCTTAATTTCCAGTGGACAGAAATTACTTTTCCTGATGAAAAATCACTTAGATGGAAAATCTTCTAATATCTAAAAGAAAAGGGAGTACATTATATTGATTCCAAATTAAAAGTTCTGATAAATTGGGAAATTTGAAGCAGAGTTTGTGAGATTACACTGGAGAGAAGGCAAAATTTAACAAATTTCTTTTTAAAGAGAATTTTACTTTCCCTGTTGAAAGAGAGAGACAAATTAGAAAGGGTTGTCTTGAAAAATCACCTTTTTAGTGTACACAAGCAAAGCTTATGTGGAAACCTATGACCATCCCTTGGTCAGTACACATTAATCAGTTATGCATTAGCAGTAATGAAAAGCCGTGGTTGAAGGCTAATTGACCTGGAGGTTTGTACACTGTGTGCTGGCAGACTCCAGGCTGCTCCTGCAGGGTCTTCTGTGTTCCAGAGCCACAAACTCTGGAAATAGTTTCTGTCTCAAAGTCAACTTGTAAGAAGCAAGTTGGTTCCCAAGTCTTGGCAGTTTTTTCAGAAGATTAGTGAAAACATGTTTCTTTTACAAGTGCTTTGCCCTCAAGGGATGGGCAGTTCTGACAGGGAAGCATTTCTGTCAGGATCTGTAACATGGGACTGCAGTGGTTATGGTAATGTGGTGACCAGAACCCCTCTTGTGAGGTTTCCATGCTCTGATTGCAGCATGTGAGCACCCTGCTGTGTTTGTGGTTCCTGCCTGCTTTGAGGCTTGGCAAAAAGCCTTGGCTACAGACTCTGTTTACAAGTTACCAAGGATCCAAACTCGTGTCATAACTAGTTCTTGCTGGGGCGCTTTTTTCTGGTAGTAGCTCAAGATCCCTACTAGTTTTTTTCCCATGTTTCTAATGTTGTTTTTTTTCTTTTAAATCTGTTTATTTAATACTAAATGTACTTTATCTATCAATATGCATTATTTATCTCACAATACTTTCTGATATTTCTCAAATTATATAGGGTATCCACTTTATGTCAAGATTGAACAGGGAAGTGCAGAAGAAGACAAAACCCTCTGTGAATTTACCTAGTGCTAATAGGTTAGGGAAAAAAGTGGGGTCATACATCAATCCAGTTATATTTTCAATTACATTCAAAAGTGTAACAAATTTTGCTTTTTGTATTAAGCATTAGATAGTTGTGTATGTATCTTAAGATAAATGTGGGCTTTTAACTTCTATCAGCCTCGCCATTACTAGATATAACATGTACATGGAATATATACAAACAAATTTAAAAACTCCAAGATTTAATATCCACTTACATTTGCCTGCTTAATTTGTATGTATGGCTATTGCTTTTCTAAAAGCATTCCTGGAGTATTTGTAGGAACACATACCATTCAAAATTGCCCCAGAAAAACTAGATGGAGAATTAGCATGCACCTGCATTGTCTGGAAAATCTTGGCCCAGTCTTTTAAGATACCATTCCTACAAATCCTGAGATCCATACTGAATAAGTATAATCTGGATGAGAAGTAGAAGGGTGTGCATCTATTAATATGCTGAAGCATGAGAATGTAATAAGTGGAACAAAAAGGGAGTGGTTGATAATAAAGAGGGAGGGTTAGAGGTGGGGAATACTTATTAAGTGAATTCGAGCTCTTATGAAAAAACTGGTTTAACCAGCCTTAATACCTTCAATAGACAATTTTGAATAAAGGCAAGCTGGTAAAGGCAGATGCTAAAATGTTGACCATAAGTCAAGCTCTTGTAGCAGTGGCTGTATTTCTCCTAATTACTCAGTTTTTTAAGTTGCAGCGAGCGCGGAGATGGTTTCCTCCTGGACCAGTCCCTCTCCCAGTCCTTGGGACGCTGATACAGCTGAACTTTCAGTTTAATCGTGATCTCCTCATGAAGGTACATATTTTCAGATCCTCCTAATTGTTCAAAAGTCTTTGTGATTTCTCCTTTCTCATGTTGTTTGCTATGTGAAAACATCCTGGCCCCAACTGGATTGGTAGGAACTGTAAAGTAGCTGTAGCTGTTAACTGGCCACTGTGATATCACACGTGGTTTGGTTCACAAAATAAGAAAAAGATATTGCAGTGTAAAGTAGTTTGCCTAATGCTAAGAAACCTAGTATTGGAATTTCTGAATGTGTGAAGATCATTCTGGTGTTTAAACCTATCCCCTTTAACACTGATTTTCACTGAAATTAGTGTGAAACTTGGTATCTTTCTATCATCCCTTGGCACTAAATTTGATGAATTCATGTGAAAATTGATATAATTTAGGATTAAGTATATTTGGGGATGATATGTCAGATTTGGAATTAAGGAAAAAAATATTATAAAAAATTATTTTCATAGCATGGGTTTGTAGCTTTCTCTAGCTCGAGCAATGAAAAGATACTTCCCTGTACTCTGTGTGTATGAGATTGTTTGTATTGACAGGATCAAAAACAGATGGGAGGAAAGAAGAAAGAAGAAAGTCCAGTCTCTAAGCTAATTACTCCTCTGACAGTTCTGTGTTCTTTTGTGTTACTGTACTTGTGCAAAAGATAGAAACCCTCCTGAAATAAATTGCTAAATAGAAAATGCCCTTTATCCCATGGGTGATTGTGAACTGAGCCTTGGCTTATATAAAGTAATAAAAGGTACATAATGTTTCTTGACATAGGCATGTAGCTATGAAAAGTGGGATTAGGCAGGTGTTTCCAACAGTGAATGTTGGAAAAGACATTTATGATTTCTCAGTGATAATTGTAGTCTGGTGGGAAAGACGAAGAACACCACTCCACCTTAGGGCTGGTCCTGTAATCAGTGCAAAAACAGGTTCATCCTCTGTTTGCAGTGTGTGGGATTTCATCTGCGCTTTCCTGGCTTCTCTCCCATCTCTAGCTGGCAAAAATTCATGGCAACATATTCACCTTATGGTTTGGATGGGCCCCAGTGGTGATACTGAATGGATTTCAAGCAGTGAAGGATGGCATGACCACACATCCTGAAGATGTTTCCGGGAGGCTGGTGTCACCTTTCTTCAGAGCAATGGCCAAAGGAAAAGGTGAGATTTTCCTGGCATAAATAGTGCACAGAAATGTCATCTTGACAAATTGCAGTACCTTTTGTAGCTTGTGACCACCTTCAGAGGTAGCACAGAGGAAGGGTTTCTCTGTGAGGAATGGCTGCCAGGTGAACTGCAAGGTACAGAGAGGTGAGCTTTTGGAGAGTAGCAGGAGGAAAATACTAACAAGAGGAGAAGGATTCATAATATCTTCTATGGAATACTGGGGCAGATTCAGAGGTGGTGGGATGAGGCAATGATAAGTTGTGGCACAGAGAAATGGAGGAAAAGCAGGAAACAGCCCAATTCCTTGTCTCGGACAAGCTGCCTCCAACTATGATACTTTCCATGGAAGAGTGACTTTGATGGTGGGATCTTCTTCCCATTCTCTTCCTTTTGTGAATATTTTCCTGCTGGCACAGTTGCAGCTAGAAATTCAGTGTGCTTCTTCTTCAACCTTGTTGTAGGTTTCATACCACCAACCACACTAGAAATTCCCAAAGCCTGTCACAAAGCCTAAATACTGAACATTTCTACCCTGCAGACAGGAAGTTTTCTCCCTGACTGAGGACAATCAGAACTCTTTCTCCTTATCCTTTCATGAGAATCATTACCCTGATTCAGGTGATCTTCAGGCATAACAGAGAGCGTGAGACAAGCTCTGCAAAGAAGATCTAGAAAAGCAGCTGAGATATCCTGAGATTTTCTGGGATCAAACTTAATCCTGCAAGTCATCTTATTACCCAGCTGAGTTTTCCAATTTCAGCCTGCCAACATGATTACAGGTCACAGCTCTTCCTTGGTACCTTTGTGTTCACAGGCAATGCAACAATTTAATTACATTCTGTGGCTTAGTAAATCCTTTAATGTAGTCTTTGTCTATGATCAATATTAGCATGATAAAGAGCTCTTCCTTTAATGGATGTAGGAATTATGTTGGCAACCGGTCACACCTGGAAGCAGCAGAGAAGATTTGCTCTGAGGACTTTACGCAACCTGGGTCTGGGGAAGAGAGGTCTGGAGCACCGAGTTCAGGAAGAAGCCCACTACCTGGTAGACTTCTTTGCAAGTATGAAAGGTATTTCTGCAAAAAATAGCAATACATTTTTGCCATTAGTCTGATATCTTTAGTATATGAGCTTCTCTCTCCTGAAAATGAGGGCAGCTTTTGTTCCACAAGAGAGTGTGCAGGGTCCTATGCTGTGTGGAATGGACCAAAAATGCAAAGCCCCCAGTCACTTTTGTGTTTTTAAGGAGATTATTCTTGCTCAAAATGATTTACAAAGCTACTAAAATTGAGAAGAAAAACTGAAGATTATTTATTATTATTTACATTATAGATCCTAAGTTCTATATGTTACATTATAGAACCTAAGTGGAAAGGTGTCTCTGAAGATAGTCTAGTCTAACCCCTACTCAAAGAAGGGTCAATCTGAGCAGGTTTCTTAGGGCTGAATTGTAAATATCTGCAGCAATGGAGACTTCACCACCTCTCTGGGCAACGAGTTCCACTGTTCAGTGAGTGTTTTAGTAAAAACATTTCTTGTGTTTCTGCAGATTCTTTTGTTTCTGCAGAATTTTATATATTTACATATTTTTCCTGTTGGCCCACTTGATACCACTGAGAAAAGTCTAGTTCTATGTTCTTTTTATCCCTCCACCACGTATTTATACATATTTAGATATCTCCCTAAGTCTTTTCCAGACTAAATAATCTATCTCTCTCAGCCTCTCTTATGCCAGATGCTTCAATTCCTCAATCGTCCTTGTGTTCTTTGCTCAACTTGTTCTAATATGCTGACGTCTCTCATACTGGCGAGTCCAGAGCTGGACCCAGCACTTCAGCTGGGTCTTGCCAGTGCTGATCAGAGGGGCATGATCACCTCCCTTGGCCTGACAGCAATTAATTTCCAAATGCAGCCCAGAATGATGTTGGGTTTTGCCTCAAGGGCACATTTTTTGCTCTTCTGTGCTGGTACACAAAGAGACAAAATCAGTGCTGATGAATTAAGCCTTGTAATGCCATTTGCACACACTCTGTAAAGCACTGACTGGAATCTTGTCTTCTTTACAAGACTCTATCTTGATCAACCCAGTTAGGATCACATGAGTTGGATTTCCCAATACTGATCATTATGCAAAGGCACAATAAGTCAGGACATGCTGTGGCTAGTGTTGTATCAATTAAAAATAATTAGATTGAGCCAAATCCCATGGTTTAAGAGCTAGGAGAGATTGGGATGTGACCATGTGTGCAAGGAAAAAAGCCCAGAACAGTAAGTTGCTAATCAGAATTGTGCCTTGGCTGTTGGGCAGTTGCATCAATACATACACAAATAGAGTTTTATGGTCATATATTCCATAGTCACAAAATAGTTTTCTTGGTATTAGGTTTCAAATAACTGCTCTAAAATTAGTTATTATACTTTGACACAACTGGTTGAAAAGGGTTTACAACATTTTATCTTACTGGAGGTTGTCCATCTCTAGCAGGGTCAGACAAAACACAGTAGCCTTGCATGCCTCTGTGTCCTTGATCAATAAAGCTGACCCTCTTCTTGCTTTTTTACCCTCAAGTTCCCTTTGTCCATAGTGTTCTCAGTCATTCCCATGCTTGAGACATAATTTGATTTTGCCAGAAAGCAAATTTACATAGAATTTTTCCCCCTTTGCCTCTACATTTAAGGTGCCACACATTCCTGGGATTGCAATGAATCAGTCTGATACTACAAGTTTGCAAAAATATTACTGCTTCTCTGTGAAATGCAATGCCTTCTTTAAAGTTCTGTGGGTAACTCAGAGAATTCTCACATTTCACTACAGCATGGGATATTAACAGTGATATTTATTATTATGGTTGCAGGGAAACCTGTGGATCCTTCTTTCCCTCTTGTCCATTCTGTCTCAAATGTCATTTGTGCTGTCGTGTTTGGACATCGTTTCTCCAGAGATGATGAGACCTTTCATGAGCTGATTAAAGCTACAGAACATGTCTTCAAGTTTGGGGGCAGCTTTATTCATCATGTAAGTGAATCATCTGTTGTATTTTTCTGAATAAGACAGAGAGTGAGAAATGCAGATTCAAGAGCTATAAGGCAAAAGTTTTAGGATGGGTGAGTGATGCCCCATGCAGTTTTACTGGGCAGTGAGCTGTCTAAGTGTGATGCTGAAGCTCCACATGCCAGCCTCAGGCATTTGTGTTCATTCTCCGGTGTTTGGGTACTGTGGTAGGCTGCCCCTAAATCTTTGCAATAAGGCACAGGTTCATGGACTGCTCCTGGGTCATGGTTGTCACTTGGTTTCTCAGCCCCTGTGCACCACATGTTCCTGCCTTGGACATCATGGTTCCTAAATATTAAATGTCAGGTCTGAAAGTGCAACTCATGTACCAAATTTAGATACTGTTTTATGTACAGTCAACAGGGAGAGGAATGAGTCAAATACCAAAGTGTTTTGCCTGTGGCTACTTACCTCCATTTCTTCTGTAAGACACAGACTTGAAGACTTCCCAGAGAAATTCCACTTCTTTACCCTGAGTGAGGAGCAGCTCCAGGCACAGGCAGCAAAAGGCAAGAAATGCTAAGACAGCAAATACAACTGCAAGCTTGGCAATTAAACAGTCTAAGAGTCAATATTCCATCTGACAGTAAAGGCCAAATCTGCACCAGAATAATTAAAACTTTCCTGAGAATTCTGGTTCCACTGCTGAGTTGTCCCATACATCTTATGAGTAACTTTTTAATATAGAATACATAAGAAATTCCTGGAGTAGAGATGTCTTCCCACATCCCATGGAACATTCTTCTCACTGAGTTATGGTCAGGTTCCCTTTTGCTTAGTTTAGCTTTTCTCCTGAAAGCTGGGTATAGTGGTGGCAGGTGACACCTGCTTTTAGGACAGAGAACATAGTGCCTTTTCTTCTCTGCTTCCTATCCTGACTTTGATTTGATTTAGTCCAGTGAATAAGATACTGTTGGGGAAATAAGAACAGGGGTTCAAACCATTCCAAAGGGATGGCCATCATCTCCCCATCTCCCAGATGCAATAAGTACAGAGTATTATGCAAAAAAAAGTGGATATTGCTGCATCCACACCCCAATTTCTTATCTGGATCTCATGCTGTCAGGCACTGAACAGGGAGACACTGTGGATTGGGCCTCTCCATAAATGGAGAAGGAGTTTTGGCAGGTACCCAGGAAGGTGGATGGACACAGCCCCTGTCTTGAACACTAAGAGCTAAATTCCACTTACAGGTAGAGTGCCATAATGGCTGGCGAGAGCAGACATTTGGGACTAGGAATGCCTCTAATCTTGGCAACTTTATGTGATTAGTCAGACCACAGTTGTCTAAGGTTTCTGAACACATTTTGCAAGTAAAAAATACATCTGGAACTAAACAAAAAGGCTATGAAGTTCTAAGTGAATTTACCAAGGACTGGACTAGTACTTACTTTTATTTTTATTTTTTTTTTGTGATAAGGCAATCATTAATTGATAGCTGTATGTCTGACAATAAGATCTGATTTCCCAAGAAGACACAAGTATAGTCTGTCTATTTCAACCACACTCCAGTGAACAGCTAATAATGTGCTTTTTTAAATGTGATTAAGAGAGTACAAGAAAAGCTCAGGAAAATTAAGGCTGAGAAAGGATAAAAAGTCTGCTGTTAAATAAACAATAGAATTCTATTTTGATCAGAAAAATAACTATTAAGAGAACATTGTATCTTACAGATACAAGAATATACAGATTACCCAGGCATAAATGTAGGCTGGAAACCAAAATTAACTTTCTAGCTATCAGAATAGGTTGAAATCAGCTATTTCTTTGGCCAGATTTTCCCAAATGGTGAAACAGAAGGAAAAATAATCTGGTTGTGTCAGCTAACCCTGTCTTTCGTTCTAGAGAGAAGTACTCAAAACAGAGTAGCTGTTCCTTAGCTTTTCTGGGTTTCACATATTTGTAATTTCATGGAGGAGTCTTTAGAGGTCGATTGATACAGAGTAATTTGGGGGTTACCCAGCCTGTAAAGCAGTCACGGGGAGCCAAGCTTGCTTTGGCAGCATCCTGGTGAGGAGTTTCCAACTTTCTCTCTTCCCGGTGTTCTCCACTGGAGGGCAGGAGCTCACTTTTGAAATGCCTGAATGCAGTAAATAGCAATTGAAGCTATGAATAACTGCATGGATGAATACCATTCATTCTAGTTATAGTAATTCTAATTTGACTTGTAATTCAGCTGAAAGCCTGTGGAACTCTGAGTCTCACCATCAAAACTAGAAATGATATGGTTTACTTCTCACAGCCTGAAAGCCCAAGCACAGTCTTTGTCAGCATATTTTACTAGTGAGACCCTAATTCCAAGCTAACATGAATGTTACCTTTCTTTGTAGCAGGCCTTCCTAGTGCGTTTTCTTGTGATAGAGACTTTGCAGGACTTCTTGTGTGTCACTCCCACAGCTCTATGAAATCTTCCCCTGGCTGATGAGCCGTCTCCCTGGGCCTCATAAGAAGGCGTTGGCTTGTTATGATGTCCTGAGCAACTTCACACGGAGAGAGATCCAAATGCACACAGAGCGTGGGACACCAGAGGAACCGCAGGATTTCATTGACTACTACCTGGACCACATTGAAAAAGTAAGTTTTTTCCGCCCAGTCATACAGTCATAGGGGAAAAGGTCAACATGGACCATTAAATCATCACAACCAGTCTGAATCATCACAATCTCTTGTCTTTCTAGACATCATAACGTGAATCCAATAACCAGGATCTTCCTAAATCCTTTCTGATCACTGATGTGCCACAGCACCTTGCAATCCTTTCATTAAAGGACAGGTTAATACACTATTTTTTTTTCATTGGCTCAAATTGCAAAATGATTGAAAGTCTCCAGGAAAGAATCATGAATTACTAAATGAACAAGAGAGCTGGGAAGATCTTTGGAAGAGAGTGGGATGGTTTGCTTACAATATTTTGCTGGTAAAGGTTTGCCAAGAGAATTTGCAAGAGGACAGCTGGATTTTGAGTACATTTTATGGAGAAATAACCTAGGAGTCAGGAGTGTTTCAGACAAGACTGGAAAAGAGGAGTGTCAGAGTCAGCAAAGTGTCAAGCAGACAAAGGAACTGGGACAAATAAGGGCATTTTGGTCAGGCAAGAGTAGTAGAGGTAGGTGGTGAATCCATAGGGCTGTAGGAGGTGTGCACAAGATCTCTCCCTTTTGTAGACCATACCAGGATCACTTTGTACAAAGCTCTTGGGTACTGGAACCCAGCCCTGACCCCTGGACTGTCAATTGCCCTTCCCCTCTGTGACTCTAACCTTCACTTAAATCACTTTTTCTTTCTCCTCTCCTCCACTGTGGCAGGGTATTTTCCTCTTCCTGTTCTGCTTGGTGACAGGAAGAAAAATGAGAAAGAGGAGGAAGTGGCAAGATGAGATTGGTCTTACTTGGATGTGGCAAGGCAAGGGTGGCCCAGAGAGCCAGAGGCCCTGGGGAAGTGGGCAGTGACTGCTCCTGGTGGCAGTGCAGGGACAGCCAGTGTCCCCTCCACCACTGCCATGTGCTGGTAGCAGCAACAAGAGGCAGCCACAGCCTGTTGGGCTGCAGCACGCACCTACCTCTCCCTGATAATTATTTATTGATCAATTCCCACATAAACTGCTATATTCTTATGTCCGATGTGGATGGCAGCCTAAATAGCTTCTAGCTCCTTGGATCCTCTTGTTTTAATTTTTTTTTTAATATCAGCACAGTAACACACCTGGCTTTCCAAAGTATTTGACTGTTTCTAAAGCCTTTCATTGCTGTTCTAGGATTTATGAGACTTGACCATCAGTATACCAGAAATTGTTTCAATGAGCTCTTCTGGGACTCTGCTGGGTGGAAATCATCCAAGTTTGTTTATTAAAAAAATTGAACTGTCTGTAATAGATGAACAGGGGCAATAAAAAAAGATTAGATGATATTACAGCAGGGAGAAGCATCTCTCCTTCTTTTCAATTGCTCCACTGGCAAGAGAAAGATTCAACACCCCTGAGCATAACCTCTCTAAATATAGACAATGAATTAATTCTCCCAAACCATAAACATGTTTATTTATAATTTCAGTGTATACATACACATCCTCACACTCCTAATTGAAATCTGTAAAACCCCAGAGCAGCTGAACATGAATCTTTGTGCCCTTGTGTAGAAGAAATGTGAATGCCACAGGTTAAGAACTTTACTCAGCCCAGTGTTCACTGTATTGCTTGGTAGAACAACTGAGTGTGGACTTTGAATTAAGACATGAAGAATGATGCACTGGTACACATTTTCAGAGGAAGATTTACTTATGAAACATTCTAAATTAACCACTATTTGCACATTAAGGCCATAATCCTTTTTCTTTTTCTTTCTTTTTCTTTTTCTTTTTCTTTTTCTTTTTCTTTTTCTTTTTCNTCTTTTTCTTTTTCTTTTTCTTTTTCTTTTTCTTTTTCTTTTTCTTTTTCTTTTTCTTTTTCTTTTTCTTTTTCTTTTTCTTTTTCTGATGTGATCTAGCTTCATGATTAAGAATAGAATAAACATAGCTCGTCTGTTTGTGAAATGTTAATTTCTGTGTTGATAGCCATCTGTGGTGTCCAACATTCCTTAGCAGGCTTTCTGCATTGTCCTATAAGGAGAAGACACTGCAACTTGGAACCTCATAAAATCTCATTAAAATCATATAAAATCTCATTAAAACCTATTCTGTTTTTTCTAACTTTTCTTATTATTTGCAGTCCAAAGATGAACCCAGGTCAACATACAATGAAGACAACATGGTTTATTCTATAAATGACCTTTTCTTGGGTGGATCAGAGACATCAAGCACTACTTTGAACTGGGGCATGCTCTACATGGTGGCATATCCAGACATCCAAGGTGAATAGATAAGCCCATCACAAATATCTCCCATGCAACAGAAAAAAACAGATCATAACATTTTCATGGCTCAGAGATTATTCCTAGATACTGATATAGGTCTAGTGGCATATGTATCTTTTCATACTTGTAGGTCTGCCCTAGGCAGCATCAGTAAATCCAGGGATTAAATAAACTCTGTATTTGAGGTTCTTGTAACAGAAACTAGTCTAGTCAGGAGGGGAAACAGATGGCTCCTCTGTTACATCTATGTGCATTTAAGAAGTTTGGTTTTAAGTCTGGTTTTTAAACAACCACCAATCCCTTTCATAGAGCACTGAATAAAAACCACAGGAAGGATATCTTATGCTGGATAGAAGAAATCTCACAGTTAGGTTGTAGAATATGTGCAACTACCCAGAGAAGAACAGGATTTTAAATGGATGAAAGAGATGAAGAAAAATTTGGTCAATTTGTAGGTATCAGACAAGAAATTCTGCTTAATCTCATATAATCACGTTTTGTTATCTCTTGCTCTAATTAAAGTTATGAAAACACTGACTCACCTGTATAATTTTATTTAGCTAAATATAATACCTTGCACATATTTGGGAAAGCAGGGTATGTGCAGAGTGATCTTTCCTGGGCTTCTTGAGTAATACATTGCATCAGGGCTCTCAGAACGAGCTGACACCAGTCTGTCTGTCCTCATTTAATTAATTGGTGGCTTCTTTTTGAACCCATTCATACTTTTCCTGTGTTGACATCCAGTGACAGTGTTCCACTCTGTACCGTAAGGAGAAGTTTGGCCCTCTGCCTCATCACTGAATAGGGAAGAGAAATGTATGTTTATATTATGCAGTGACTGATTACTTCAAACTACATGGATTCTCAAGCAATCATGTGCCTCTGCAAGATACTTCTGCACAGAAGGAAGTTTACTTAAAAATATTTTTGAATATGCATTTTAAATTCTATAAGGTGCTTAAATCTCTGTTGTCAGTTTAATCAAGGACTGCTGGCAGTCACAGACAGGCTGGATGTGAATGGGCACAGACTGATCAATGCAGAATGGGCTTCCCTGTGTCTTTCTGTTGTTCCAAAAGGCCTGGAAAAAAGACCAGGATCATTTATTAAAAATCTAAGGTTTTTTATTTAGATGTGTACTGCCTCTCTTGATGTTTATAAATTAAAGGTTTTATTTTTGTTAATGCCCCCAAGACTCCCATGCAATAAGTGATTTAAAACATACTGTTCTTGATTAAAAGGCAGATGCCAAGCAGTAGATCCAATTTTTACATGGTATTTGGACCTTGTTCTAGTTGGCATTGCTTCACTTAACAATGCCCTGTGTAAGAACCATGTCCTTTTAACAGGAATTAGACTTTTAAGGCTCAGACTCACCTGGCATAAATTTCAGAGAGCTGTGAGCTTAATGTTCCAACTGGCTGCAGGTGTTTGAGGTACCTAGGCAAAAGAAAACCCAAAAATAAATCTGTTACCTCTTGGATTTGTGGTAGTAAGATAACACTTTGTTTTACATTTTTGAGCAACAAATGTTTTTTATTAATCTACAATCAAATAACTGCAGACCCAGAAGCAGAGTTTTCATATGTTTAAGCTGTTGGAACATCCTGCTACTTTAATTTTCTTCGTTAAATGTTACTTACTTTTCTATATTAATTGTGGTGCTGTTCTCATAGTTCTAAGTTGGAAACGTCTTTGAAAATGAAATTAGTGAAAATACTTGATATGTTTTTCCGCCTGAAGCAGTGAATGTTTTCCACAGAGAAAGTGCAGAAGGAGCTGGATGCTGTTCTGGGTCCCTCCAAGTTAATCTGTTACGAGGATCGGAGAGAGCTGCCATACACAAACGCTGTGATTCATGAGATCCAACGCTTCAGCAACATTATCTCGGTTGGCATGCCCAGGGTGTGTGTGAGGAACACAACCTTGCTTGGCTTTCCCCTCAAAAAGGTACAGACACTGTTTCTCAGTTGCTACAGACTTCCTGCATCAGTAGAGCAAGGTGTGGGCTAAAATCTGTTTGTGCCAGGGTATTCTCCTCAACAGAATTGGGGCTGGATGCCTTTGGGTCATGGGCTGAATGTGAACAAGGAACAGAATGTAAGTTCTTCTCTTTTCAGGGCACCATAGTTCTTCCAAATATTGCTTCATCTTTGTATGACCCAGAGCAGTGGGAAACACCTCGACAGTTCAACCCTGGTCACTTCTTGGACAAGGACGGAAACTTCGTTGCCCAAGAAGCCTTTTTACCATTCTCAATAGGTAAGTGGGCTACAGCACAAACATCCACAGTTTGGATTGGGACTGTAGAATGAAGATATCTATTAAAAACATATTGGTTGTCTATTCTAAACTTTTTGTTGGAAGCTGTGCTATAATCAACATGATTGTTTTCAGTAATATATGTTCTACTGGACAAACAATAACATGGAAAATCAGAGGTGTCCTGACAAACATATATATCTAATTTTCCCTATTTTTGGAAGGAAATTCTCTGCTAATGATTGTGGCTATTGATTTCAGGGACTCATTTCATACCAGACAGATGTATAGAAAGCACTTTCAAGTAGTCCTCTTGATTCTTTATGCATTCAACACAAGAACACAACATCTCCCAGGAAAAACAGGTCCTTATTCTTCATTTACCATGATGGAATGAATTCCTTTAAAGTTGTCAGTCAAATGACAATGAGTCTTTTGAGGAAATTGAAGGGAGCAGAGGGGTTGCACAGTTATCTACAGCTGCAGATAAAATTCTTTGAAGGAAGAAGTACATGAAGCCTTTTTGTCATTGATTGCATTAAGTCCTACAGAAATTCTGGACTTTGCACTGTGTGAGGATGAACAGAGTTGCTGTTGGGGTCAGGTTTATTTACTCACTGTCCTTCCCCTCTTCCCTCTGCAGGGCACCGGGTGTGTTTGGGGGAGCACTTAGCAAGGACCGAGCTCTTCATTTTCTTTGCCAGCCTGCTGCGGGCGTTCACCTTCCGGCTCCCTGAGGGAGTGACAGAGATCAACACCGAGCCCATTTTTGGGGGCACTCTGCAGCCTCACCCCTACAGGGTTTGTGCCATTCCACGCTAGGCTGGACACGTACAGGGTGTCACAGACCATCTATGAAACATCTTTCTTATTTTCCTGAATTTATCTTTTGAGACGATATAATGCTTTTTGTATTGGATTTGGATTTCTAGTTCAAAAGCCACCTTTTGTTTACAATAGGTAATTTTATTTAGACCCTGTTACCTGAAAATGAAGATGATCTTTTTTTGTGGTAAAAATTCTTTTGGTCTGTAAGACCCCATCATTCTCAGCCATAAAGGCATCTTGCAGTTGCTGTCTGGCCTGGCAGGTATAAATTTGTGACACTGCTGAGCAAATGACAAAATTGACTGCCAGACTTCAAAAATTCATTTATTATCTCTGATTAAGAATTCATTCATTATCCTGTTTCCAAAAGAAAATCGGGAAACCCACCTAGAAAATTCTGCCTCTTGATGTCACTATCATCAATAGCAACATTTCAGTCAACATTTTGTTGATGGTCACTAATAAAAGATATGAAGGAAAAACTAACAACTGGTTTTATTTATAGATGACTTACAGCTCACTGAGAATTTCTATATTTGATGCAGCAGAATATGTGTAAGGCATCTTGAAACCTGGCAGAGAATAACTGAGTCCAACAGTGAAAATGTGAAGGCTGAAACTTGGTGAAGAGTGAAGATACAGAGAGATTTCTTTTGGGGTGCATATTTTTAGCATTTTAAAAGTCTGACAAGTTAATTCATGGACAGTCTTTTCTAACTAAGGGCAATTGTTTACTCTCATGCCTGACTCCTGTTAGGATCAGCACTGGGAGGCTGCCACACCAGGTGCAAGGACTTCCCAAGGAGCAGTTTGGGTGAGGAACCTGCTTTGGTTAGAGATGATGGTAAATTAAAAAATGTTCATGGAAAATGCCAAGGATACTTTCTAAACATCTCAGCAGGTCAGCTTCCAGAAGCCAAAAAGGTATACACAAATACTAGTCAAATGCAATTAAAGAGCCTATAATTAGTGGAAAGGAAAAAAAAGTGGTTCCTATGTTAAATATTTATATTGTCTGGAAAAGTCTTGTAAAGTGTAAGTGAACTTGTCCTTCATTAATGTTCCTGTTTCTGTGAGAGAGGACAGGACAGCTGAAGAGATGATCATCTGTTAAATGAGTTATCACTCGATGTCATCCGCTATGTGATTGAGATTAGTTCCGGCAGTTCACCATGAATCACAAATTTAGATTTGTCTCATTATTTCTAATTCAATGGCTGATGGAACACAGCATCAAAATAGTAACCACTTGATATTTAGCTGTTATTAAATTAAATGGCAGGATAGCACTAGTGAAATATGGAAGATCACATCCTGACATTTTATGTGACAGAAAACTGTGCCCTGGTAGAAACTGATGTCAAAGTCTGTGTGGATTTGCATGTGTGCATGGGGAGATAAGGCAAAGCTGAAATCACAGTGATTTGGGCATGTTGGAGCTGTCATTGCTGCTTAGAAATGAAGCTGGAAACACCAGTAGCATTACAAGCATTAACATCTCTGCTTTGTGATGTAGTCACTCCTGATGGCCACGTGCTTCCACAGATATGCTTCCGAAAGGGAAGCTCGTGAATGAGCCTGGATGGCCAGGACAGCCCAAATGCAGCTGGAGCAGGATGAGCTGCCTGAACCCAGGGAATGACACAACCCAAAACAAGGAGGATAAACACCACTCGTGCAGGTGTGCGAGAGGAGACATGCATGGCGTGTCAGAGGGAAGCTGCACCTCCTGTTGTGGGCAGTTTATTGTGCCCATCTGTGAGAGGAGCAGCTCGTGGGTGGTTCCTATTCCATTGTGCAGAAATGTCCAGGGGATGAGAGCCCAGAACGTGAGCCATGGCAGCAGCAGGATGTCAGAGGGCAGCTCACAGCACGGAGATGGGAGAGCTGTTGCATTTCTGCCTGATGTTTTTAAAAGTGAGTCACTTTAGCTCATCTTCTAACAAATCCTGGTCTCTTTGAGCTTTTGGAAGCCTTTTTAAGGCCTGGCTGCTGCTGCCACAGAAAGCTGAGAGCAGATTTGAGGGAAGCCAGCTCCCACTCCTGAAGTATGTGCCAACCCTCTCAGCTTTGTCTGAATGGTGTCACCTGCAAACAGGCTGCTGAACTTTAAGGTGTGTCTTGGAGACTCCCCCTCACACTCACATCCTTAATTTCTCTTATACTCTTCGCTACTTCTATGTTATTTCTCATGTCTTCCTCAGGCTCCATTTTGTTGTGCTTGCTTTTGCAGTTGCTTGCTTTTGTAGGTGCTTGCACCTGCTCAAGCATACAGGAGAAGATTCGGCTATAAAGGAAGATACAGAAAATGTAGAGAGGCAAAACTGAAGGTTTTGGGCTCATGTAGCTCTTGGAGAGGCTCAGAGCCTTGTGAATCTGTGATGCTCATCTGATGCTCTTTTCACTGAAAGTTTATACATGAAGCAAATATAAGTAGTAAAGAAAAATAATTGTATTTCTAGTAGTATAATGAGGAAAAATGGAACTGGTGGTTTCTCAAAACTGCAATATATCAGGAAGGCTCTCTGGCAGATGGGAAACTCAATGGTTTTTTTGACTTTTATTGTCAGTGAAAATGGCCAATGCATTCACCACCACTGGTGTTCAGGGAAGATTTCTGTCTAGGCTAGGAAGAAGAAGTTAAAAAATAGCTAGATAAACATGATGTTTTCAAATTGGCTGAGCTGATTCATCCCAGGGCACTTAGGGGAACAGTATCAACATCAGAGCTATTAGCAATTATCTATGAAAACCCATGGAGGATGGGAAAAGGTCAAACATTTCCTTGTCTTCAGAAGGTAAGAGAAGTTGCAGTGTTATAAATCAGTCAGCCTGATTGCACTTCTCAGAATATCCTCAAATAATCAAATTTTAAGCACTGGAAAGAAAGCAGAGTCAGTGCTCACAAAATAATGTCAAAGTTACTTACTTCTGTTTGATGACATTGCTAGAGGTCTGCTTTCAGGAGAGAAGCTGTTAATGTAATTTACTGCTCTTTAATGTGGCTCTCACAGTATCTCACAAATTCTGTGGAAATGTGGGGTATCTGAAGCTTGATAAAACTTCATGGAAAAGTCAGGAAATGCATATAAATAGTACTGTGTCAAACTGGAAAGACACACTGAATGAGATCCTGTCCTTCATCTAGTACTATTCAATATTTAATCAAGGACCTTGATAGTTAGTAAGAGCACCAGACACCTGGGTAAGGCCTAATTTCTTGACGCTACCAGATCCAAACTGATGTCTGCAGCAAGCTAAGAGGTATTCCCAAACTTGTCTAAATTCAAAGAAATTTAAATGCAGGACAGTTTTATTTGTATGTATTACTTAAGTGAAAGTGTGAAATTGCCATAACATGGATCCTTCTCCTTAGTAGTTTTTGCCATGTAGCTGAAGCATCTCTCATTATTCCCTCCTTCTTTTCTTCCTGGAGTTACAATTTTCTCTGGGAAATGTGTCTGGGATATTTTTTTTTCTTGATCATTATGGTTTCCATGGAGCAGTAAGCTGTAGCAGAAGGATATATTTTAGTTTTGCAGTGACTCAAAATGCTTCTAAGAGCTATAGAATTCAAACTCAAGTTTGTTGTCCTGAACTCAAATATTTTCTTTGGATATTCTTGAATGAAAGAGTGGAAAATTAAGAAGTTTTCATTACAAATTTCTGAGACAGGTTACTTTAAACTGTATTAATGCATTGAAATAATTAGACTAAAAATGCCAATGAACTGTATTAATTTGAAGTAATATTTCAGTTGTGTTTGGGATATCTTTTGCTTAGTGAAAAGTTTATGAACTCCTAATATCTGCAAAGAAATCACAGCCTGTGGTATTTTTAGCCAAACACTCCGGGAACCATTTATTTGCCATCCTACAGTGTGAGATTCTAATGTTAAAGGAATAACAATAACAAAATTGCAGCCCTTTCCCAGAACAGTTTATGAGATACAGCAGAGACTACAGATGAGATAATAATATGAATATATTCTGTAGTCAGCTGATGATATGGTATTCTACAAAGCTGCATTTTAAGGAGCATTACAGAGAAAACAAAAAAACAATTGGAATGTTTTATATGATATTATTTTTGAAGTAACTTTTTTGAGCACTATAAAAGTTCTTATTTCAGTGGTGCAGTCACATCAGCATCAGCTCTGCCTTGTAAATTCAGATTGGACTGACAACTACAAGCCATGAGTGACTCTGGTTTCCCAGGTAAGACAGGCAGCTTCCTTTAGCCTGCTGGTGAGTAGTTTTGGGAAGGGACAACTGCCACCACCCACCCCTAATATTGAGGGTATCTGTAGTTTCAGTACTCATAGACAGCAACCAAAATCTTAGAGAAACACAGGCCATTATGGGACCTGCAGGCAGAGGTATGTGGGGTTCCAGGCTGGCCACTCTCTGGCACTGTTGTGGCATTGGCCTGTCCTGGCAGAACTGGGCACAGCTCTGCGGGATCTCCCCTGTCTGGGAATCTAGTCCTGGCCTATGGGTCTGATGCTGCAGCTAAGGGAAGCTGCCTGTCCTTGAGCAGAGCACCAAGAGCTGTCAGGAAGCATGTTAGCTAACTCAGCATGGATCAAGCGGGAATTCCACAGCACAAAATGATCCCGTGTGGATATTTCAGCAGCTCTGAGGCACCAGGCAGAGGGCAGCAGAGGCCATGAGCTGCTGAGCACACCCGTGTTACCTGGACATGCTGGAGCTCATCACACCTTCATCTGCCGACAGCATGGGACTGGTTGAGGGTGAGATTGAAATGCTACAATACAATGTCCTTAAAAGCTTTCTTGGACCTTTTGGTAGAACACAGTGTCTGCATGGTTTCCTGATTACATGGACATTATTCACCATGACCATGCTTTTCTGCTCTCTGATCAAGATAAAAGGTTCATAATTTTCTCTGTATTCACAATCTCTCCCATGAAGGGGAATGCAGCACACCAGGGAAGCTCCCAAACAAATTACTGTATGCCTTGCACTAACTTCCATTTTCTCCAGGTGAGATAGTGGCATTTGACCAGGCCCAGACATTGGAAAAACAAAGCAATTATACAGTTCGAAATGTGGGAATCGCATCTAAGATACTTAGAAGCAGAATTTTTATTTTATTTGTTCTGCCTCTCTCCTTTCCTTTCTGTTAAGTACTGCCAAGAGAAAATTTTGATTTAATCAAAACAAACAAACAAACAATCCCCATACCAAAGCCAAATATTTCCCCCCTAAAAAATATTTTAAAAATGCCAACAACAACAACAAACCCAAAAAAGAAACCAGGAAATATTGAACAAAATAATTACGGCTATTCTCCATCAATTTTAGCTTGTTGTTGGTCCTTATCCAGGTTGTAGCAGGTTCTGCAGCAGGGGTGTCAATTAGGACTAAAATTGTCTTTTATCTTTATGATGTGTTTGACAGGATGCTTTACACAGAACTGACCTAAGGCATTCTCCTTGAACAGTGCCATCCTCTGATCAAAGAAAGCCCTGTACTCCATGAATCTGAGCAGTACAAAATGTCTCCTTACTTTTCTCTAATTATAGAATTACAGATTTGTTTAGGTTGGAAAAGACCTCTTAGACTATTGAGTCCAACCATAACCAGAGCACTGCCAAGTCCACTAGTAAACCATGTGCCAAGTACCAAATTTACACATCTTTTAAATACCTCCAGGAATGATGACTTCAGAACTGGGCAGCCTGTGCCAGGACTTGGCAACCTTTTGTGTGCAGAAATTTTTCCTAATGTCCAATTTAAAACATCCGTAGCATAACCTGAGGCTGTTTGTTCCTGTCCTGCCACTTGTTACTTGGGAGAAGAGGCAAATCCCCACCTGGCTACAGCCTCCTTTCAGGGAATTGTAGAGGGATAAGGTCTCTCCTGTCCCTCTTTTTCTCCAGGCTGAATAATCCCAGCTCCCTCAGCTGCTTCTCATCAGACTTGTGCTACAGACACGTCACCAGCTCCATTTCCCTTCCCTGCACACAGTCCAGCACCTCAACATCTTTCTTGACAATTGTACAAGAAGTTCTGCAGGCTCTGAGAGCACGTCTTTTGTTCTCTGTCTCCAGGTCCAGAACTGTGACCCTGTGCTGTCCCATGTGTGTTTGGCATCCCCACTCTCTTCCATACGTCCTCACTCCAGCCGTCACACGTAACCAGAGGATGCAGAGAAGCTGACAGGGACAATATGTAGAAGTGATGGATGTTTAGGAGGATACAGTTTGTTTTTTGTGGTAGAAGATGGCTTTCCTGGTTTCTGTGAGAAACTCAGGAATATTAGTGCAAGGAATAAAATTCCTTGCAGCATATCTACAGGAGAAAAAACAGTTTTGACCTCAGGTGGTATTTCTCAATCTCTTTTATCACAACACTCATGGAATATATTTTGGGGAAAAGGACCTTTCTGGACATTGCTACTGTATTGCACAAGCAATATCATTATTGGAACAATAAATAGAAGTTAGGTAATTTTTTTTTATATATATATATATAAATATTTCTTGCTTAATTTTGAGGATGTATCTAGCCACTGCAGTTACTTCATGTGCAATCAGTTGGGAAACTTGTGTCCAAAGGCCTGCATTTGCCAGTACCAACTGCTAGTCCCTGGATACTGTATAACAAATTAATATGCAGTCACTGCCACCCAACTTGCCCTTTGATCCATAAGTAATTGTCAAATGCTGAAAGCTACTGAGTGTTCTTGCCATCTTTCCTGCAAGTTGCACTAGCACAGTTGCCATAGGTGCTGGAAGTTATTTCCTGGAGTCAGGCGCTGGATGGCAAAGCTGTGAGCAGCATTGTCCGAGTGCTTTCTTCCATAGGAGACTCAGATCAATGTGGAGGGGCACTGGTTACATGTACCTTCCTCCCTCCCTCAGGGAACTGGTAAAAAAACAACAAAGAACCAGCAGAGAGGCAGATGTTGAGACAGGGCAGATTAACGGGGCCTGTCAGGGCATGGCCCCAGCTTTAAGTTCAATTTTGAAGGGAATTTCTTGCCACACACAGTGTGTAACTCTAAATCCCCTTGTTCCCTTCATATTAGCAGTATTGCAGTGCAAGTACCCATCATTCAGCTTTCCTTGGAAGTGAGGAGATAAAGCTGCCCTGGACCAGGAAGAAAGGCATGGATCAGACTTCTGGTCCCTGCACTTTATGCATGGCTAATTGTCACTTTGCCACTTTAATAAAACAGATGCTCTCTCTTAGCAGCTTAATGCAATTAGTGTAATACTTCAAAGGGCTGCTGCCCCAGCCACCATGCTGGAGATTGTGGAGTGTGTGACTGGAGGGTTATTAACCTTCTGTGCTAATGCTTGGCGTTTTTTTCCTATTTAAGCTGTAGAAAATCAAATACAGAAATGTCCCCATAATCTTTCTCCAAAGTATTTTTGGATGCATATTTAGGTTGCTAAATCAGCCTCTCAAATCTGAAATGTTACAGAAAAGAGCTCTACCTGAGAAAAATCCTGTGAGGAATGATGGTGTAATTGAAGGCTGAGCTGCCAGTCACAGTTTTGGCCAGAGGATGCGTTACCTCCTCTGGGTTATGAGCCATCCTGACCCTCCCTAATGGCCATGTGGCTGCTTCTATTTCAGTCTTCCCTTGGTTTCTGCCTCCTGTAGCTTGACTCTTTCCTTCACCCTAATTAAAGACTTGGAAGACTTGAAAATACCCGGCTGCAGAAGATTGCAATGGGAAGTATGAGGTGGAGAGAGGTAATGGAGTTGGTACAGCTCCATTTATATGAATCTGGGATAATGCATTGCTAAAAGTTGAGTGTAGTAATTAGAATACATT
Source organism: Parus major (assembly GCF_001522545.3). Classification (NCBI taxonomy): domain Eukaryota; kingdom Metazoa; phylum Chordata; class Aves; order Passeriformes; family Paridae; genus Parus; species Parus major. The sequence goes on along the minus strand of NC_031778.1, from coordinate 16,290,399 downwards.
TTTGAGTTGTGCTGGTTCTACTGTCATGTTTTGCATTTAAATTCCTAACATGTAAATTTAGGAGTATTAATAGTTGCCTGATTAGAAAGTCTGCTCCATTAACACATTTTAATTATAAAAAAATCTTGTAGTGCTGTGTAATTTTTTTGCCTTCATATGTAGAAATAGATATCTTTGCCTTGATACACCTCAAATATATTTAATAATGATAAAGCACCCTGAGATACTTTCTGGAGTGTGAACTAAAGAAGGGAAATCATTGCTTCTTAGTATTGTATAAAGTACATTGGAGTTCTAGGTCAGTGCTTATATCTTGATGTTTTTTACCCTGGTTTCATAGAACAGACGTTGTAAGCTCCTGGATATTGACATTCTGTTCCTATGAATTGTTTGATGACAAAGACAGGGTGGGAGTCATATTGCTATTTCCATCTTTACCTTATTCATTCACTGTTGTACATTACTGATTCCTTCTCAGCTTTTCCTGGTCTCCAAGTCTTCTCTGGTTTGAAAAGCTGCTTCTCACTTTGCAGTCACTGGTATCAACACCTGCAACTCTTTAAAGCTGTATTTCTCTCATGCTTATAATTGCCAAGCTCACAATCTGCAACCAACCTGGTAAGAAAATCTCAAGAGAGAAGCACTCACCTGCAGTGTTTCCTGCTAGGAACACTTACCATCCTAAGTAAATCCTTAGTAAGTCAAGATCTACCTCAAATATTATTGGCATTTTTTGTGTTGAGAAGATGTAACTACATTGAGTCAATCCCCAGAGCTGATGCTTTCAGTTGAGAATGACTCTGCCATGTGTTTATTCTGAACACAATGGCAGATTGACCAGGGCACTTCAGACTGCTGGGACCTGGGTGGAAGTAGAACACTATCCCCAGAGCCATCCTCTTTATTTGAGGCTATTTTGAGGTCAGTATCTTTATTCAGGAGGATGCCCATTGCTCTGCTTCAGAGTTTGTTTGTCCCTGATGTGTCTGAACACACTTATGATCTCCTGGTCAGCCATGCCAATATAAATTTCCTCCAAACCTTCTTTTACTCCTTCACTCCACAAGATTGACTGTGGCACCCCTGAGTCCTTGTCCAGTTTGTAGCTGAGGCAGGTTTGGTGCCAAGACTTTTTCACTTCTTGGTGCAGAGCTCAAGGAGATTGCATCTAAATCTGTCTTCCCACTTCCCTTGGGACAAACTGCTCCATGTTGTGTGGCTTTACATGTGAATTCCCTGCAGCAGATGCAGTGTTTGCCACCTCTGTCAGTGATCTGGCTTCCTGAGTTTCTCAGTTTTCTCAGTCATGAAATTTGCAGACTTTGTAAACAGCCTTTTTAGATTTTTTTAAATAGTTTAAAGTAATTGAAGAACATTTTAAGTAATGTAACTTTAGTGCCATTGCTTTATCAACCAAGTTGGTAATATTTTCAAACTAAAAAAAAAAACCAAACAGGTAAATTTTTATCTGTTTTATCATACAGATTGTTTCCTCTATTTTGTGAAATTTTAAGACTGTGGAATGACTACATAATGCTTTATTTGTATATCCTTGGAGTGGAAAACATGGGCAGACAGCTACTGGTCTTGCTTTCACTTTGACCAGTTCCTGACCTGTGTTCAGTATTAGTTTTCAGTATTTTCTCAGCCATTTGCTTTTTGATTACAACCCTCCTGGATTTCAAATTGGATGTATTTTTTTGTGATGAACTGTTATGACACACACTTCTGGATGCTTAATTTCTGTCAGACTTCATAGGAGTCTCGTATGGAGTTTGTTTATTTAGGTTGACTTAAAAGAGCTCTGTCATCACTGCCCTGTCATTGTGGTTTTCCTTTTCTTGGCAGTCATCAGCTGTGCTGTGAGGAAACCACTGATAGAGATTGAGATGACAAATTGCTCCAGCTTATGACATTAGCATTGCACTTCACAGTTTTTTGCAATATTTTTGCTGGTGCTTCTCTCAAATGGTCCTAAAAATATGGTATTTGTGAACTTTGTACTTCTACTTTTACCCCACATGCCTTACCCAAAGGCCTGTACATGCTCCTTTACTCACTACCAGCAGTAACACAGTGCTGTTGCTGTACAAAAAGGATCCTAATGTAAAGATACTGATTTCAGCCTCTTTTTGTGAAAACGAAAACTGGTTCTTTTTGTCAGGCTTGAACATATATCTTCTAACATCTTTTTACTGTCTTTCCCTGTTGATTTTCTTAACCCTTTGAGGGATTTTGTTATGCAGAAGTTTTGGAGATGATCCCAGATACTTTGTATTTTCCAGCGTTATGAAAAATTCATCCAGCTATTCCTTATGTAGAGGTATCATGCAGTTCCCAGTAGTCTACCCAGAAAACATCGAGTTGCTTTTCTCTTAGGCAAACTTTCTGTCACCAAAGGTCTTGCAGCAATTAGGACCAGGGGTGTCAGTCCCATTTCTGTTGCTTTTCTCATTTTTATTTTGGATATTAACATAAATTATCTTGTTTCTTCACACTCTTTGTGCCACCTGAATTGCAGCCTTAATGCTCCCAGGTTCTATTATTTCATTCCACCTTGTGAATTTTGCAAGTTTCTGAAGACAATTGTGAGCAAAGATTTAAAAAGCGTAGCAATATATTGTGCAATTTCCACTTCTAAGTATCAGTTATTTGAAGCCTCACTCAAGGCAATTGACTGCTTCTTTGTGCCCTGTGTATGAACAGTTCCTGTGCTTCAGAGATCCTAATTCTGATATGACATTCCCTCTTGCCAAATGTGTTACAGTTTATTCTTCGTATTGAAATATTGATGTCCCAGAGCTGAAATGAAACCTTTGCTTACTCAAGTGTTTCAGGACCATGCTTGTTTGATTGTTGCATTACCTGCACAGCTTTACTTTTGCAAGCATTGTACTAATCTTCCTGAGACTTACTTCACACTGTGATTTTAAGTCCACTAAATTCTTACCTTTGGCTTCCAGATAACTCATTAAAACTTGCTGGTTTTGCCTCTGTGTTCACTTCTTTGTACTGCTCCTTTTTTTGGCTTACAGTCTTCTAGGTAAGCTGAGTTTTCTGCCAAAAATACAAACCCAGCAAAATTGCTGATCAGAGGAGGATGCATCAGACAGGAACAGGTCCATGTGCACAGAAGATCCTGATTTTCTTTCCAGTACAGCTCTTCCAGTGACATTAAGTAGTGGTGGAAGTACCAATTCATGCATCTCATTTCAGACAGTTGGGGAAGTTTAAAAACACTGGAAAAGGAAAGGTAACGGTAACATCTGGCAGGATAAATTGCTGGGTGGCTCCTTTGGCTTCATCCTGATTCTGACACTGGTGATTTTACTCCAGTTAAACCTGACCCATGTTCTGAAAGAATTCAATTCATTTATTGGTATCAACATACTAATACAATACCAATATGAAACATCTAAAATTAAGCAATGGAATCTGGACTAAACAGAGAAGAGATGAACATGGTTTCATTTAGTCTATTCATAAAATTTATGTAATTTCTTCTAGCTTCAGTTGTCTGCACATTGAACTTTCTTCCATTTTTTTTCCAAGATTTTTTAAAATTTGAAACTGATATTTTAGTTTGAAGAAACAAAATTTTCCGATTTTATGTTTTGCTGATTTCAGCCTCATAATGGGCAATGGTACCTAATTTGCACCAGTTTTAGCAAAGCCATGGAAGCCACCTCAGCCCAATTCCCCCCATGTTTTCCATTATATGCACAGATAAGGTGATTAAAGATACTCATCCGTGCTGCCTTCTCTGTATAACACAGGCACGTGTGTACCCACAAAAGCTGCAAAGCCTAGCCAGCTGAAGGAGATGAATGGCTATCACTGAGTCACATTACTTTCTTCATGCTGCCAGGTTTGCAAAATACCGCATTTATGTCTGCGTTGGAGGGCACAGCAGCTTCTTGTTCAGACTTGAACTCACTTTTAGTGAAGACACTTTCTCTTCGCAATGCAAGATTGAATCCTCTGGTTACTGGCACACAGAGCTTTCCCCGATCTGTACTTCAAACTCAGTGTGAATCCCTTCATTAGCAGAGGACAGATTTTTAATGTGTCCTGTAAACTTATTGAGAACTGGTAATAATAGCCATGATTCTGAAACTGACTAAAAAAATGTAGACAATAAACCAAGGTACATGAAGCTTTCAACTAGGTTACATTAAAAAAAAAGTATATAAAGAATTGGAATTTCATATTTATTTTATTTTTTAATATAAAAAATGCAATGTGATTTTTAAAATTATTTAATTGTTATGTGAGGTTTTAAGCACTGTGTCATTAGTGCTCACTTGGTGGAATGTTTCTTTCTTCCATTTACTGGAAAAAAAATGCTTGAATGCTCAAAGCCAATTTTTCAGATATCACATGTAGCAATCTCACCTTCTAATTACATCTTTAGTCCTTAACTACACTTGATTTTTCCTGTGTAAACTGTGTGTACTGGCAGGCAAATTTGAATTTACAACCACATTTAAATAATGCTTGTGACGAAAATGCCTGGAACATCTTACCTATTGTAAGTACATACTATATATCCAATCTAACCTATTGTAAATATATACTCTGTACTATTGTAACTATATTCTATGTAATTGTGTAGCCTAACTTATATGTAACAATCATAACCTGAATTAAGTCATTCTAAGGTGAATCACTAAGTATGTTTTTAAAGTTCCCAAGGCAGATGAAACTGAGTTTCACCCATCTCATGTCCGGTGGTCAGCAAGGGCTCTCACCTGGTGTCACTCCAATCCACATCTCCTAATAGACACCAGCAGTTCCTTGACACACTCTTCAGGAAAAATACCTTGAGTATCAGTGATTCCACATTCCAATACTGAGGCTTGCTGAAAGCAGAGAGATGTGCTGATCAGGGATCAGTTTGGTACATCTCACTATGGCAAACAGATGGGGTGCAGGAAAAGGGCAGGCATTGATGAAGAGGAGGGAGGGACAGAGGGAGGGAAAGGAACTGAGACTTTATAGAACTCAGTCTGCAGACGAAACTGGTGGAACAAGAAGCAAGGTTACTTTTTCCCAGCTCCAGTACCTCCTTTTTTATAGAGACAGCTATAAATCACCAGATAAATTAGCTCAGAAATGCTAACAATAACTCAAGGTTTTATAGTCCTGGTAATTTTTTTGTTAATTGTTGAGTTTTTCAGGCTGCGAAAAGCTTCCAAACAATTCCCTCCTGGACCAACTCCTCTCCCACTGCTTGGAAACTTGGTGCACTTGAACTTCCAGTTTCATCGGGATCTTCTGATGGAGGTACTTCTTTTAATATGCTCTTAATTGGTTATTTTTAACCATGACTTTAAAAAGTGTGATTAATTGAAGTTTTTAAGTCTGTGAAATTTACAGACAAGGTGTGGACATATAAAGATCAATTGATTCCTACATTTGAGTCATCTTCTTATGTGGAATATGTTGTCTTCATGAGAAACTTAATGCCCTTAAGAATCAAGTCAGTTTGGGGAGAGAGTTTATGACTTGTTATTAAGTTAGAGAATAGCAATAATCTAAAAGATGCTTCTGCATTGCTAAGTGTGAAGCTGTATCCACTACAGTGATAGCTATATCTGCTATCCCTACATGATATCTTTTAAAATTCTCACTGGTATTGCCTAATTTGATCACAAAGTGGGTAATATGGTGCATCTATGCTTGTAGTACAGAAAGGGCATTTGCTCCCCATCTTCCTACAGCTCCTGAAAACTGTTTGCCAGCTGTTGTTAGCGACAGCTGTGGTAATTCCTCTAATGGTTTGTAGGTGACCTCTAGTTCAGGTGGATGCCTGAGAGCACACAGGGGCCAGTGAGTGCAGAGCAGACTCAGGTTGTGACGCTCTAGCAGGGAGAGGAAAGCCAGAATCTAAAAAAAATATGAGGAGAAGAAAGTATATGGTGTGATCAATTTGATTTAATTTTCGTGGCACCTCAGACACTGTCTGCCACCTTATTTATATCATTGTGGGTGTGCTGGAGCAAAGTCCATACTTGTAAAAAGCTTTTTCATGCATGATTTGAGTTCCTCTGCCATACACTCATCCCTGCTTGGATACCTCTGCTGTGTGCAATGTAAGTGCTCTCAGTGCTGTGAGGAAACCCTGGACTCAAATGCAGCCCACTGGCACATCATGGCTGTTGGTTAATTTCCGTGTCCATGCCCTTTCCTGGAGCATGTAGATGGTGCAGGTATTATCAGCTTATTTCATTTTGCAAAGGCAGGACTCGATGGAGGTGCAGAGCCCCAGGGTGGTGCAGAATGTGGCTCTTAAATTAACAAGGTACAAAATGTTTGGGTTGCAGGTGATGCATAAAGCACAAAGTTTTCTTTCTTTTACTGCAGAGTTGTTGCAGAATGTGCTTTGAAAAGACAGTAAGTTCCCCCTGGGGTAAATAAAATTAACTGCTGAAAGCCTTATTCTCAGCAAAACAATAGCTTCTTCCTGCTTCTATCTACATGGGGATGATGTTTTCAGCACAAAACTGTCCACTGGGCTGGTGAATAGCAAGTGCAGTGTCTGTTTAAGATCTATATATGGGAATTCATCTGTTCTTTTTCTGGCACCTTTTCCACTTACAGCTGGCAAAAACTCATGGTAACATGTACACTCTGTGGTTCGGGTGGGTCCCGGTGGTGATACTGAATGGATTTCAAGCAGTGAAGGATGGCATGACCACACACCCTGAAGATGTTTCCGGGAGACTGGTGTCACCTTTCTTCAGAGCATTGGCCAAAGGAAAAGGTGAGATTTTCCTGGCATAAATGGTGTAAAGGAATGTTGACTTGAAAATTATTCTGCCTTTTTAGACTCTGCCCTCCCATTCAGAATACTGTTCAAGTCCTCCATTGACTTTTGAGAATTTCTTACTGTTTGCCATGCTGTCATTTACACTGAGTTTCCCTAGCCTAGGAAACACTCCAGGTTGTTTCTATGTGACCTTTTTGCTGTATTCAAGATTTATGTATATGATCCAACCAAGAGCCCAGCAATCTTTCCCTCATCAGAGACTAATCCATTGTGGTACACAGGATTTTGCTGTACATCACATGAATGCAATGTTTGTTTGGTAACTGTATACATTATGGTTGCCAAACACTTTCCATCATGAGCAAGTCTTATAAAACCCTATTTCAGGTTTCACATTTCTGTACTTGCGGACACTCCCAAACATTTTGTGAATACACTTTGATTGTGAGAGTATCTCCAACACAGGAAAACCCACTTATTCTTAAGAGTTTTCCAGCAGTTTGCACTCTTTTTTTTTCTTGCCCCTGCATTTGCTTGACTAAAGCCAACAGATTGTTTAGAGTTGGGTGAAGCCTCACCTTCACAGCATCTGTTCAGGGCTCTTCTAATGATCAGGAGTGCAGTCTAGCAATTAATGGGGTGTTGTCTCAGGATAGAAACACAGGATATCGCAGGATAGAAACACAGCCCAAATGTCCCTTATCTTTCACCTTCATCACCTCAGCCTACAAACATCACATTAATTGATCTATATCTCCACAAACATACCTTGTTCTGAACTCTACTCTGTGGAAATTCATCCAGTTATTCATGTCTTGAATAACTGGAGTATGGCTAAAGCAGATCTCCTAAAAAGCCATCTTAAGGTGTTTCAGGGTTTTTAAGACATCAAGAAAAGGAGCAGTCAGAAAATCCTTAGATTGCTCTTTTCAATTAACTACATTCAATATTAAGAACAGTGGTCTAGTTATAGTTTGGGTATGTTAGGCTATGATTTTTGGTTATCAGTAACTTCACCTCAAGATATTTGTATCACAGTATATCCCCTGATTTACTCCATGTATTTTGTAATATATACTTAAATGAATTGTTCGTATCTATGGAAAATATTAACATGCCAGGAAACACCCTCAGGTATTATACTTGCAAGTGGTCGCTCCTGGAAGCAGCAGAGACGTTTTGGAATAATGACTCTGCGCAATTTGGGAATGGGGAAAAAAGGCCTGGAGCATCGAGTGCAAGAGGAGGCCTCTCACCTGGTGGAGTTTTTTGTGAACCTAAAAGGTATCTTACCTGCTAAGAAATCAGGCACCTCTCAGTCTGGATATGGATTCATATCTTCAGTATGCAAACTTACCAATGCACAAGAGCAGATAGAGCCTAGAATCACAATTATTTCTTTCTTATATAACTCTTCATACATCTAGTGAAGCTGGAAACCTCTGAAATTCCACCTCCTGGGAGGTGGAACGGGCTGATAATTTGTCTGTGATATTTTGTACAATGACATGGTGCTGCTGAACTGCACAGCCAACCCATTCTCAGGCTGCCTGCCACGGGTAACTAAAGACTATTGCAGAGCTTACTAATTTCCTTAAATTTCAATGACATTGGGTGCCCTGCATATTTTAATATATATCTGGCAAAGTAACTATTGGCAAGAGAAACAAAGAAAGTAGGAGGTGGGAGGGAACTTCAGTGGATTATCAGGTTAATCCTAGAGTCCATGACAGGATGATTTCTATCCAAATTATTTTTTATGAATATCTGTTTCATAACATCAGAAAAAAATCATCAGGTAGAGATATGATCTACTACTCACAGCTGAGACTGTAGCAATTCCATTATATTTACTTTGCAGTCCTTGTCTGTCCATTCTTTTTCTTAGACCTTCCCACATTCTTCCAGGTTTTCCTTGTAATTAGTTTTTTACATTTTTTAACATGTCAGTCACTGACTCTCCTTAGTTCATCTCCAGTGGCACTACCTCCTCACAGTCTCTTTTCTGCCTCCTCACAGCTGAGGAGAGCAGATTTAATGTGATAGCCTAGAACAGATCTTAGGTGTACAACACTATTTCACAGGAAGGGCTGTGAAATTGTTTTAGAGCTATGAGGAAACAGTTTAACAGTGTCCTTTGTTCTAAGACTATGTTTTGTTTTCATTAATTTATATTAGTGCCACATCTCTGTACTCATTCACATCCCAGCTGGATAAAGAGAACATTTTATTAAATCTTTAATAACATCTAGTCCTATCTGTATAAGGAACACCAGAAAAAAACAACTGAGAGTGAATTCCAATTACTGTGTTTTCAGGAAGACCTGTGGATCCTTCTTTCCCTCTTTTCCATTCTATTTCAAATGTAATTTGTGCTGTGGTTTTTGGATATCACTTCTCTGATGAGGACAAAACCTTCCATGAGTTGATCTGTGCTACAGAGAAAATATTCAGGTTTGCAGGCAGCTTTGTTCATCAGGTAAGTAAATCATATGCTGTTTTTTTCTAAAATAGGTAGAAAGTGAAAGAGCAGATACAAAAATGTATCTTCACTAAATACAGAGCAACAGGCAAATACAGGCTGGGAGCTAAGAAGTGTCCTTGGGGAGGGACCTTATGACTGCATCCTTGGTTTTAAGGCCATTTTTAAGAACCCTCTTGGCTTTTTTGCAGGCTTAGGGGCTTTAAGTCTTTTGGTATTTCTTAAACTATTAACAGAGACCTCTAAATTTAATTTGAGACTGGAGTTGGTAATAGATTTGAATTCTGCAGTGTTTCTCCTCCCATTTCTATATACTTCTCCAGAAATGGGTATCATTGAACAGTTCTGTTTTTTATCACTCTGAAAATCATATGCTGAAAATTTTCTTTTTCCCCCTACCTCACAAATAATAAAATATTCATTATTAATCTTTTCTTACTGTGTTATAGCTCACCATTCACACATTGCAAATACATACATTCTCTGACAGTCTCACAATTCAAGTTCTGTCAGACATTTTATTGTAGCTCCTTCCCACAAAATACCACAAAGACCAACTTTGCACTTGAGACATTCCTCATGAATTAGACTTTGTGCTTTAGACCCTTAAAGAGGGACAAGCTGTGTGTAGTGAAGAATGTGGATGGCATAGCAGATTTAACTGGCATTTGAGTTTTATAGGAAAAGGCAAACTAAAATGCTGATATGGCAGTAAACCATTCAACAAATCTGTCATATGAAACTAGCACTATACAACTTTTCCACAGTTGAAAATACAAAGGTAGATTAAATTTGTGGATGATCAAAACCAGGAGACTTTAAGATACAGAGGAGGTTCAGAATATCTTGCTGCAAGAGTTAGTAAGCACTATGGATTTGAGTTATGAGAATGGAAAAAATTGTATTAGTACAAAATGAAATTACAAAACATTCTAGGAATTAATAAGGTATTAATAAGATTAATTATTCTAAGCTCACTTACTATGAGTTTACAACATGCAATGGTTAAGAGGAAAGGGATTGGTGAACTAACAGATAACAGAATGAAAAAGGCAAACAGGATCTTAGGGTATTTCTAGCACTATTTTCCTTTTAGATCCAGTGAAGTGTTATAGTAGGTTCTGAAGTGTAATAATCTGTGAGGCATATTCTAGGGTCTTGGACAACTTTTGCTGTGATTCTGAAGGGAAACAAAGGTGGAGAATTGGTAATTAAGTAACCTACAAATTGTCACTTAGAGAGACTCTGCTTGTTAGCTCTGAAAGATAAAGGAGAGGAGATAGAACTGCTCTTTGCTGGGCAGGGTGGAATGGCAGATGCTGCACAAAAAAAGCTATCTAAGACAAAGAACAGTACTTAGAGCTGAAAAATGTGTGTGTAAATACACTCAGCAGGCTGAGGATGTAATATTGTTTATCATAAATAACACCACCTATTACTCCTTAGCAGTCACGAGGACTCGGACTGGGAAAACTAAATTAGCCCTTATCTCAGACTGATACCCAGTCCTTAATTGCTTTCATGAGCTCCAAAAATTCCTGCAGTTACTTGAGGCTGCAGACCTGTTAATCTTAGTAGCCCCACTGTATCCAGAAAGGATGTCCTCACATTTTGAGTGTGTGGGAGCTGGGGTCTCCAACTGTGCAGGAGTGAGGTCATATAATGATCTTCATTAGCCAAATAAACTTAGAGGCATGAGCAGAGTGTTGTCAGAATTGCTTTGACCCCTGGAATTGTGTCAAATTACTATTGAAGCTCTTCCACATGATGGCAAAAATCTGCTCAAAGCAATGCTGATTGGTTTATTCCACTATCAACATTTCTGGGCAGGACATTTCAGCCTTTTGGTGTATGTAAAAGCAGCTTTGTCAGTGACAGAGAATTCATGGTACCTCTTGTGTGTCACTCCCACAGATGTACGAAATCCTGCCCTGGCTGCTGTGTCGCCTCCCTGGGCCTCATAAAAAGGTGTTGGCTTGCTATGATGTCCTGAGTTCTTTCGCAAGGAGGGAGATCAGAAGACATGTAGAGAGAGGGATACCAGCTGAACCACAGGATTTCATTGACTTTTACCTGGCTGAGATTGAGAAAGTAAGTGTTCATTCTGGGTGATGATACTGTTACAAAGCAGTAACAGCATCATCACCCAGATGGTGATGGTTTTAATGGTCAAACAGACCATTAAATCACCCAGTGTGACCCTTCCACCATAGTTTCTTACATTTCATAAGCTTCTTAACATGAATACAGTATCTTGGGATTTACATGTCTCAGAAAGGCATTGAGTTTTGTATTTTGGTTGCATGAGTGAATTGCCATCAAGTATGATAAGGGGTGAACCCACGAGCTCTCACTCCTTTCCATAAATATCCATTAGTATGCCTCAATCCTGTAATAAATATGAGACTGTTTATTCCTGTAGGCTACATAACTTTGGTAGACCACCTCATCTTCTACTGTGAAGCTCGTGTTTACAGTGGGATTAAACACACATGCACAAATCACTGCCCTGAAATAGCAGGCATGCTTCTTTGGGATCCAGCATGTGTGCTCCAGCACCGGCTGTCCTTGTGCCACATAACTGTCTGGTTTCTCCCTTGGCAGCCAACCATTATCCCTATGTTACCTCTAATTTCCCCACTGTTTGGGGCATGGATGGCTTGGGCCCTATATTCAAATTGGACAGCATAGAAAACAATTCCACAGACAATGCCATAATCAGCATTAATATTCTTCATTGCCCAGGCTATTATTTTCCATAGTAAGATGTGACTCTGAGCTAGAGAGGCTCTGCCAAGAGCACTATGGCTTCTGCTTCAAACTTTCAGGAGGTAAAGGAAGCATCTCTTTCCTAGGGTAGATGAAATTTACATAGTTTCTACCTCTGGCCATAAGCTTTCAGCTAGTCAGGCTGCTGTGTCCTCACAGTGTTGGTTCATGGGCTCAGAAAGGAGCTGATACATCATCTTTTGTGGTTAAGTTATCAAGCATAGAATTGCCTTTTTCTGATGAAAGAATAATCCACCTCATGAAAGACAGCAATGCGGACTTACTGTGCCTATTTGGGAAACTACTAAACTCTTAGTATGCATCAAAAACTGTAATTTTGACTGTTCTTTGTGCACATGCCAGCTGTGGAAGTCCCACAGCTCTCACACAGAGGGCATACAGGATAACCACATTTTTATGCTTTAACTTCAACTTTTTATTACCATCTACAGTCTAAAGAGGGGGCCAAGCCCAAGTATGATGAAGAGAATTTGGTATATGTCATAAATGATCTTTTCCTTGGTGGATCAGAGACCTCAAGCACTACATTATACTGGGGACTGCTCTATATGGTGGTGAATCCAGGCATCCAAGGTGAGAAGGGTGGGGTTTTCCTGTTTATTTTTACTATCCTGTACTAAGCTCAGGCACTAAATAATATTAAATCACAAGATACAAACCTAATGTACTATGTTGAAATAATAAATTTTTTTATTGCTCCAAGAAAAGTGACCAGCTAAAGTATTTTATGCATTTTTCTCCTCTGAAGTGGTGAATATTTCTCCACAGCAAAAGTGCAGAAGGAGCTGGATGCTGTTCTGGATCCTTCCCAGTTAATTTGTTATGAGGATCGGAGAAAACTGCCCTACACAAATGCTGTGGTTCACGAGATTCAGCGCTACAGCAACATTGTCTTTGTTGGCGTCCCCAGATTGTGTGTGAGGAACACAACACTACTGGGATTCCCTCTCAAAAAGGTACAGACACATTTTCATCTTCTTTCTTTGGGAGAGTCATTCCAGTTTGGTAACCAATTTTCCCTCAATAAACTAGTTTCTGTTAAACTCAGGAATGCGGTGCCTGAGGAAGAGTTACTATTTGTGGCTCCAGGAATGACAGAAGTCTTTTACCTAGCATGTAGGTGCTCTGTAGCTGATAAGACCTATGCCAGGGAAGCCTCAAGTGCCTGCCCATCGTCGCAACTGCAGAGACCAGCTCTGCATGGCAAGGGATGGACTGAGAGGAGAAACCTGTTTGCCAAAGCACTGGTTAAGACATCCCTGCCCAGCTTGGCACTCACTCAAATGCCAACAAGCAACAGATTTATCCATCAGGCATGAACTGATGGCTAACAGGCACTTGTATTTGGAACTGAAACAACAGTTTCTTCTTTGCAGGGCACCATTGTTATACCAAATATAGCATCTGTTCTGTACGACCCTGAGCAGTGGGAAACACCTCGACAGTTCAACCCTGGCCATTTTCTGGATAAAGAAGGAAACTTTATACCTCGAGAAGCTTTCTTACCATTCTCAGCAGGTAAATGCACTGACTGTCTGAACTGACCTGACAGATGAGGTGATGAATACAGAAGCATGAGATTATGGTATTTCTTCATATAACATCTTCTATATCTGCTGTTTCCTGCTTTTAAAGAACATTCCTGGCTTGTTTCTACTAAAGGAGAGGCTTCTGTCCTGTCAGACCCCAAACTGTTCATAGGACACTGTGGTGGGAATCCTCAAACTCCCAAACCTCTTGGGCTGGCTGCATGCTGCAGTCATACACAGGTTTTGTCTGTAGTATTTTTTACACATAGCTATTTTTCTGAGAAGTAATTTATCTGATGTGTACTGGACTTAATTGCAATCCCTTTTAAAGAAACAAACTGAAAGAAAAGCAGAAGGCATCCTGATAAATACAGGTTTACATTCTTGCTTACAGTACTGAAAATCCAGTTGCAAAAGAAGGAAACAAGGTAACAATGCACAGTTAGTAATCATACCTAGCAGTAAAGTATCTGCTAGTGGTTTTGTTTTAGTTTGTTGATAGTCACTCAAATGACCATACAGAAGTTGTTCCTTAGTTCAAATGGCTTGTTCTTTCCTTGTATTTTTCTGCTTTCTGGAAAATTAAATGTAATATTCACCTTCTGCTCACACTATTGCCAAGGAATTGGAATCCTGGGAAATGAACAGTAGGCATCATGCTTTGCTTATAAAGTGACCAAGCTTCTGTTCAATTGCAAATGCCACTACTAAGTAATTTTGCTCTGTTGATGTTAACTCACTAAAGCATATGCAAACAGCTGGCAGATTTTTTGTGTGTGGTCCTGAAGTTCAAAATCTTCTGTAAAAGCAAAACAGTTTTTTTCTGTCAGGTCAAGAAAGAAATTATGTTGGCACCTCATGGATTCTCATTGAGATTTTAAGTTTGTGTCTCCTAACCTAAGACATTCGATGGAATCTTTTTGAGAGGGAATTCACATAGTTTCAGTTCTGTGGCTTTCATGGTGCTCTCCTTAAACAAAACAAAACCCATGTCTGCTTTCAACAGGAATGAACTAGGTGATTATGAAATTGAAAAATTCCTAGATATTCACTAACCTTTCCTCTCTGCTCTGCAGGGCACCGGGTGTGTTTGGGGGAGCACTTAGCAAGGACCGAGCTCTTCATTTTCTTTGCCAGCCTGCTGCGGGCGTTCACCTTCCGGCTCCCTGAGGGAGTGACAGAGATCAACACCGAGCCCATTTTTGGGGGCACACTGCAGCCTCACCCCTACAGGGTTTGTGCCATTCCACGCTAGGCTGCAGCAGCCACAGACCAGCATGAGACAGCCACGAATTTACCTCCATGAATTTCCTCTCAAGTGTATAAACTTCCTGGCTACTGATATTAGTCTATCCCAGCATTATTCAGAAAGCGGGTTCAAGCCAAGATCCAGACTAACAGTATTTTTTGGTCTGGTCTTTGCGAAAGTCACAGATATTCTCACAGGGATCTTGGCCGTATTCACTTCTCTGAGAACACTTGAAGCCAGATGCTGTGGCCCCCAGCCGAAGCCATGCTGTGTCTCCTTGTCTTAGTCAAGCAAAATCCTCATTCTCAGTCCTGAGCAATCCTCAGGAAAATTCAACAGACTATCTCAGCAAGAGCTAGAAGGTGTTATTTCTGTGAGTGGCCTGATGACCTCAAGTGATTTGACTGCAGAAAGCACACTATTAAAGCTTTGTTTTGGTTTTATTTCCTGAACTTATCCACTTATTTTGTCAACAGGTTACAAAAAAACCCAAACAAAAATAAAACTGTCACCTAAATCCCAGGAAACACATTAGAATGCAGGTGCCTTCATATCTGAATTTGACGTTGTCTCCCATATACTAGGTAAAAAGTTATTCTGAAGTTGAAGAAAGAAACTTAAATTTAGTATTAACAATCAATGTGAAAGTGTGACTTTGCAGGCTGATTATAGTTATATTATATTGTCAATTTTTTAGTTAGTTTTTTATTGTTTATTTTATTTTAATGATGTGGATTCCCACCCATTTTCAATCCTTCTTGGATAAGGCATTGAATGTGAGATGAGAGAGTCACTTTGCCTGTGGATTTCACTGCTAACTCCATGACAGAGGAATGTAGAGGCTTTGGAAGGCAGCCTCTAGGGGCTACCTGAACACTTCAGATAGTCTCCATTTCCTCTGTGTCCTATACTTTTTTCATTAAAACCCACACCACACTTCCTGGTCTCCATTCAACTTTCTTTTGCCCTCTTTCAGTTCCTGCTCCCACCCCTACCTTTTATCCATATAAACTCTATCTCAGGATTCACCTTGATGTGAGCTTCTCTCTGCTTTTTTTCTACACAAGTATGAGTAGAGGAATCCATGCTGAGCTGAAACACCAGTGTGTTTTCAGAAGGGAACTTGGAAAATATCATTTATTTGTCCTTTTAGGGTCCAGATTATGGAAAGAAGTGCACAGTAAACTGTGGAGGGCACACTAGAGGTGATTTAGTGTAAGAAAAGAAATAAATGATGATGTGATGCAGGAATTCTAAAATATCTGTTATTTAAGGTAGCTGCTCCTTGGCACTGATTCAACTCAAGAATAGAAGGTTTGAGCACACAGCTGGAGGTGACAGCCAAGTTCATCTGTAACTTTGTTAAAGTGAAGTGCTGGAGAGTTCTTGTATGCGAATTGCTTTTGGAAAGGATTCAAATGTTGGAGTTGAGTAGAGCTGCCTGTAAACACTACTGTAAACTTAGCATCAGTTACTATTGCGTTATTACTTAGTTTGTATTGAGGACCAAAAGTGCTTTTATGTTGTAAGATAAAGTATTTATAATTAAATCACTGTGGTACATCTGAACTTTCTGAATTTAAAATGGAGGAGAATGTTACTACAGAGAAGGAGGAACTGACCAGATCCTGGCATACCTTGTAGCTCTGGCAGTGGTCTGCGCCAGCACAACCCAGCACTGGCAGGCTTGCAGGGCTAGAAGGGAAATGAGGGTAGTGAGAGCTTTCACAAAGCAACAGCTGTTATAAATAACCCAGCCTGTTGCTCCATGCAACATATCAAAGAATATTCCAGGGCCTACACACTCCTGCTCAGCTTCCTTTCCAGCTTTATCTGTGCTTCTCCTCCACCCTATCAGCACACATCTGCTCCTATCCAATAAACCTGTGTCTTGATTTAAAAGACATGTGTCTACCAAGGAAGGCAGGAACCTTCCTGGAATGGAAAAAATTACTCTTTCTCTCCACATTATTGTAACTTTGAAATTATGGGGCTTTCAGGCAAAGATATGTGGAAAGGAATAACAGTTCTTGACTAGAATGTCTATATTATACTAAGAGAAACAAACAACAACAATGGCAGCAACACCGAACAGAACCACAAACCCAGTCCCAGCCTGTCATGGCAGCAGGTGCCCTCCCCTCGGTGCAGCTCTGCTCCTGGCCAGCAGGGGTGCTGCTGGCTCCTGGCCAGGCAGGGAAAATTCCCCCGCGCCCACAGGGTTGTGGCTGTGGCGCGAGTGCGGCCACCTCTGCATGTGGTGATGGTGGCCGGAGAGAGGAGAGGGCTGCCCTTGCAAACCTCACAGCGAGACGCCGGCCTCTGGGCCACTCCGGATGGGGAAACAGGCTGTAGCAGCAGAGATGAGCAGACATGGGGTGGCAAAGTGTAGCCAAAAGCCCTGGGGCGGTGGCAGGAGCAGCAGGGCTGCAGGCACAGGCTGGGAGTCAAGCTTAAGTGTATCAATAACCCCCAAAGCAGCGGCAAAAAACAGCCAGGGCCGGTCGGACCTGGAAAGAGAGAGAAGGTGGAGGGAGGTAGGTGTTTCAGGTTTTCCCCTGGCTCTCACGTGTCCCTTGTGATGTCCTGGGAATGTCAGCGGCACGTGGGAGGTGCTCCCTCTGGAGAGTTTTCAGGGCACCTCCTGGCTCTAGATCCTCCTTTACTGTGTTCACTGCTATGGCCAGCTTTGTGTTAGCTATTTTGTAACATTCTGTACATGTGTGGAAAATTAATTTCAATTAACCTCAGTAAAACTCACAGCTTTGGCTGGAAACTCGCTGAACGAGGTAAGGCATATTTGCAGGGATGGTACAAAGGGATCTAGCATTAGGCTTGACTTGATTTACCATCCTCACTGGTGATTAAGAAGAGTTGAAGAGTAGAACACACTTTGAAATGTGACATTTTAAAATTATTCTAAACTCCTTGCAGAACTCTCAGATGAAAAAAGGGGGTTTATAGGTCTGACTGAACATAAAAACGAAGACACAATGTAGAAAATAATTCATAGAATAAAGCATAGACAAATGTAGGCACAATAAAACTCAGACAAAATAGTTCTAAATTATCTGGGTCATTCTCCACTATGCTCTGAAGAGCCTCTATAAATCTGTATGAATGATCTGTTAAGGTGATTTCACAGAGCTCATATTAGCTGGAGCAAATCAATGGCTTTATATGCACGTGGGAACATACAGAAATGAATAAAAAATGGTGGGTTTCACTATAGATTTCTCCTTGTTTCAGAGACATCCACAGGAAATAAAGCAATCAGATTTTAAAAACACAGCAGCTATGAACCCTATCTTTTAGATTGAACCAAAAGGTTTTAAAATTTCTTCTTCTTCCTCCATGTACTGAGGGGAATAATTTAGATGAAATTTCCATTCAAAATAGCTTTTACAATTTCCCCCTGGGGGAAGGCGGGAAGTCTCAGTAGGAGCTGAGAGACTACAGTGCGCTAGGTGAGAAATAGCTGGTGGGAAAGTGTCATATATTAAACAAATTTCATCTCAGCAGCCCCTGCCCTGCTGAAGATTCCAGAAAAGAAAAATTACAAGGAATGAAGTAAAATGGTGGGAAGGAGAAAAACCTCTTTCCTATTGGTGGAGTAAAAGGAGTTCGGCTTTTGTCCTGGTGAGCACAGAGGACAGACAGGGAGCAGCGAGGAGTCAAGGGAGCATTCGGCAGCTCCTGTTTTAATTTTCTCAGCAACAGTGTAACATCTGTGCTGAGAAAAGAAGACCAGACCTGCACCCCACCCCACTCCCCCCCCCTCAAGCTGGATCTTCTCCCCACCACTGAAAAGAGTCTGTGCTGACTTCAGATAGCACCACAGCCAACACAACATCTGCTGGAAGTTACACAGCTTGGGTATTTAAAGTAGCTAACAGATAAATTATAAAATAATCTAAAGATGTAATATAAATAAGGGGTGTTATATGTGGAGTAATGCTGTATCTGAAGCTTACTCTTGTGAAAACAAATGTCACTTCCAGAGCCCATGAAAAAAAAGTGTGGATTTAGGGGACACTTCTAAGTCTCAGAGGAAATGGTGCTTTAGCCATGTATTTCTAAATGCTGCTAATCAGTGTCCTGAAATGGAACCATCATCATTGTGTCAAAACATATCTCTTGGAAAAGTTAAATAGTAGATCTTAAAGCCAAAATATACCTTAGATACTTCAGTATGTTGAGATCTTCACAGAAAGGTTTTCAGTTGTCACAAACTTGTATGTTTTGCCCATTCTTTGGTAAAGAAGGAACACACAACTGCTGCATTTTCTGGCATCACCAAGGGCTCTGTCCTGCAGGATGACATGGGAGGACAGTGGTGGGGGAATAGGAGTCTGTGAACTTGTCCTAAAGCTTTCACTGATATAAGAAAATCCCATGAAGCGTTCTGAATTCAGCAGATTGGCAGATCTCTGAAAGAAACATCTGCCATTGAAAAACTTCCAGCTTGATCTTTTGCTACCATTCAAATTTTTTAATGCAGCCTATTTGCTTTTTCAAACATGAAATATGGTGCTTTCTCAGACATGAAGAGACAGAAACTTGTAAGACACTACTACTTTCTACTGCTCTTCACATTCACCCGGTTTGGAAAACAGAGATTCTGAAAACTGTTGTTTGCTGAAGTCATCTGGAGTTGATGACTGTATATGTTGCAATGTTGGCTGTACTCTAAACTCACCC
This sequence comes from Parus major, assembly GCF_001522545.3. Taxonomy (NCBI): domain Eukaryota; kingdom Metazoa; phylum Chordata; class Aves; order Passeriformes; family Paridae; genus Parus; species Parus major. The sequence goes on along the minus strand of NC_031778.1, from coordinate 16,270,876 downwards.
CTCTCTTGTCTGAAGATTAAAAGCAATGCCATCTCTGCAGTGTGACGAAGACAACCTGGTCTGGAGCCTCCACGTCCTCTTTTTGGCAGGAACAGAAACCACAGCAACCACTTTGCACTGGGCACTGCTCCATATTTTGACTTATCCCAGAAAAGATGGGAGACTAATGAGGTCACATGCAAAACTGCTTGGATTGTGCTTTCTCAGAGAACACACCAAGGTCAGCACAAAGGTAAACACTTGTAAAACTGCATCCAGTTGGAAATTCATTCTCTCTGTGAGCTGACAAACACACCTGATTTATTCAGAGCCTCTTAGCTTCATCTTTCTGGCTTGCACCTTGGCAAGAAGTACCCACTCTTTTTTCCCTTTCATAACAGGATGAAAGCAGAGGGAGCTGGGAACACAACAAGCCTGTGTAAGATAACTGGAGAGTACAATGTCTCTGCAGCTGCGCTGTGAGCACAGCCAGTTCCCCAGGCCTCTCCCGGGGTGGTCCTGATGAGACAACAGCAGTGACAAATTGTACATTCACTGAAGGGAAACTCCCATCCTTAACATATAGCTTCAACATGGGATCAAAGGAACACCTTCCTTACAGGCCACCACTGTCCTTCACCAGTACAGCCTGTTCCGAAAAGCAGTGGCAGACCCTCTGAATGTCCTTCAGATTCCTGATGCTGAAGTTTCTCTCTCAGAAACTGAGTAAAAGAAACTTTTTATCTGGGGGAGAAAACAGTACTGGCAACTCCTGGGCTCTTGAGAAGTACTTTGCAATGCATCATTGTCTTTCACAATGTTTCTGAGGAATAACAAATTCATTAGATTTGTTTTCTGTCTTCCATAAAGTTCTCCCATTATAATGTCTCTCCATTCCTGAGCCATCCATACACTTTATACCTGCAAAATCTTATTAGGGCATTAGCTGAGGATGTTTTAGTGCATTAGAAGGAAACAATCACCAGAGAGTGAAACATAATTTCTGTACAGGGTAGTTCTCTGTTTACTGTCACTGGAGTGGTTAACTGGGAATGTATTTGTGACAGCAGCAGCCGAGGGCTCTGTGCTGCAGCTAAAATGATCAGTGAGTCTGCCAAAAGGGGTGGTCCTGCCCACTTTTGTCCTTGGCCATGTTCTCACTCTGCTCAGTGAGGCAGCAGCCAGCAGGTGAGTGTGTTCAGACTGCTGAGCCAGCAGAAAACTAACACTGTAGCTAAAACTGAAGGGCTTTCCACCAGATCAGCCAAATCAATCCAGGCACTTTACAGCTTTGTGTTGCTGGATCCAGCCCTGGTGAAAGGGAAAATGAGGGGATGGGACTTGCAGCACAGCAGGGAACTGAATCAGGTCTTTAAAGTCCAAGCCAATGTCCAGAGCAGGGAACCAGCCTTGTTCTCACTGTGAGTGCTGAAAAGGGACCCACCTCAGTTGACTTGATCCATTCTGCTCACTCTGCGCACAGTGGAAGGGACACACTCCATCGCTGCCCACATGCCTCTGCCTGGGACTAAACTGGGTTCATTTCCTGGGCTTCCAAGTGCTCCAACGTGGCTAATGCCTGTGGGAGTGTGGATCTAGGGGCTGCAGGCTCTGGAGCTAGCAGGTCACAACTGAGTGAGGAGGGACATGAGAACAGCAATGTTTTCAAAAAGTCCATTTTTGTGTGTGTGTTTTTGTTTTTCTGTGTATCTGGATTTCTCTGATATTCCTGAACATCCAGAGGGCCTAAAGGAAACTGCCTTCAAGACTGACACCCCTCTCCTCAACCAGCTGTGGACACTGATGTTCCAGCTCACCGTGAAAAACTCTTGAAGGTATTTGTGCTTTTTATAGTTTCATGAATATTTAAGCTGTAGACTCCTAATGTATCCTTGGCTGGAATATAAAAGCAGCTTTTTGCTCCTTCCTGGCTTCAGTCTGAGCTATGAACTTTCCAGGCAGAACTCAAGTCTTGTGTATACTTGATGGACTTTAGAAAGGACTAGTATTGAATGAAACAGGCCTGTAGCAACAGTTGGAGGTGGTGTAAGGCACTGAACAGTCACCTGGCCAAAAATAATGTCTGAGGAATCCTGTTATTATGGCAGAAGTTACAAAGAAGAAGGAAACAGGAAGAATCAGCAAAACTCCTCAATGAGGAGCAGAAAGCAAAGTTTGTTTGCTTAAGGAGTTAATTCTGTTGACTTTATTTTGGCAATACTGCTGGTTGTGTCTTGGCACAACAAGGCCATGGAATGCTCCTTGGCCAGACCTGGCCAGTGCAGAACCAGAAAAGCAGGTGAGACTGCAGCTCACTAGAGGTGTTACTGCTCCAAGCCAGTCCTTGCTGTTGAGAAGAGGAATGAAAGGAAAAGGATGAAGAAAAGTGGTATTACCTGTGGTGTTCAAATATTGAAGGTTGTGTTGAGACAAAATTTCTTCTTCCCCAGAGTTCTGCAGGTTTTGGGAATGTGTTGCAAGTGTCAGTAATTACCAGAGCCACTGTGCACTTCAAAACAACCAAGTGGATGGATTAAAGTCTTAATCATTTAACTGCATAAGTGAGCAGACCTGCAGCCAGGTGACACTGTCTGTACTCTTTGGTAGGGTATCAAAACACTGCTTTTCTGGCTTGTTGTTGTTGTTGTTGTTTGACAGTATAGAGGCACATTAGTAATATTACTGATTATCCTTAATATGGTGTACACCATATTAAGATGCATGGTGCATCTGCCATGATGAGTTAGGAAGGATTCCTGCTCAGGATTCAGGCTGTGCCCCCGTCTCTATATGTACCTCTCAATATATACCTATATTGATAAAGAGTCGAGTCCCTAAGCCTAGGACATATATGAGACAAACTGCATTATTAAGGCTTCCTGGTTTCCTGTGTGTACAAAAGGAAGAACCAGCTCTGATGTTTCGTTGGGTACCAACTGGAATCCAGTTCCAGGATTAAGGCACTTGTGTCTTCTTCCCTTTCCACCTTACTTGGGCTATTAAGGTAAAAGACTGGACTCAACTGCTGTGGAAACCATCCTTCAAATTACTGTCCCTTATGGAAAACAGACATTGCTCCTAGCAAGTTGACATCAACCAGGTTCCCATTTATATCTGCATGCATTTTCAGTATGGTCAGCATATTCCAGAATCCCTGGTTACATCTTTGTTTCCAAAAATTTCAAAGGAGGAGGTCTGCATATGCGTCTAGAGAGATGCAGATCCTGTTTATAGATGTTCTGAGTTCAGCAACACATTACCAGTGGATTCCTAAAAGCAAGCTGGAGTACTCAACATGTGTTGAAACTGTGCTCAAACTCTTAACAGCTTAACAAATGCCATGTTTTCAGCAGTTCCCTGAATATCCCTAGAGAAAAGAGATGCCTTTTCATCTTTGAAGTGTCCAGCATATATTATCAAAGTGCTGCAACTGCTCAGAAAAGGATCACATTTTATATATAAAGTTACATATATATGTATATAGTTACATATGATGCAGGAACCATCTTTATTCATTCCTGTTTTATACTTTAAAATTCCTATAACATATGTTCAGAAATCCTTACCTCCTATCCCATACAGTCACAGGCTAGCTGATGTTGTTCGTATCTGAAATCACAAATCTTTGTGCAAGGTAACACTATCTTGTCTTCCCTCCCTCTGTGCAATTAAGTCTGTCTCAACTACCCAGGTTAAAGAGTTTAAAATTGGCCTCTAATTTATAGTTGCCAGAGATTTGATTTGCATAATTACTGAAAACCTAAACTCCACTGGCAATCAGAAGGATCTCTAAGAGTTAAATACTTCCCAGACTGTTCAGGGTATGCAACACATCTCCAGAGAGAAACTCCAGATCAATGACTGATTGAAAAGTTTGCCCCACTGGCCTCACCAGATCCTCCAGCACAGCAGTGAGTGAACATTACCATCTAATGGTTGCACCTGCTAATTACAGCTATAATTCCTACTTTAATGGTGGGGGCTGGTCCTTGTGTTAGTACTGATACACTGAAAAGGCTGTAGGGTTGGAAAACAAATAAACATGGAAAGATAATAAAAGCAGAATTTATGATTTTGCAGTATCCATCAGTCACCTCTGGTGGGCAATGTGAATAGAGGAATCCTAAAATGTTTCTGGGTATCATGTCACAGTTGCTGCACTTATGGCTATACATGCTGCGAACACATGAATAATGATCACCATAAATAATAATCCAATGCATTAGTAACTGTGAAAGCCTTTTAAGATTCTAATAGTGAAACATGATTATGGCCTCTTTTTTTCCCTGACTGCGGGATGAAATTTCTCCCATCCCTTCTCCAGCCAATGCCAAAGGTTGCACCAGTGCCAAGCTTCTCCCCAGTCCTTCTCCATTTTGTTGTGGGTGTCATTTGTGCCAGTGGGCCCATCTAGAAGCAGCAGAGATGATTCAGGCTGATGATTGAGAAAGCTAGGACTAGGAAAGAAAATCCTGGAAGTCTGGGTCCAGGGTGAAGCTTACTGCTTCACTGTCAGAGGAAGGGGGGAAATATCGTTCTATATGTGCTCATTCTACTTATTTCCAGCCCTGCTATTTCTGCTGCAAGCTGCAATTTCCACAGTAGGTTCAATGAGAGGTTCACACAGCTGATGCTTTCACACTGGAGCCTAGAGCATCATGCCTGACTCACTGCTCTCCTGCTAACCCTTTATGGGAGAGACAGATGAGAGGTTCCCAAATTGTGCTGATTCTACACTTTCCTGTAGGATGAAGTCTTGCCCCCACTTATTATAAAGGTGCTGGAAGAACAATCCCCTGGTTTGTTTCTTGATTCCTGCAGTCTCAGCTATTTGTGTAATCCCATGCAAATCAAGTGCTCAGCGTAACAATGGGTCAGAGCCTATAAAAGAAGTTAATTATGCAGCTTGCTTTGTTTGTAGGCATGGATCTCTCTGTTCCACTCCCTTCTGCCATCAAACAGATGGCTTTTTGGACATTGCTTCACTACAGAGGCTCTCATGTGCCAGAGGCTGCTCAGAGAATCCCAGGCCATGGCAGAATTCCGTGGCACCTCCTGGCCTCAGGTAAGCAAGGGCTTCCCTGTGATTGTATCAACACCTGGCAGCATTCCTCAGTGAGCTGTAGCATGGAGTGGTTGTTCTTTGCCATGGCACAGAGAGGAAGAAGAGCTCTCAAATAAACACTGAACTCTGCTGTAGCCAGCACTGCTGTGCCCTTCTTTCTCAATAATGATCTCTCTGCAACCGTTCCTGGCTTGCTATGCCTACAGAGCTTTGAATCCCCTGTAACAGCTCTCTTCAGAGAGACTGGCCTGACTTTACATATATAATATGCAGCATCAAATTTGTCATGGGCCCAAAATCAGGTTTTTCCTCTTAGCTTGTGCCTTGGAGAGTTTTATAATAACCCTGATTTCCTGTGTTAGACTGGGCTGCAAGAACCCTCCAGAATAAACAGGACAAACTAACATGAATGTGGCTTTGAGAAATACAGACAAGTGTTGACTTCAAATTTAGGAAAGAAAAGGTCATTTGGGAAAGACTTCACTTAGAAAACTTAAGAAAAATTGTATTTAAGGGCATTTAAATCTGCCAGATCTGAAAGCTACCAATGGAAAGCAGGCAATCCAGAAGTGTATGGTAATAGTCATCCTTAACACATTTCCCTACAAGATAATTTTTTTAATAATTAAGTGGTCATACATTTCCTATAGTCAGACAAGTAATGAATGTAGATCATTGCATGGTCAATGGTTAGGCACAGTTCAGCTGTGAACATTCAGCCTGTAAGTGCTCTGTGAAGCCAAGATGTTCATGGCATTCCCCTGCTTGTATTTCCAGGTGCAGCTCCAGGACACTTTCCCATCATTACTGAGGCCCTCAGGCACTTTGTTGATCAGAAGGCTGCTGGCAGTGACACCCCTGCAGGATCTGTGAACTCTTACTAAGGCTGAGATCAGGCACCACCAGAAGAGCTGGGTGCCTGCACAGCCGCAGGACTTCATTGCTGCATGCCTGAGTGAGATGTTAAAGGTAACTAGTAATTGTATCTTAGGCAGCTGCTACATATTTCAAATGCTTCTAGTTAAAGTATTTCCAGCAGCACTCCTCCTTCCTCTCATTTTCTTCCGGAGAGACTGTTGAGCTATTTCTTTATTTGAATTCCACCTAAAACATGAAGTGAGTGATGTTCCATTTTAGACTGAAAGAAAACTTACTGGGTGCTGTCTTCCTCTTCAGCAGGATCATATTTTTTAACAGAATAACAAGGCTGCAGTCTGACCAGCTCCATCAACTCAGTATGGAACCTGTGATGAAAAACAGATCTGTTGTTGGGAATTTGCTATGCCGTTAACACAGTCTTACATCTCACTGCCTGTCTCCTATCTGCAGGCAAAGGATTACACACGCTCTACATTCAGAGTGCAATGACCACAGATCTCTTCAGAGTGGGCTCAGACACCACCTTCACTTTATGCTGAGCACTCCACAATGGTATATCTGGAAGTGCAAGGTTAGAAATGTGTGTAGCTGCACTTAGATGTGTTGTGTCCTTGCTCATGGCTCACGTTGACTCAGCTGCCCTGATCCTCCACTGTAAGGTGGCTTGGGAATTTTGAGTTGCTGTATTGAGTCTGCACATCAGCAATTCTTGCATGCTCATTATTAGTCCTTTTTTTTTAAATTCAGAATGACTCCAAGAAGTGTCAGATGCTGTCATTTGTCCATCCTGTGGACCACAGAAGGACTGAACAACCCTGCCACATGCAAAAGCAGTTTTACAAGAGACTGTGTGTTACAACAGCACGAGTGAGCCCAGGGCATATGGGGACACAGGACACCACAGTGCAAGGCTTCCCTGTCACTAAGGTCTCGTAACGCCACTAAGCTTTGGGTACAACCCTGAGACAAAGCAAAGTTAGCCATCAAATCTTGTGTTTACATTTCGTCCCAGGCTGCAAAACTACCCAAAGGTGAGTCTAAAGAGCTCACAAGGAACCCTCCACTGGGAATAGGATGCTGGATGTTATCTGTGTGCTATAATATGAACAAACTTGTACTCAGTTTTTCTCGCTTGTTGCAGAGATGTTATTTTTACCATTTTCCTATACAGGATTTCAAGAGTTACGTCAGTGTATAGAGGTAGCAGTATAGCAACCTTTGAATTCTTTTCAGCTAAATATAAAACCCACAGAAATTTCAGGAAAACACTGTATATGCAATTTATTGTGTCAGCAGAATACTTTAAATCTGTATCCCACCTGATGTAGGTGGTCTTCCCAATAGATAAGACCTATGTGGCTTTGGGGGAAGATGTCTTTGAGAACATCAAGATCCAAGTCAGGGGTTTGGATCAGTATGAAGCCTTCACTTCAGTGGGGTTTAGTGATGTTCTTTCTTTAAGTTTGATAACTATAATTACTGCATCCTCTGGTGCTTTAAAATCAATCTTTAAGAGTGCCTAATAATTTCTAAATAAGCTATTATGTAGGCGATAACAGAATGTGACCCTGTTTCTCACCCCATAATAATTACTTGGCACTTGCATTGGGCAATTTCAAGAGAGTGATTGATATCTTGACAATTTAAGTCATTTGTTTTTGATTCTGTGAAAAGGATCTTTATATGAGCAGGTCTCCATAGTGATTTGTGTAACACATTCTTTCTGAAATATTTTGTAAACTGCTGGTCTTCAGAGCACACAAATCCCATATAGGGATCCCTTTTGTTACCAATCAAGAAATTCTTTATCAGCTTTTGAACTATTTCTGCTACTATTTATTTCTAAATAATTTTCCATGTCTTCTAAGAAAGTTATGAACACAGGTTTGAGCCCATAAGACAACAGGATGAGAGGGCCAGTGGTAAGGATATTTAACCTAGGATTTGGGGGGTCCTTCTCCCTGTTCTGCCATGCTTCTGGGATTTCAGGAATATTGCTGAGACACCCATTGCCTTTGGTTTCAAGTAGTAAGGCAGGAATACCATCATTACATTACTGTGTTTTACAAGGATGAATACACACACACTATAGGACAGAAGACATGTAGTGCCTTATAGATACTGAATACCATTTCTTCATGTTCCTGATTGACAGACTGATGAGAGATAGTAGTTGTTTAGCATAAATAAGTTTTAAGTAGACTGAGTTACACCGAGTTATAATATTGTGTGATTTAATATAGGTTTTTTGCTTTGCTTGCTTAGCATGAGTACCTGGATTACATAAGCAATCAATTTTCTGACTCTTTCCACCTCACAAATTGATAGAGAAACAGAAACTACGATCCTCAGAACTCTATTTACTAACTGTGACAGCAGAAATTACTGGTCAGGTATTTGCAAAGCACTGTGAAAAGACTGTGCTCATGGAGTAACATGGGAACAGATTCATGAAGTGCAAGAAGATGCTGAGGGAGGGACTATGGCCCTTATCCTCGTTCACTATCACTTCAGTAGTGTGCAGGCTCTTTACTGAGACATCATTTCCCGTTTTCTGTGCCATCTCTCACTGTACATGAAGGAAAAACGATGGCGAGGGCGTCGAGCTGTCGCCACAGGAGGCAAGGTGCGAAAACCCTTTGAAGAGTGACTGTCTGAGTCCTCAAACTGTACCTACCGGTGCAAAATTAATTGCATGAATAATTCATAACGCTCTGACTCGGCCCACAGCGCCAGAGACGCCAGCCCCAAGATGGCGGCCCTGCCCTGAGGGGCGCTTCCGACAGCTCGTTCCCTTCCCCGCCCGCCGTGCTCAGTGTCGCAGCTCCGGGGGGAAACGCGGAGCTGATGGCGGGGCCGCCGGAAGAGGCGGAAGGGTTTCGCTGGCGGACCCAGCAGGGCGGAAGTCGCTGAGGCGAACGGGGGTGGCGGCGGCAGCGAGCGACGATGAACAACAAATTCGACGCGTGAGTGTCACCCCCGAGTCCCCTCCCGACTGAGCCCCGGTGCGGGGCCTGCACGGCTCCGAGCCCCGCCGGCGCCTCCCGCCGCTGCCCCGGCGCCGGGCGGGCGAGACACGATGAGTCACGGGGCTGCGCACAGCTCTGTCCCTGTAGCCGGGGCCCGGCCTGGCCCCGAGGGGACGCGGGACCGAGAAGTGTGGGCGGTGGGCCGGCAGCAGTCCCGCACCGGGGAGTCACGGGCCGCCCCGTGGCCCCGCTTGTCTCTCGCCTTTTCCGGCCCTTCGCAGGGAATGGGGTGGGCGGAGAGACCTGTGGGGTGCTGGAGGGACCTGTGGGGTGCTGGAGAGACCTGTGGGGTGCTGGAGGGACCTGTAGGGTGCTGGAGAGACCTGTGGGGTGCTGGGTGCTGGCGCGGTGTCTGCTCGCCCGAGGGGCTGCCTCTGCTATGCTGGGGGGCGTGGGGAGCGGGGTGGGCAAGAGTCAGCAGAGGTACAGTGTCAAGTCCTCATGTGGGCCCCCTGAACAGCAGGGAACCCTAGCAAGTAACTGGGGTTTCCTGCGGCAGATCAGTATCTAGCACAAGCTACTTGAGTTTGTTCCAAAAAGCTGCTTTGTGGTTCACTGGGGCTTAAAAGTGCATGCCCAAGATGCCTGTGACCGGGATGAAAGCAAAAGTAGTTTTTACTGCGTGTGTTGTTAAGTGTAGATTTTCAAACTCTGGTGGCCCTTGTACCACGGAGGAGCTTTGGAGCAGAGAACTGCCTGGGCTTGGTGTGAACCTTCTCCGCTGTGTGATGGCTCTCTGATATTTTTCTTTGCCAGATTGAAAGATGATGATAGTGGAGACCATGACCAGAATGAGGAAAATAACACACAGAAAGACAGTGAGAAGGAAAAGAATGACCGTGAGAAACCACAGAGTACTACCAAGAGGAAGGTATGGTGCTGGTATCCACACTCACTGCCACGGCATGGTGTGGCAGTGCTAGGGAGTCAATCCTCAGTTCAAGAATAACAAAAATATGTCTTGGAGGGCTGTGGTGTCAGTGCATTGTTACTGCTGCAGTGAAGGTAGAGGGACTGTGTTTGATTTCATTAATTTGATGTCACTTTCAGAGGTCTCTCATCTGAGGGGTGAATGCTCCCTTCACTAACATAGCTGGTACCCTGCTTGATTTTTGAATGGAAATGAGAAGTAAAGCTTTATTTTCATCAAGAAACAAATTTGGAAGAGGACATGGGGAAAGGACTTCTGTCTGACAGAGCAGTAGTGGCTTGAAGGTGGTTTAGCAGGCAGTGTTTGTGACACTGTTGAGATAACTTTTAAGATGTGTCCCTGTGTGTAATGTAGTCTTGTCAAGAAGGCATAATGTATATATCTCTCCTGATTTGTTGTTGTTTTTTTTTTTCGTCTTGTGCTTAGGAAAACTGCTCTGTCTGAAGTAATGCAACCCTTGTAAACTTGCCATAGTCAAGGAGAGATTTAAGCCCTGGTAACTCCGGTAACAATATCAAGTAGTATAAGATAAGGGCTTTGATTGGAGTTTTCTCTGTAAGTTTTGACTCCTGGCTAATGAGCTCTCATTAGCCTCTTTTGTGCTCATTAGAAGTATTTTTGATCAGAAATCAGTGTTTTGGAAATTGAGAAGTGATGGCTGCCCACTGCTGGTGATGGGTTCTGCCAAAGCTGACATAACAAGTTCTTAGATTAATCTTCCCAGAGCATTGGGGTGTTGGTTGCTTAAGGCAATTGGTGTCACCAGAGTTTTAATTGCATTTGAATCATGATTCATTATAAGTGGGGTTTACCATTCCCAGAGGAGGAGAGTGTCTTTTTTTTTTCTTAGTTTGATAAAGTTAAAACTCTCACATTTCCCTTTTTAGTTCTCTCTTTTTTTTTTTTTTTTTTTTCCTTTGAGACAGGCACAGGACAAAAAAAATTCAGTAATGATGCCTCTGATGGCTTGAATAGTTTGCTTTTCTATGCTGTAAATGTAATTTTTCCATTCCCCTTTTTAGAGGAGCATACAAGGGGTAAACAAGTTTTTCTGTTCTGCAGGCTGTGGTTCCGGGGCCAGCTGAGCACCCCTTGCAGTATAACTACACCTTCTGGTACTCCCGACGGACCCCCGGGCGGCCCACCAGCTCCCAGAGTTATGAACAGAACATCAAACAGATTGGCACCTTTGCCTCTGTGAGTATCCCCCTGCTGTCCCTGTGCCACTGGGGCACAGCCTGGTCCTCCTGGCTCAGTCCCTGTGTGCTGGCTCTGTGCACACTCAGGCTGTGCTCGTGGTGCCAGAGAGTGATTTGCCAAAGCAAATGAGCTCTTGAATTACATCAGGAGATGTGTCTTTAGCACTTTTCCTCTGCCCTGTGCTAGATCTCTGTGCATGGTGGTAGCTGGTATAATAATAGAAAAAAAAAATAAAGAGCAGGCATCTTCCATCTATGGCTAGAGCAAGAGAAGAAAGGAACAGCTTTTCTGTTCCATTTCTGTACCGTCCCTCACACACTTCCCTCCACCCACATTCTCACTACAAAGACTGTGTTTGGAATAAGCATCTGGTGTACTGTATTTGCTAACAGCTGGTGGCCTGTTGTCTGTCTGGAAGTGATGGACAAGGTGCAGTTTGATGTTGCAGTCAAGTTCATTAAAAGGCAAATTGCTCTTCCTTTCCCAGTCTACTCTGTGGTTGCTTGTTCCTGGAATAAACTTGAGCACGTCCTGGAAAGGCGGTGTCGGGTTTTTGCATGGTGTTGGCAGAGTAAACCCTCCCTCAAGAGCCCAAGATACATAAGCAAAATGAGTCCCTATTGGTATTCTAGAGCCCAGGAAGTCTATTGACTGTTTTCTTCCTTTTTCTTTTCAATCTGGTGTTTGCCCAGTTTTTTCAGGTTCTCTTATAAATGTTGATTTTTCCTACCAGTACGTATCCTCTGCAATATGAGAATTTATAAAAACAGCCCTTTATTCCTTCTGGAGGCTGCCTAAAAATATGCCTGTCTGAGCAGCTGGGTTGTGTCACTGTATCGACACAGGATAAGGGTGGGAAGAAGAGCCTGTTGTTGTGGGTAGTTACTGCTCCTATTACCCTGTGTGAGCAAGTATTTTCAGTCCAGGGGATGAAAAATGTGGCTGCTGCTTGGTGATCTGGCAATAGCTTTTCAGTCCGATAAATCAGTGTAGACTTAGCATTGATTTTTATCTCCTTAGAGGAAAAACATTGTGTTGAATATTCTGTTGTCTGCTCTTTGCTACAGAGAATTTGTTGGGGCCAGTGTTGGCTGGAAATGCTGCAGTTCTCTTAGGACGGAGAGACTGAACAGCATATCTGATATGTTTGGGTCTAAATTCTGTTTAAGGGGATGGAAGAGCAAACTTCAGAGAAAATTGTCTAGCTAAGTCTGGGTTTAGATTTATTCTTTCAGTGGAAAGCTTTAAAAGGTGTGAAATGTGGACCACTAGAGGGCATGTTCCCTCACTGTGGGAGTGTGATTTCCCCACAGATGTCTGACAAAAACAGATTGCTTCTGACCCCTCCTCAGTCTTGGTTCATAGTTTTATTGGCTGTAAAAGCAAATTCCAGCTTAGGTGGCAGGGGTCACAAATTGGAGTGGAATTCCAAGTGCTGACCAAGTCATTAAGTGATATAGTGTTTGGGGTGATGTCTGACCCCTCCAGCTGCACTGCTGGTCTGCTTAATAGCCATTGTCTTACTGAATAGAGTCTTCTTAAAATGTGGAAATTAGTATAATCTCTTCTACTGCCTTGTTTAGGTTTAAAGATCCATCCTCTCTCAAATCCTTTCTTATCCAGAGATTCTCAAAAGATAAATATGCCTTTTAGCATATTTAAGAACTATAAAAAATAAGTCCCTTGCCTTACAGTCAGATTGTCTCAAGCAGACACAGGAAAGTGGTCAGAGTGAAGTGGTGCTAGTGTGTACCATGGCAGATTGTAAAAGGAAGTAAGAGGTATTGAAATAAAAAATCTGAGTAGTGCCTCCCAATCTTAAACTAGCACCAGAATGTATGAAAAACGTGCATACATTAAAATTAAATACAAAAAAATACCTTATTTGAAGGCTTTTGCAGTTTCCATGGTCACAGAGAGCAGTGGTTATGCAGGGTAGAGAGGCTTGGCTGTAGCTGATGCATTTGACACATATCCAGTGATTGAAAGTTTGGGCAGGAGTTAAAAGATATGTTTGGAACTGTTCTCCAGAGCAGCTGTTATCTTAGCACAGATTTCTTCAGACATACACTGAGTGACTTTAGAGGTGTCTCTTAAATATTTTAGGTGGTGGTCACCTGTAGTCAGAAACAGGCGCCCAAACTCTGACACTACTGTTGCCTTTTGTGTTGCCTAATCAACACTCTGGTGACCAGAGTAAAACAGAAGAGGGGAAGGTTGCTCTGGAGAGCTGGTGTAAAAATGGTAGCCTGTTTCTGTAGAAATCTTGACTGTGATCAGTTTGAGCAGCCTCATTATGTGGTTGGTGTTGTTGCAGGTGGAACAGTTCTGGCGGTTTTACAGTCACATGGTACGTCCTGGGGACCTGACAGGCCACAGTGACTTCCATCTTTTCAAAGAGGGCATCAAACCCATGTGGGAGGTGAGTTGGAGCTCTCATTTCTGCCTTGATATTTTCCCACAGTATTTTAACAGTCCTGCTGCCAGAGAGGGAAGGTGGGGAAGTTGCTGGCTGCACCTCATCTGTGCTCTGTGCCTCCCAGTATAGGCACTTGCCCCTTATAGCTGCTTCCAGTGACAGCAGTGCAGGCTTTCCTCTCCAAGTGGAATTCAACAAAGCTTATAAAAACCAACCCTCCTTTTTCAGTCAAGGAGGTGCATATGGTTAAAAGCCTGCACCCACAGCTGGAAATGGAAAAACAACTTTGCCTTTTATTTGCTTTGTTGTTGTTGGTTTTGGTTTTTTGTTTTTGGGTTTTTTGTTTGTTTGTTTTTGCTTTTTTGTTGTTGTTGTTGTTGTTCCAGGGTTTTAGTTTGCTTCTGTTTCTATCCAAATGTGTTAAAGGAAAATTTAAAAAACATCTTTCCCCAGAAAATCATTCTTCCAGTTCCTGGTCTGCTTCCATCAATGACCAATAGCATTCACAATATGAGGTTTTTATGTGTTTCTCTGAAGTACCTAATTATACTGCTTCGTCCTGAGAAATTTATATGTGACCCTTGTTAGCAATTATTTTAAGCAAGGTGTTTTATAGCTGGTTACTGCACATACTATTTATATAAAATGTTTAACCCTTTTTGGGCTCCTGGTGAGCAAGTTCCTCAGACAATGTGTCAACCAGAGAGTCTCCAGGTTAATGATACAGAATTTCTATAAAGCATTTCCTGGTAGACATTTTAAGATGGAGAGATTCTTTGGTATTTTTACTTCTGGCCCTACTTCCTTATTGTATTTCTAGAAGAGGACCTGAGATCTCACTTCTGGCCTTCCATGGCTGCATGCTTTGTAGGGCTTTGTTTATGCTTCTTTCTCTTCCAAACCAATCCTTAGTTACTGTCATTCTTGTAGGTACATATGTGCCTGTGTGTAGCTCTGATCCTTTTCTGCATCCATCTGTGCCTTTTCTAGTGAAGTCAGAAGCACTAAGCATAATATTCCCTGGTGATTTACTGGGCTGCAGATCATTATTATTCTGGTGAAGGAAAATCAAATGCTTGACTGAACTGAAGCTTGTTTAACCTGAAAGAAAACTAACAACAACCATAAAGCACATGATACAGCATCTGCCTCCCAATCACTGCTCTCTCTGTAGCCTTGAACCTGCTTAAGCCACCTTTGAGATATTTTTATCAGTATCACTCTCTTTGGCTGCCCATTAGTCATTGTGGAAACTTTGAAGAGTTAAACCCAAGTCCCAGTCTAAAGGCTGTGATGTTCACAACTTGGAAAACAAGGGTACTTAACAGAAACCAGTTTGCTTCTCACAGGATTCTGCCACATGCCTAGAACTTGTGTTGATTTGGATGGCTCCTGTCATGCTTTGAGGTTTGTCTGGAGCTGACGCCTTCTCCTTTCAGTCCAGCACATACCTGAAAAGTAGGAGTCAGATGAATGCTGCTGTTATGCTGACACTTCCATGTTTTCTCAGGATTGCTTCATTAGCACTTGCTGTGTCTGAGAGAACAGACAAATGTTTCGTTTTATCTGAGCCCTAGAGAAGCTTTAAGGCTAAAATAAAATTAACTTTATTTCATTGAGAGGGGTTGGGCTGCCTTGCCTGGCATCTTCAAGGTGTGTCCCAGCTTGGCAGAGGGGATTGCTGGGGATTTGGAGAAGGATGTCCTGTTTCATGCAGTCCCCTCTGAGTCATCCTTTGTTCTCCCTTTCTGTCCTAGACCTGTTTTCCCTCACCCTTCCTAACTGCCACCTCTTTGACTTGTTCCTACCTCTCTGTCTTCAGCTTTGGATGGAATTTGTTCCCCTCTCACCTTGTAAGATTTCCCAGCTACAGTGTTGTACCAGAGAATGCCACAGTGTTCTGCACAGAGGAGGAGCAGCTCTTTGACATAGCTGTGCATCCTGGGGAGCAGGGGAGGCTGTAGCAGTTTCCAGCTGTTTGTCACCTTTACAGAAGCACAATATTGAGGTGACAGACTGCGTGCTTAGCATAAAATTTTTTGTTTACCTTCTTCCCTCATTTTGGTTATTTCCTTGGGTCACCACAGTCTGGAGCAAACATTCAGCTGTATGATGTGTTTTAATGTCAGTAGTTCTCAGAGAACAGGGTGGTCCTTTCTGTGTTAACGCAAATTGTGAGCACATTCCTGAAAATGTGGAAGGAAAATGTTTGTAAAATTTGGCTTGCTTTTTAAATACTGTTTTGAAAACTCTTTCCTGGCCTTCCATGCTCTGTAATGAGGGGGTTCTCCTGTTTTGCAGGATCTTGTTGTACAAGCAGAGCTACATATACAGGGGATGAGACAAATGGTGAATCAGTCTCAGGTTTAGGAGTAGTTTTAAAGTCCTCGCCTCTGGGTCTGTTTTTGCAGATTGGTAGGCTGGCGTTAGTCTTTGCTAGTGGGATCAAAACACTGGAACTCAAGTCAGGGCACAGAACTTTGTCTGGAAGGCTGAGGGCCATTGTTTCAAGTACTTTGTATTCAAAGTAAGTGGTTTTCCTCTGTCTCTGTTTATATGGAGGAGAAGTGAAATAAAATGCTTTCACTTGAAAATACCTTCCTTGCCCCACCTAATCAATATCTGCTCCTGTGTGTGGCTCTGCTGTCTTGTGGGTAGCAGAAAAACAGCTAGGAGAAAACAAATCAATTTATTTCCCCTCTTCCTAGGATGATGCCAACAAAAATGGTGGTAAATGGATTATCCGTCTGCGGAAGGGCTTAGCGTCACGGTGCTGGGAGAATCTTATTCTGGCCATGTTGGGAGAGCAGTTCATGGTGGGGGAAGAAATCTGTGGGGCCGTCGTCTCTGTCCGATTCCAGGTGAGTGCTTTTGAGAACTGGCACGTGCTTCCATGTGGCAGGGCTGCAGCAATGTCCTGTGCTTACCCCTCCCTCCTGTGCCGTTCTGCAGGAGGACATCATCTCCATATGGAACAAGACAGCCAGCGACCAGGCCACGACAGCCCGGATACGCGACACGTTACGAAGAGTGCTCAACCTACCTCCCAACACCATCATGGAATATAAAACCCACACCGATAGCATCAAGTACGTGTGCTGGCCAGGGGGGTGCTGCAGGTTGCATGTGTGCTCGAGCAGCTCAGTGCATGGCACAGGCCTTGGCAGAAGTGCTCATGTGCGTTAGGGCTGTTCCTGCAAACTGACGTGCAAACAGCAGCAGTTGTTGCCAGCGCGCTTTGAAAGCCAGATTCCTGTGTTGTTGTCATACTGTTGTTGGGAGTGTTTGGTTCTATGAGCAAAACCTTTTTCTTTTTAAATGTGTGGTCCAGGGTTATTTTAACAGTTCACCCAGCCTGTCACTTGGGCAGTCCAGGGTGGGACTGTGGCTTGATGTATTCAAAGACAAGAAAGATCTGGGGGGGGGGATGTCGAATCATTTGAATAAATAGAGATTCTGGGGAATAAAGTGCGGAAGCTAACAGGGATTTATGATGCCATTAGACTTATAAATGGTCTGAGGAAAGTGCTGTGTGAATTTACAGTGCTGTACAAATGATTTCTAATCATAATAAACGTCGTATATTAAGTCTTCCAGGCCCTGGTGACAGAGGCTCTTTAACAAGACTAGAAGATCATGGTACACAGAGAGCACAGCTGTATTTTTAAATAAGTGTATTATAGCTTTCCATATTAGGCCATTCAGGGTGACTTTTATTTCCCACAAAGTGACAAAAAATTGCATATATAGGTGAATAATATGAAACTTAGAGGTGAATAATATGTTGTTTTTCTTTTTTTTCTTAGGTGTATTATAAACCAATACACTGATTAGGTCATATTGGTTAAATTAATACTTGAAAAGGTGCACACAGAAAAAGAAGTGAAACAAATGAATAAGACACTGATGGGTCAGAGAGCTTTCTAATCTTGCCTGTAATGAAGGTGCAAGTATCTTTCATGATTTTCTTTCATCATGTTGGCTTGGTCTTTCCACGTAATCACCCTGTCATCAGTCTGCTGTCAGACAGTTTGATGGGATCAATCCTGGTTCTAGCAGACAGCTAGCTTCCAGTTTTGAGTATGGGGTCACTAGTAATTATACAGAAATCTCACTGATACTGCCTGCAGGCATCTAGTGTTCCATGTTGCTCTCCCTCCTGTGTGAATGGAAAATAGAAGGGAAAGTGATGATTTTTTCAGTGATTTTGCCACTCACATTTCTCCTGCACTTTTTGCCAGGAGAGGGCACTATGGACTCTCTGTCCATGTAGGGAAATAGCAACGTGCTCATGTGGACACACAGCAGAGTATTTTACTCCTGTTCAGCAGCAGCAGACTGCAGACTGTGGTGATGTGGCTTTGTGGTGAGAGCAGGGAGGTGTTTGACTTCTCTCAGTCTCTGTAGTAAAAGCTGTGTATGGAGCCTGCTGTCCTAAGATGTGGTGATGGTTCATGTAGCAAGTATAAAATGGGAATGATGTGGCCTTTCCCTTGTGAGCTATCACCACCAGCATTTCCTAGCACAGAAAATGCTGCTATAGCAATGTTTGTTTTTGCTCTGGCAGGTGTAAGGCCATGAGTGATGGTGCATCCAGTAGTGTGGTCTCAATTCTCTACACCAGTGTAACATGCTGTGCTTGCTGCTCTCTCTTCCTGCATAGCATCCAAGTTTCGTTTTATGCTGCTGATGTGTGGTGCAAAATGAGCTTGTCTGAGAATAACAGGTGTTGGAGGTATCAAGTTTAGTAGCTCAGATTACAGCTGGGAGCAGTTCTTAAATAGAGGCCAACTGGCTTGTCTTCCACTCATTCTTCTGTGGATAGGAGGGTTAGTCAAGAATTGCTTTGATGATGTCCCTGTCAGGTAGGTCTAAGCAATTAACCTTCTGCCTTGTAGGGCATCATGAAAGCCCCTTTTTTCCCATTGCCTCACTTGAGCTGCAGCAGTCTGATTGCAGTGCTCTCCAGCATCTCCTTCCAATGGCACTGGTGTAAATTCAGAGCAGAACTGCTGTCAGTGGAGCTTCTGTGTAGTGGTGCACAGACCAACTTCTTGTGCCTCTCTTGCCTGGTACCAGTAGGCAGCAAGGGGCAGCAGCTGCAGAGAGATGACGGTGACTGCTTTGTGACAGAGAAGAGCAGGACAGCCCCAGCTTTCAGTCTGACTTAGTTTCATATCATTAAGTTTCTCTCACTAATAAAGAATCTCTTGTGTAACTAGTTCTGTCCTCCATGAAGTCTGGCTCCTTTTCCTTGCCCATCTATCAAGTCCTGTTGAAATACTGTCCGTCATGAATAAACTCCACTTATGCTGCACATGTACCATGTGATTTATGACTTGGGAGGGCTTCCTAGCCAGCACTCTATATTCACACTCTGGCTGTGTTTCATGAAAAGCTCTAATGGAAGAGCTGTGCTCTAGGCTTTGTCAGGGCTGCCTTTTGAGGGGGGCTTGTGGCATTTTTCATTTGTATGGGCTGCATCTCTCCACTAGAGTTCTGCTCATGTGCGGGGTTTGATTGGCATTGATTGTGCTTCAGGGAAGGGAGCATGCTTAGCAAGAAAAGAACAGGCATTTCTCAAAACCTTGACTTTTAGGTAGTGAATTGACCTGGATTAGCTTTTGACACACTGTAAATGAATGCTTCTGTAGAAATTGCTAGCATTCCTCTCACTGTGGAACCTGAGCCCTGTGTTTCAGGTTTTGTATATTCCTTTTGTGATGATGCATTTCATATTAAATCATTTCTAGACACCATTTTTCATGAGTTGTCAGTGAGGCTGCAGCCTCCTTTGTTTCAGAAAGTGGTGGTGCTGCCAAGCTGCATCTGAAAAGTACCTGTTGCGTCACAGCTATTCCAAGGAGCTGTTCTGCATTCTGTCCTTCCTGCTCTCAGTGGTGGGGAGTAGCATTTAGCCAGATAAGCACATCTTTCATTGCAATTTTCCTGTGTTTGTCTTTTCTCTTGCTTGTGATATTGACAAGCTGCCTAAATCCCAGCGAGTAGAAGGGTCAGCCTAGTCTGTATGAATTTCAAATCTTGCTAGGAGAGCTAGAACAATCTCTTGGACTTTGCTTAATTCTGGAGGATTTACAGTACCTTAGACGTTACAGTACTGAGCACCTGAAGAGAACATATGTGACATTTTGTGGGCTGCTTTGTTTCTGTAGCTGGAGAGAAATTGCTTCTTTTGTTCCCTCTGAGGTTCATCGAGAGAGGGGCACTCAGATGCAGTGAACCACTTAATAGGTTCAGTTCATCAGTGTTGTTAACCTTGGAGATGACAAGGTCCAGTAGTGACAGTCGCTTGTGGACAGTGGTACTTCCTGTGGCTTGGAATTAAAGGAAAAAAACAGTCTCTTTTGCTGCTGTAGCAGGTGCACCTTTTTGAAAGCAGAATGTTGTCAACCACAGCCTGGCCATGTCTCAGCAAAGCCACTGAAAATATTCAGGTATCTGCAGTTGGGAGGGGGGTGGAGGGGAAGTGATCACTTTCACATTTGACTTGAGCATTGCAGCATGAAGTTCCTGGCTGCCTTGCGTACACTTTTGCCCTGCCTGGGCTTATCAGCCTTTCTTTTCTGCCCTGATAACTGTGTGGTCAGTAACCATCTCCTTTGTTGAGAGCTCTCTCACACAATACTGCCCAGGAATCCCAGGGAAATTCAGCAACACCGCTTCCAGTGCCAGGACAGAGCAGAGCAGAGGCCATCAGCAGGTTGCCACTGAGCAGGCTGGTGTGGAAATGTTTTGGTTGCTGTGTGACATTATGGATTGTCCTGTCAGCTCTAAAGCAAGGCTGCTTTTTCTGAAAACAAAGCTTTGCTTATTCGTAAGTGCCTGCTGCAGTGAGAGCTGAGCAGGGTATAAAACTATCCTTTCCTTTCAAAGTCACCAGTGATAACTAATGGGATGGCTTGAGTAAATGAGAAGAATAGTTGATCTTAATAGAGCTGGCACTGGGTTCATTTCACTGCAGGCAGTTGGAGGAAATGGCCTCAGACTATATTGTAGGTAGGAAACAAGAGGATATCCTATGGAGGGAATAATGCATTGTAAGAAGACTGCAGGGGTGAGGTTCTCGGGACAAAAAGAGAGGAATAGCAAAAAAATGTGAGGAATTAGGAAGAGAAATGGTTCTGGAAGTGGCAGGTGTTGGGCAAGGAGGTCAGCGTTTATAAGACAGCTGGTGGTAGGGTGCTTGTGAGATTTCCCTTGTCACTAGCAGAGTTCAGCTAATCCTGTAACTATTGTGGTTTCCATTTGCTTGCTGATTTCCATAACTTTAGGAGAATTCCTCAGTGCTGCTGTTCTACTTGTGTCACCTGTACCTTTGACTGTGTCTTAAAAGGAGTGGGCAGGGTTAACCTTATCTAAAGAGAAATGGTTTGCAAATGGGATCCTCACACATTGCCTGATGCCTGACAGGGGAAGGTAGGTTGCCTTGTGTCTTGCCAGCTCTAGAGCTGCATTGTTTCACCCTCATCCATTCAAGTCTGAGAGCAGGCATAAAATCTAGAGGAGAGCAGTGAGGTTCCAGATCTGATAGCTGTCCTCTTCTGAGTCTCTGCAATACTGGCTTCATTCATTTATCAAGTCCATTCTCCAATTCCAGTAATGTTTCCAGGTGCTGCAAGTCTAAGACCACTTGCATAGACCTCATCTTTGAATTGAAGAATTCATTGATTCATTCTCCATCAACATAATATACTTTTTTCAGAAGTGTCCAAGACTTTGTGAAAGGCTTCCTTATCTTGGTGGCCAGTCTCATACTAAGAGAGTGCCTATAACCTATTTATTTCATGGGTTGTTTTTTTTTTTCCAAGAAGGTCAGTTTAGTTGTGTTTATTTAGTTGTGTTATATTGCCTTTGCTACAGGTACTGTCAGAGAGGTGAAAGAATTATTTCAGGATAGAACACTATCCTAGATTTTTTTTTCCAAGCTGTTAGTCACAAAGTTCTTGTCTGGCTGTGAACAAATCCCAGGGGAAGCACCCAGAAAGAGGTTGTGCTGCTCTGAACACCTGCAGAGTGTAATGAGTGGTCAGTGTGCTCGGAGGTTCCATGTGGGCTGGCAAAAGAGACAGACCTTGGTGCCCTTTTGGAAGGTACCATAAGTGCACTCTGAGCTCTCTGAATCCTTTCTTAGCTGGGGAAGGAGAAGGTAAGGAGCAGGGTTGCACAGAGAAATATTGGAGACAAACTGCTAGAACTTAATTGAGGATGTTTGCAGAAAACAGCTAGTGATGCTTGCACAATGATGATTTGGAAAGCCCCTTGAAGCAACTAAGACTGCCCTTCCTCTTTTTGCTGGAGTCTTCCTTGTTTTTCTCTTGCTTCTTTTGTTGTTTTTTCTTCTTTCTTTTTGAGGAGAAAGTGGCTTCTCTTCTCACTTTTTTTCCTCCAATTTACATTCTGGGGCTAAAGGAAGCCCTGTCTGGGTCCTGACCTTGGGCAGTGGGGAAGAAGGTGGGAAGTTTCAACAGTTGTGGGTCAGGAATGAGTGTGGAAGAACAGCTCTGGCTGACTTTGGCCTGCTAACGTTTCCATTTCCCATCTGTTCAGTGGGAATAATCTAAGTGTTTGGGATCAATTCACTGAGTATCTGATCGCTGTGCAGACAGTATGGCAGTAAGGTACTAAAAATGTCTATACATAAAAATAACCTCTTAGACTCTCTGGCATTGTGCCTTTGGCATGTCACAGGTCATAAAGATTCTGCCAGATGAAATTAACTGGCAGCCTTGTTCAGTATGGAATGAGAGCAGTTTGCTCTCCTAGCGTAGTTTAGGTACATTAGGGCAGACACATCCTAATGTGGATGTGGATTTTTTCAGTCAAGTCAGCAGATAGTTGGAGTCATTAGTACTATAATATGTATGAAGGTCTTGAATTAAAAATTCCTGGCTGGAAGAGCTTTTTCTCTCTGTCTGTGAGGACAGAGATGAAGGACTGTGCATGATGTTATTGGGATGTTGGAACAAGGAACTCCTTAGTGTGAAAGGGGTAATAAATTATCTATTATGTTGACAAGTAATCTGCCCTTGTGTTCCTTCTGCTGAGAAGTTAGAAGTTTGGGAAAGCTATGGGAGAAGAAAGAGATTTGTGATAGCGGGTGATGGGAATGTGGCAGAGATGCAAGGGAGGTTGGAGGGTAGACATGAAGATGGAGACTTTTTGACAAGTCTGGAAATGTGCAAAGATTACCAACAACTAAGAGGGATTCAGAGTTTCTCTTCCTAACTTTATTCTGGAGAGAGGCTGTTGAACCCTGATGTCTTTGTGTTTATTTGGGCTATGAGTTGATGGGAAAGAGCATGTGACACCTGGGCTGCTTTTGCAGATGCTGTTTGGGAGCTTGACTGAGGCTCAGATAAGAGCCAGGTTGGTGGTCTGGTTTTGGCACAGGTGCTGATTAATACAGGGTTTCCATTTCTGGACTCTCCTGTTGTGTTGCAGTGGCCTGATGAGGCAGTGCACAGAACAAAATGTGGAGTGGCTGAGAAGTACCAGCAAAAAAATCTAGAGGGTGGTCTGAGTTTATGATTGATCTGGGTTCTCTTTAAGGTCCCTCCAGCTCCATGGGACTCTGTGGCTTCAGAAAATGGCTTGGCATGTGCTGTAGGCTGTTTTGCTGGGCATGGAGAACTATGAGGTTCTTTGATGTCTCTGATCCCAGAAGATAATAGTCATGCTCTCATTAACCTCAGCATATTTTCCTGAGAGGGTTTTCAGTATACTGCCTTTATAAAATCGACACCAATTTTTCAGTCTTCTGCCTTCGTCCATCAGTAACCTTCTCCACCAGGGAATGCAGTGTTGGGGCCTGTCCCTCAAACTTATCTAAAACCATTTTCATTTCAGATAGTTGTGATGTTTTTACTGGGTCATTATTAACAACGCAGGTTTACAATAGGAAATAAGACTTCCTAATAACAATTGGATTCTGCTGCCTGATCAATGAATTTTGTAAGAACTAAGCTGTGTGGCATTAAAAAAAGCCCCTTTTGTGGGGATTACCTGCGTATACAGTATGTGGAAAAGCATGAGGCCAGTAACTGGCTGAGTTTAACCAGCCAAGGAATGTGATAATCCTCCAGAAAGATGTAACATGGGCTATTTTATGAGCAATAGGAAATGGATATTCCATTTGTGACTAGGAAGGTCATACCTGTCTCTGGGTATTAATGTGGCTTTATCACCAGCAGCCAGTGGGAGCGCTTCATGTCTGTGCAGAACGCTAAAGCTGCCTTGTGCTGTCAGATGTTTGGCTGGATTTTAAGGATGCTTCTATCCACTAGAGCTATCAGAGAATATTGCCTTGCTCTCTGAAGACAAGTGCCTTTTAAACGTCATTGAATGTTTCTGCTCTCGTTAAAAGTTAAGAAGCCTTTGATCTGAAGTGCTATTTTTTGGTTTTTATTTCATTTTTTTTCCCTCTGGCTTGCCAGGGCCTGGGAGGAGTTTCATGGCCTGGTGAACAGCAGTGGCCGCTGATCGAACGCTCCCCCTCCCTCTGTCACACCCAGGGTAGGGCCTCATCTTTTTTTCCTATGTGACTTCATGGCATACCTCTCAGCTTCCAACCTTCTTCCCATGGGCTGGCATTAGGGGCCTGATGGTGGGCCCATTCTACTATTTGTTCTTTTCCAAAGATCAAAATGATTTTTTAATTTTTTTTTTTTACACCAGCATTTTCTGTTGAGGTGCTGTTGGCTATTTTGCTAACGAGTTCTTCCTCTGTATGAGGCACTTATATCCCAGACCTGGTCCCAGGAGGCTGAGAGGTATGTCTCCAGCTTGGGTGTGTTGCCTAGGGTTGACTGTAAGCAGGTATGGAGTGGTAAATGAATCCTAAGCATATCCAGGTGATGGATGCTGAGAGAGGCACCTGGGGCCTGACACACGGCTCTTTAACAGTGGGCCGAAACAGAATAATAAATTAATTGGTCAATAAAAGCTTGTTTGGGAAGGACACCCAGTAGCTACTGTAGATAGAAATAATAATGTTGTGGATAATGAGACAGCCACCCTCTACTGCTGGTAGTGTCAGCCAAGATGTGCAGAGAAGATAGCCAAGGTGAGCCTAGGGCTGCTGGGAGCCTCACAGCTCAGACTGTTTTTCCCTGCAGTGCTCACTTCCCTAATAGCAGGTCCTTAAGAAGGGCCAGCAAGAGGCCTGGCCATGAGAGTTGGGTTGATTGTAGCCAAGTGGGATCACTGGATTGCTGACTGCCAGAGGAGAGGAATCTACTGGAAGGAAGCATTTACAGTGTCCAGTTCCCATAACTGGGCAGTGGAATGCAGCTGCTCCAACACAACTGAGCTCTGAGGAGCTGCCAGGAATCCCAAAACCTCCCTCAACACCATTGGGCAAGCAATGTTCTCATACCTTGCTCTGAAGTCATGGGTTAAAATAATACCTCTCTCTCCTCACAGGTTTGGCTTTTTGTGAGGATCAGTGTTTACAAAATACTACACAGGCACTTGATAGTGTTGTTATTGTTAGATGACATTCACATGTCCTTCTGGAAGAGGAAACGAGCTCACTTCATGACATACCAGGCTCTGAAGGCAGCAAATGTGCCAAGGAAAACAGTGGCAGAGTTTGAGTCCCAGCTGTACTGGGTAGCCTGTGCTGAGCAGGGATAAGCAAAGGGCCTGGGGCACTCCAATAAAGGCAAAAGGAGGGAAAATGTAGGGAAAGTCTGTCCACTAAAGAGCTGCCTAAAGAGTGCTGTCCTCCTGAGGTAGATGGTACAGGTGAAAGTCCACTATGGGATAGAAAGCCAAACCATTGTTGCAAATTAACCAGAATCCAGTTAATGAATCCTGAATCACATTTCCAAATGGCAGCCCAGCCTGCTCTTCTGGCAAGTGCAAAGGTGAACCCCAGTCATCTGCAGATGGCCTCCAGCATGGATTTTGCTGTCATGTCATAGCAGAGTAACTTTTTAAACTCTAAAAATTGTTTTTTACTTCCTTCTGCTCTTCCAGTTCTCCAGCCCACCTCCTGGAGGTGTTCCAGCCTGTGCTGGTACAGCTGCCATGCAGCTCCTAGCAGCACACAATGATAGCTCAAGGTTTTAAATGGAATTTCACAGGAAATTCACACCTTGCTGCTGAAGTTGCTGCCTTTGCTCTTCAACAATTTGGTGTGGTATGTCCTGGGGCATCCCTAAATGTTTTGGCTTGGGCAATTTACAGCCCTGTCCCTGTTTATGGGAAGAGCTGCCAAACCTAGCTTCTCAAAGTAATTGTAATCTCCTTTGTTTCCAACACACCACCTATTAATGTGGAAATACGCTTTGCCTGTTGCTGTTGCTCACAGGCTGGCAGTAAGCAGTAACAGACTTCTGTATCCTGCCCCATCTTCAATTGCTGCAGTGCCATCAGACTTGTACTGAGGGAGGTTGTAGACCAGCACTGCTTCCTTGGTCAATTGCCCCTGAGGCTTGTGGCTGTACTCATGAGTGAGTAGAAGCTGCTGAAGAAACTCTTCTATTTAAACTTGGGGGAAACACCCTTTTCAGATTAGATACTCTTTTAAGGTAGGAGAGATCAGATAGCTAAACTTGTTGACAGTATGACTAAATACAAGGGACAGAGGCAGTGGGAGGTTGGTCTGATAGTATATTTGTGCTCCAAGCAGAATCCCCAAGATAAATGTTTGGTAAGGAAGAGACCTTGCAAGTTGTTTAAACACCAGAATCCATCAGGGAGGTTTCCACATTCTATCATGTGCTTTACTCACAGGAGATGACAATTTTTTCTTCTCATTGAGTGGGGATGAACCAGGATCTTCCTCTGTTCCAGGTGTTCTGGAGTGACAGCTGACTTGTGTGAGAAGTCTGTAGTTAGGCAGATCTGCATGGGAGGTTTAACAAGCATTGATTTTGAGTGATGTACAGGGATGGCAACACTGGTATGGTAGCTGTGGTGGGGAGGATGGGGAGGTGCTGTGATACGAAGGAATTCACATCTTTAACCACTGTTTTTCTTCCCTCTGTTTTCCAGGGATAATTCAAGCTTTCGAAACACAAAAATCACATTGTGAGAACAAGAGTTGGCACTAAGCTCCTCTCTCCGTGTTGAAAGCACTGAGAGTGCCCTCCGACCTCTGAAGGGACTCATGGGCCACTCTCGCACTCCTCCCTGGGGGAAGGATCATCTGAAGCCCTCCAGCAGCGGTGACAATAGAGGCCGATTTTGTCTTACACAAACTTTTTTTTAGCAGTGGGGCGGGAGGCAGCCTTTCAATTAGCGGTGGGCCCTTGGGGCCGCATCTTGCAGCACTTTCCTCTCTTTCTCTACATGGCACGCAGGATCTCTGGGATTCTGCCTCAACATCAGAGCCTTTTGCTGAGGGATACCAGTATTATAAATCTCTCTGCAGCTGGGAGAAGCATCCCAGTTGAGAGTCAGCCCTGTGGTTTTCAAATGCCCCTTTTCAGTTCTGCCAATAAATTATTGGGTCTCTTTGTTTCTTTCAGTCTCTCATTTTTTGGCTCTGTCTGAAATTCAGTGGAGTTGTATTTCTCTAGGCTTCTTGCTTTATCTTTGCCCCTCCTTTATATTCCCAGGTTAGTAGTGCCTTGTACCCACCCGTTTGTTATGGAAAGGGATATGAGCTTCCCTTAAACCAGGATAAAGAGATGTTTGGTGTCAGTTGTCTTCACTCTGTCTAGATGGACAGCCAGCAGCACTGGCTGAATTCAGGACCAAGCCTTCTTCTGGTGTGCACTGGGGTTTGCAAGTCTGGCCACGTGGGAAAGTGGGCCCCCAGTGGGTGTAGCAGAAGAGGGCAATGGCCCAGCCTGGTGTTCATAGCTGTGTGACAGCTGTGACCAGAAGAGGGGCTGGGAGTGACCCCCTGTCCTTCGGGGTGAGCTTCAAATGATGCGTTGTTGCCTGGAAAGCCAGCATGGCTGCAATTTGGATGCCAGGGAAACAATAGGAGCTAATTATTTCCTCTGATTCTGCTTGACTACAACACTAATTGTACTCATTAACAGCTCCAGCCTTTTCTCCTTTTCCTTGGGGAATCGAACAATTGCCTTTCATTTTTAATGGAGCCTTTGCCTTTGGGCCCAGGAGGGGAGGGTGTGGCCAGTGATGGGGCACATCTCCCCCATGTGCTTTGTGCAGTCCCCCAGGAGAAGGGGCTGCTTGGGCCAATCTGCTCGTGACTGCAGAACCAGCAGCCCGTGTCTGGGACAATTACCAGCCTTGGGGCCTGGGAGACCTTCAGCCTCATGGCTCCAATTGCAAATTCCTTGTTTTACTATGGAAGTCTAGACTGAAAGCAGCAGAGAAAGTAGTTTAAAATACTCAGTCTCCTGAAGAGTTCGTTTTCTTTGTTGAGGGTGACAGTTTTAGGCTGTCTGTAGAAACATTCCTTGCACTCACAGCCATGACTAAGTGCTCCCTGTGCTCAGGCAGTTGGCACCTGGCTGGGCAGGGAGCAGGGCTGTTCCTGAAGCTGTAGTGGCATCCCTCTCTGTGTTTCTTGAGACCCATGGTCCTGTTCCTGCTTTTGGCACTTGTTTGTCTCCAACTCTCAACCAAATGCTCTTTTCCAGACAGTTTGTTTTCCCTGCTGTGGGCAGGTACTACTACAGCTGCTACTTAAGATTCCTTTTAAATACAACTCTCCCCTGCTGCTCTCCAGTGTTTGTTAGGGGGGATTTAGTTGCAATTACATTTTGGCAATCTAAGCAAAAATAGCCTTACAAGGCAGGGCTGAAATACTAGCTGCAGGTTTCTTTTATTCACAACACATTTAGCTTTTTGCAGATGACATCACTTAGGGCTTTAGTCCTGTTGTTGTGCCCAGCTGTGCGTCATGTCCACCTCTGTTATTTTGTGTACTCGCCCACTTCTTGCCTCTGATGCCCCTTGTCTAAGCTGGTGCTGATGAGTGCAGGCTTGCTATTAAATCTGGAAATGCTGTGGTCCTGCTGTGCTCGCCCTCAAATACGCTTTGTGAGTGAGCTGTGGAAGAGCCCTTCCCAGGGAAGCTGTTCCTCTCCTCCCACTGCCCCCGTGGTTGAGATTTAGAGGAACTCAGCAGAGGTTCCTCTTACTCAGCCTTGAAGAGAGTGAGCTGGCTGGGTGTGGAGGTTTTCCTCTTTAAGGCTACTTTTCCTGAGGTCAGGAGAAAAGCAGTGGTTGAGCACTAGGTGCCTTCTATAGCCTGGAGAGGGATGGAGCCAGACTGGTTTTTCAGCTGGACTTTTGCTTTGTGGTCCACTGTGTCCTGCTAATGAGAATGGTGAAAACAGGCATGAGGTTGTTTGGGAAGGGAAGGAGCTTCTGTCATGCTCTAGAAAGAAGTTTCAGATCCTCTTCATTCAGGAAGGAAGCCTTCAGCCACGGGAGCCCCAAATCTGTAGTGATTCAGGACCTTTTTTGCTTTCCTTACCCAAAGGCTTTGAACACCCTTGAACTTTAAATCCCTGCAAAGTGGCATTTGGGAGAACTGGAAGAGCTGTGAGCCCTGGAGCCCAAAGAAGAGCATTCCCTTGAGTTCTTCTTTCCCAGGGGAATGCTGAGCCATGGTGGGCTCATGGACTCTGGGTGTCTCTGGCTACAGCTGGTCTGATGGGGGCTGATGGCTCTTCCCAGCCCACAGAAAGAGAGGAGTTCTCTGTGGAGGGAAACAGTTGGAAGATGATGTTGCCTTGTCTTGGTGCTTTTTGATGGAGTGTGGGCACATGAGGTTGATTCTGGGCTGAGGAGGATTTTCCTCTCACTGCACTCCCCCCATAACCTCAGAGGGTGACCTGCAAGGCATTCCCCTGCCAGATCCTGCAAGGCACACCTGCTGCCCATGATCTGTGATCTACAGCTCTTGCTTTTGTTCTTGTCTCTGGAATGAGAAACCACAGAGATCTCCTAAGGGATCATAAAACTACTGCTTGGTGATAGTGGAGAATGGGATGTCTGTCATGAGCTCCTGGCAGGCTGGAGGAGCTCACTCATTCCTACTTGTGCTGTATGGACATGCTGGAGCCTGAGCTCATTGGCAGAAGCAGCATCCCTGGAGTGCTAAGAAGTAGGTGACAGTACCTGGCCCTGGAGACTGGCAGCAGGGCAATAGGAACCCAGTAATCAATGGGAAATGGCCAGGGAAAGACAGACCAGAGCTCATCAATTATGAATCTTCTTGGGGACGGAGAGCCTGGGGGCTTTGGGCATGCCGTGTGCTCTGGTTTGGGCACCTTATGGCAGCTCCTGGCTCTCACAGGGCTGGGGACACTGGGCCAGGAGGGTCTGTCCCTTCAGCCACTGAGAGGATGTGGCTGTGGCAGGACAGTACTGTG
This sequence comes from Parus major, assembly GCF_001522545.3. NCBI lineage: Eukaryota > Metazoa > Chordata > Aves > Passeriformes > Paridae > Parus > Parus major. The sequence goes on along the minus strand of NC_031778.1, from coordinate 16,241,046 downwards.
TGGTGTCAGCACCAGCAAGACTGTGGCCATGGAGTATAGTGCCCCAGGACCTGGTCACCTAACCTGGGTCACGGTAGGTGACCCAGGCAGGGGGCAGGACCTCTGAGCACCCCTGCCTGCACCAGTGAGCACCATCCCCACCTCCTTCAAGGTGCCAGCTGCGAGCTCCATATTCACCTGGCACTGGTGCTGTGGGCACCTTGCAGAAAGCAGGGGCAGGCTGGCACAGCCCCGAATGGTTCTGGGCCACGACCAGGATGCAGATGTCCAAAAAGTGATGTCTCAGCTGCTGTGTGTTTTCCTCCCTCCTCCATCTGTGCCCACAGTGCCCAGATCCCTGTCAGGCAGTGCCAGGGGCAGTTGTGGGCAGTTATCAACTGGTTTTCTCCCGGCAGCAGCAGAGGCAGCAGGTGCTGGGACTGTGAGGCTGATGCACAATCCTGTGATCCTGTGATCTTGGAGCCAGGCACAGGTGGCATGAGCTGGATCACAGAAGAGCAGATGCTGCTTGCCACCATTCCCAGGCTCACCTCTCCCATCTCCCCTGCCAGCACGGACAAAGCCAGGGGGCCCCAGAGGTCACTGAGGGGCACAGGGGGATGCAGCATTGCTGGGATGGGGGAAAGGGCTGCGCTTGACAGAGATGATCCCATAGGGCAAGGAAGGCTGGTGGGGGAGGGAGTCGTGCTGATGCTCCCAGCAGGATGGATGCCGCAGGGCACATATCCCTGAGGGTGTTTGGGTGCCTGGTGGCCCAGTGTTTCCACTTCAAGCTGCTTGCTAGGGATCAAGGACAGCACTTTAGCTGTCCCCAAGATGCATAGTCAGGGCATAAATGGAGGGAAGAATTAGCTGCCACCATTCCCATCCATGGCTCTGCTGTTGCCCCAGAATGGGTGGCTATAGCTGTGGCTCCTGCCCCACTGCCATGACAGGGATGACAGTATTCCCATTTGTCCTGGGCTTGAATTTGTAAATTTGCAGTGGGGTGATGTGGTTCTTGCTGCCAGCACTGCTGCATGGCCCATTAGATGTCTGACTCTGGTCCAGTTTCCCCGTGTCTCATCTCACAGGACTGTGCAGCTAAGAGGTGTGTGGCCAGCCTGCACAGGGTGTACAACCAGCCTCTGAGGTGGGTGGGCACTGAGCAGAGATGCCATGGAGCCTTGCAAGACTTGGGGACTTTATTTCCACATTCAGCACAGCATGAACACCCCACGTTCCTCCTTCCCCCATCTCCACCACTTGGCTGGTGGGCACCTGTGAGCATCACTGTGGCAGGTACTGCTTGGGGTCCCCAGGGAAAGGCAAGGGGGGTGCCTGATTGAAGTGAGCCACAAGAAAGATTCCAACAGTGCCACACACAAAGAGAGAGGCCATAATGAAGAAGCAGACACGGTCGATCACCTGTCCCACCATCATCCACTCTTCGCTCTCCTGCCAGTGACACAAGAAGGGTGAGGGCTGCACCTGCTGCCCCCTGTGCAGATCCCTCTCCCCCCAGCCCTGACTCACACTGCTGAAGTCGTTCTGCTCCCGCGTGGCATTGGCGATGTAGTTGCAGGCATCCACGCAGGCGCGGATCTCAGGACCTGCCTCCTCCAGGCTCTGGCAGAAATCCTGGGTACTGCCACTCTCCAGACCACGTCCTACGAGCAGCAGAGCCAGCACAGCGGGCACCAGCAAGTGCTCAGCCACCTGGCACAAAGCCCAACTTCACAGGGAGGTGCCAACCCCCCTGGGGTCACTCACCAATCTTCTCCAGCACAGTTTTCATCAGCCCATCTCTCTCCTTCTGCTTCTCAAAGAGCAGCTCGGTCCTGGCTTTCCAGAGCATGTACTCATCAGCTTTCACCATAAGCCCCAGGGAGCTGCGTCTTCGGGTGGCTTGCTGAGGCCCTGGGGCCTCCTCTGGCATGGCCATGCCCAGGTAGTGAGGTAGAAGGTGCAGGAACACCTGGGCACAGTGTCACTTGTGGGCATCTGTCCCCCTCACACCTCCCAGAGCACCCAATGGGTGTGACTGGTTTCCCTGGCAATGCTTGGAGCATGGTGCTATTGGGATGTTGGCACCTGCTGCTCCCCAGTGTTGGGAGTGGCTTGGTGGCACAGTGTGGTCCACTGGGGACATCTGGGGCCTTCTCTTTGTGCCAGGACTTGCACTCAGATGAAGGCATGCCTGCCACCTTACTCTGCTAGGGACATAGCCTTGATCCCCAAATACCCATCCCACTCCCCCTGTATAAAGGGTAGGAGGATGATGGCAGCTACCTGGCGCACTCTCTGGGACATGGAGTGAGTGTTGGGCGTTCTCAGGGAGACGTTGAGGACAATGACAGCATTCACCACAATCACCACTGTCACCACCATGAGGAAGGTCAGGTATCTGGGGAGGGGGCACAGAACCTCAGTAGGGCTGCTGGGTCACAAGCTGTGGTCATGCAAGGTCCTTCTCTGTGCCTTCCTGGGCTGGAAGCTGGTGACTGGCAGTGAAACATGGGCAAGTGGTAGCCCTCTGTCAGCCCCATCTGGGCTGAGGGTTATTTCTGTACCACGGTCCTGACCTTGGCCACTGGCTGCTCCACAGCACCCGAGACCCTGCTGGCACCCCTATCCCAATGTGTCACTTACTTCCCAATGAGAGGCACAGCCTGGGAGGTCTCAGGAACCTTCTGGGCAATGAGGAAGAGGAAGACAGTCTGGGCCAGGAGAACATTGATGGAGACGGTACATTTCTGCCCACCCGCTGCCAAGGAGGGGCAAAGGCAGAGTTGGGCATAGAGCAGTGCTGTGGACATTGCCCTCCTAAGGCAAAAGACCCCCACCCAAAAGCTGAATTAGACAAGTCCTGCCTTGAGGCATTAACTATGGGATACCTAGAAATTTACTAGTAATACCTAGTAATTTACACTCCCCTCAATCCAAATACTACAGGAGTGGGTGAGAAGTGATGGTCCCCAAGCACAGAGGGGACGAGGAGCCCTTCCTGGAGTGTTGCTGTCCCCTTGCACATCCCCATGCCTGCAGTGGGCACGGTCCCAGTGTACCTTTGGCAGGGAGGAAGTAGACAAGCACAGCCATGGCAGAGATGAGGACACAGGGCACGATGATGTTGATGATGTAGAAGAGTGGCTTGCGCTGGATGATGAGGTAGAAGATGATCTGCTGGTACTGGATGTCATCTGGGGTGAAATGGTCCGCATTGATGATCTTCCGAGCAGGGCGGTGCTTGATGGCCCATTCTCCATTCTCTGCATCGTGATGGTACCAGGTGAGTCCCACTGTCCCCATGGGGGCACTGGGCCTCCAGTCCCCCAGTCCAGGGAGGAAGGGGAGGATTGATGATTGGCATGGGCTCCACAAGGCACCCAGGCTGCCCACAGTGCTAGAACCACTCATGAGGGAGATGAGCACTGTGGAACCCAATATACCCCAAAAAGCAGTCGGATGGGGCATCTGGGCACGTATGGGTCACCTTTAACCCCCTGGGTGGGGAGCTGTGGGGCTGGGGTCCCCCCATCTCCCCATTTCTGTAGGGTCACAGAGAGAAGCCAAGCATGACACTGGGTGACAGCGCTCTGCTCTCCCCTGCTCTCTGTGGGAGCGATAGATTTTTTCCCAGTCAAGATCGCAACTCAGGCCGGTAATGAAAAAATAAATCTCGCTGCCCGAAAAGCATTTTGTTCCTTCAATATGCAATTAAAATGTGATGGAAAACGTCATTGTTTGGCCATGACAGCTACGTTCCCAGCATCAATCAAGCTTGCAGGAGCGGTGCTCTCCGGCAGCAGCTGCCAGGCTGCAAGAGCCCCGAGTCGGGGGGGGGTTAGAAAAACAAATCTCTCCCACACTCCCACTTCCACTAATAGCTTAAGTGCCCATGTAATGGTGGGAGCTGCTAATAGTCCCTGCAGCCCTGCTTTGGGCAGCCACCAATGCAGCAGCAGACCTGTTGGATGTCCCCTCTGGTGGGACACACCTGTGCCATGGCTGTAGCTGCAGTGTTACCTGTGAAAGCCTCAGGGTCAATGAAGATCCACTCTATGGTCTGGCCATCCTCCACTGTCAGCAGCAGGTTGATTTCATTGGCACTGTATGTCTGGGACCTGGGGAGAGATGAGGTGCTGGCACAGGCTGGCATGCAGCAAGCTGGAAGGGCAAAAAATGCCAGTGTGGCACCAGGTCATGCTGGCCACATCCAGCTCTTTATTAGGGTGCTTGGCTTGTCCATGGTGCCTCCTGCCAAGTGGCAGGGGACAGGCAGGTGGCACTTATCTGCCCAGGGGCAAAGGTGGGCATCCCACGCTAATCCCTGGGTCCCAGGAGGAGCTGCCGTGGTGCCCATGCTCACTGGAAGACCATGGTGCAGTTCTGCCAGTCAAAGGGGAAGTAGGTGACGTGGATGACGCAGACGCTGCGGTAGATGGCAGGGGGCAGCCAGTAGATGCTGCCATCAGGGGACACCAGCACGTTGGTGTAGAGGGTGATTTCGAATGTCCCGTCGATGCTAGGGGGAAATGGATGGGCTCAGCCTCAAACTATGCCCAGGGGGCAGCTGCCAGCCCTGTGTGGGAACATGTCCCCATTACCCTGTCACCTACTTGTTCTCCAGGACAATGTCTGGCAGCCAGACCATGGTGGAGGGCACCCGCAGCAGCTGGATGTTGTCATATTTCTCAGGATCCCAGCTCAGGCGATAATCAGACCATTGCTGGGAGAAGGAGAGATGAGGAGGAGGGGTCATGGAGCCCCCCCCAAGATGAAGGAGATTGTGAGCTGCCTGTGCTATGCCGTCTGCAAAATGGGCTCATTTGGGGGTGCCCACAAAGGAAGGTGCACGTTACGGTGCCAGCCCCTCATGTGGTGCCACCCTGATATGCAAACAGGTGGTCTTGATCCTGCCTAGAGGGGAGGGGTCTCACCATCTCGATCCAGACATTGGTGGTGAGGGTCTCCTCCCGTTCATTCTGGCAGGGAAGGAAGGAGAGAGATGGCTTTAGTGCCCTGCCTTCTGCCCCACATGTGGGGGCAAATTCTGTCCCACTGGTGGTACATGGGGGAATCTCTCACCAGGGAGATGAGGTTGGTGAGGGTGAGCTTGAGGGAGACATCGATGATCTCATCCCCTCGGGCTGGGCGCAGTTGTTGATTGTAGTTGGACATGAGGTCCTGGAGCAGCTTCTCCTCCTGGTTCCTGCAGGCAACACCTGGGAGGGCACACGCCGTGGGGACACCCCGGGGGGAAGACAGCGGGGTCACTGATGCCCCCCAGACCTGGTATGTTGAGTGGGGAGGCACAGAGGGGTGTGTGTTCCTGCGGGTTTGTGCGCTCTGCCCCATGATCCCGACAGTTCGGTCAGTGCCCCGCGGGCAGGCAGGGGTGTGTGCCCACCACGCCCTCACCCAGCTCCCCCGGGGACCTCTCCTGGGCAGGACACGGAGGCAGGGGGCTGCCAGACAGGGACAGCCCGGTGGGGCGGTGCCTGGCGCTCTGCTCCCAGGGGTGACAAACCTTGGTGCCAAGGTGGGGGGCAGTCAGGTGCCCTCCAGGCCTGACTGGAAGGGCAGATCTTACCTGCCAGGGTGCAGAGGACGAGGAGGAGGCCGTGGCCACGCATGACGATGCCGCAAGGGCTGGGGCTCCGCTCGGCCCCCTGTGCCGATGTGTTGTGGGCCGGGCGCCCGCCGGGACAGGACAGCTGTCCCCTGCCACCGTCAGCTGTTCCCAACAGCCACGGGGGCCCGGGAGGGACCACCCACTTCCCCCGCTGATGGGGCGATGCCGCTTTGCCGGGAAGCTCGTCTGGCATTTTGTGCCGGAGAGGTTGAAACTGGGGCAAGGGGCAAAATGAGCTCCGTGCCTTGGGTTCCCCGTGTCTCCCACAAAGGGATGCATCTCCTGCATCTCCTTGCAGGTTATGCAAAGGGGTGGCCCCTGCCAGCACATCCTGTCCCTGCCATGGCAGTGGCTGCCCCCAGACTATAGGGTGGGGAAGGGGCAGGCAAGTCCCATCCCATCAGCCTGGGGAGTGATGCACCCCCCGGGGGTTCAAATCCTTCCAGCCCCTGTGTAGGAGGGTCATGGGGAGGAGGGGATGGGGGTGTGGTGAGATTCCTGGCTCAGTGGAGAGGATGTGACAGCTGTCCTGGGCCACTGCCGGTGGGGGGAAGTCAGCTGTGTCCCCTGAAACCAGAGCCCTGGCATCCCACTGCTGATCTGGGGAAGGAGACACCTCTCTGGGCCCCCAGCCTTGCATTGTGGGATGGGGTGTGCTGGGGGGACACTGTGGGGCTGGCTGGGGGATCATGGGGGCATGGGGAAAATGTGGGCACTGATGGCATCTCTGCCAACTGCAGTGGGTCTGCAGGGGATGGTGCCATGCTGGGGGGGGCAACTCCTTCCCTAGCCCATGCTGCCCCAAGTGTCCAGCCCACAGGGATAGCAGGGCCAGTACCACCACATCCCCTCTGACAATCACCCCTTCCAGCCACAGCTGAGGTCCATCCAACAACACCCGTTCCCTGGGTGGGCATCACCCTCCCCAGGACACACACAGTGTTCAGGCTGGGCATTGTGCCCAGTGGGGCCCACTGAGGGCAGCCGCCAGTTCAGTGTCCCATGGCAAGAAGTACTCAGCTTTATTTTCCCAAACCAAGACAGGTGGGGAGAGGCTGGCCCATGGGATCCCCACACCCCTCTAGATGAAGCGTTTGTTCTCCTCCCGGTAGTCGTAGGGGTCTCCAGAAAAGGGCAGTGGTGGCGGGTGGTTGTAGATGCCCATGAGGAAGATCCAGAGAGTGCCCACCACCAGTGTGGGGGTGATGATGAAGAAGCACAGGCGGTCCAGGGTCCGGGCCACGCGGTTCCAGTTGTCGACCTCCTGTGGAGAGAGCCAGGAGCCAGGCAGTGTGGGGGCACAGTGGGCACAGGGAGCCCCCCTGCCCCCCCAGTGCCCATGGTCCCACCTCATTGTAGCTGTTTTCTTCCCTCATGTGCTTGACAATGTAGTTGGCATTGTCAATGACAGGTTTGATGTGCTCATAGGGCTTCTCCTCGCCTGAGTCCATGCCCAGCGGCGCCAAACCTGGGGATGAGAGGGGATGGTGAGATGGGCTCCAAAGAGCTGCCAGCCCGGCAGACCCCATCCCCGGCACCCTTCCGTCTGTCCCCGCGCAGGGGCTGTGGCTCACGGGCAGGGGTGATGCGGCTGGTCAGCCCGTGCCGCTCCGACTGCTTCTCGAACATGAGCTCGCTGCGGGACTTGACGCTGAAGTATTCCTCTGCCTTGGCGATGTAGCCGGCCGAGCTGCAGCGCCGGATGCACGGGGCGCCCACCGGGCTCTCGGATGGCTGTGTCATGCCCAGCAGCCGGGGCAGGCTCTCCAGAAAGACCTGGGACACAACAGGGAGTGTCGTGTCCCTTGGCCACCTCCCCAGAGTGTTGCCACCTTGTCCCCACTTTCTGCCCACAGACTCCATCCGGCACAGATGCAGTGCCAGGGCTGTGGTGTCCCATGTCCTCTGTGGGGTACAGTGTGACCCTTGTACCCACCAGTGCACCCACCCCAGCCCACACCCCACTCACCTCTCTGACCCAGTCAGACATGATGTGGGTGCTGGGGGTGCGGAAGTGGAAGTTGAGCACCACGACGGAGATGATCACCACGGCTGTCACCAGAAGCATGATAAAAAGCAGATACCTGGTAGGGAGCATGGTCTTGGAGCCAGCATTGCCACAGGGACTGGGCACAGGCAGAGCTGCCCTCTGGCACCAAGGGACTCCACAATGTCCCCGCTGCACTCAGTGGTGCCCAGAACTCACTTGCCGATGAGGGGGATGGCATGGGAAGTGGCAGGCAGGCGCTGGGAGATCAGCAGGAGGAAGACAGACTGGGCCAGGAGCACTGAGATTACCAGGGTCATCTTCTCACCGCCTGAAGAAAAGGTGAGCTCAGGGAAAACCTTGCCCCACGTACCTCTAGCAGAACCCCCAGTGCAGGGTTTGCTCTTCCAGTGTCCCTTGATACAGTGCCCCATATTGGGGTTTTCTGTTGTGGGAGTACCCTGAGGTCCCGTGTGGGATATCCTATGCCCAAATGCACCTCTGCCAGGGTACCTGGCTGGGGTGATGGTGTTCTGCATGGGGATATTCCAGTTCCAGGATGTCCTTATGCTGGGCATTAGGCTGTTGCTGTGCCCCAGGACCTGGTGCAGGTGTGGGACACGGAGGTGCCCCATGGATGTGACTCCCATTACTCGCACACATGCCACAGGGCTCACTCACTGTCGGCGGGCAGGTAGAAGACGAGGATGACCATGAAGGCGATGAGGATGCAGGGTATGACGATGTTGATAACATAGAAGAGCGGTTTGCGCTTGATGATGAGGTAGAAGGTGATGTCCTGGTGCTCACTGGTGTCCACGGGAATGTCAGGGTAGATGTTTTTGCGGGCTGGGCGGTGGATGATTTCCCATTCCCCATTCTCTGCCAGGGCACAGGGGACAGCACACAGCATGGGGGACACCCGCCATGACCATCCTCACCAGGTTCACTAGCACCAGCCTCCCCCACCAGGGTGTGGATAGCATTCCAAGGTGGAATGAGTGCCAGGATGCCAAAGCCCCTGATAGTGAACTTTCTCTATGGCAGCGCACCCCAGCTCCAAAGTGTCCCCCCACCGCTGTCCCCCTCTTTACAGGGTGTCCCATTGCCACAGGACATGGCAGAGAGCACCAGCATTACCTGTGAAGCCTTCAGGGTCAATGATGATCCACTCCACTGGGTAAGACTTCCCCGTGTCTGGGTCACTGTCCGTCTTCAAGTGCATGTTGATCTCCAGGGCACTGTATGCCAGTGACCTGGACCACAGCCGGGGGGACAGACAGTGAGGGGCTGCTGGGTACCCCCCACCCAACCCCCCCCTGACCTCCAGCATGATGGACTTAGGCCACCAAGTCACCTACAGACCCCCACCTTGCTGCACCTCAACAGCAAGGGGAGGCGCTGGCAGCAGCAGGCACCCAGGCACAACATGGCCACCCTGACCCAGCCACCCAGCACCTGAATCTGAGGGAGCAGTTCTGCCAGTCAAAGGGGAAGAAATCAACATTGATGAGGCAGGTGCTGCGGAAGATGGCAGGTGGCAGCCAGTAGACATAGCCCGTGTTGTAGATGAGGACGTTGCAGTAGTAGGCGACCTCGAAGAGCCCATCATTGCTGTGCCAAGAGGGAGACAAGATTATGGCACTGTTGGGAAGGGGCCAGGAGAGTCCTAGACATGCACTGTAAACAGTGCAGAAGGATTGGGAGGGGAAATTAGGGCACAGCTCACTTGTTCTCCAGGACTATCTCCGGCAGCCACAGCATGTCTGGTGGCAGGCGGAGCACCTGGACACCCCCAAACTCAGACTTGTTCCACTGTAGGCGGTAATCAGTCCAGCCCTGGACGGGAGAATCCACAGCTCACCCCCTCACCATGCTGGGCCACCCCATGGTGGCACAACTGATGCTGTGACACCTGTCCCTACTCACGTGCTCGAGCCATACATTGGTGGTGAGTGTCTCGTCCACCTCTTTCTGCAAACAGAAACATGGGGCAGTGAGATGCCAGGCTGTCCCCCCAGCCCAGGACCCCCAACCCTCAGCATCCAGGGCTGGGAGAGCAGCCTCAGGGTTCCCTCCCATGCACCCTCCCTCACATAGGGGGGAGGCATGGCTGGGGGGCACTCCACAGTGGACCCTCCCCACTGGGGCTCACCAGTGAGATTAGGTTGGAGAGGGTGAGGGCCAGGTAGACATCTACAACCTCGTCAGTGGAGACCACAGGGCGCAACTCTTTGTCATAGCCCTTCTCCTTGAACAGGTGGTGGATGAGCCGCTCCTCGTGGTTCACACAGAGTCCACCTGAGGGTTTGGGGTCAGGCAAACCAGGGGGCTCAGGGGTTACTGGGCCCAGTGCCACCCCCCTAAGGATGCTTGGCAAGGGCAGGGTGGTATAAGAATAGAGGGGAGAGGAACAGGCCAGGACACTGCATGTCTGTGCTGCACAGGGGACCAGCCGTGGACATGCAGGAATGACAGACATGTGGGAGCACATGGTCACACATGGTCACGGGACAAGGACGTGGGCACAGACACAGAGCAACACACAGATAGAAACCCAGCACAGAGAGGGACACAGACACGAGACATCTGGATACAGATATGGTGGAGCTGTGCACACAGGTGGCTTTACATACAGAACACACATGGACCAGCGTGTGCAGGGACACATGGTCATAGACTGGGGACAGACAGGCACTTACAGGGACACATGGATACAATGACACTGTGCACTGGCAGCACATAGCCTGGGCAGGGACATGGCTCTGGGTGGCACAGCCACAAAAGAAGCACAAAGGACACGCAGTGAGCAGACTCTGCCAGGTAATACCCAAAATGCAGCCCTGGGGACCCTAGTGCCCAGTTTGGACCCTCCCACCATCATCTCCCACCAGCCTCACCGAAGGGGCCCATAACCCATTGGTACCCCATGCAGCAGAGCAACAGGGCACCCCATGACCCAGACCCTGCTCACCCGACAGCATCAGTGCCCCAAGCAGGGCCAGCAGCAGGTTCCCCATGTGGTGCCCACGGTGCCCTCACTCCGTGCCAGGCCCTGGCTGCTTCCCTGCCTGGCCTGGCTGAGCGGATGTCCGGCTGCCGGAGGGAGTGGGAGATGGATGGTGCCAGGTGCTGAGGGGGAAGGGTACCGGCACCAGAGAGCCGCTCCAGCCCCTCTCTTCCGGCACCGCCACGTGCAGGGAAGGGGAGATGGGCAGGCACAGCTGGTCTTGCCAGCCCCACAGGTGTCAGCCCATCACCCTGAATCTGGGCACCCCAGCACAGGCACTGCTGGGCACGGGGAGCAGCCGTCCCTTTCCTGCTGCTCAGCAGTCCTGGGATGCTGCTCGGAGAGGCAGGGTCCCCACAGCAGGGTCCCCAAGGTACCCACTGGTGCCCAAGCACAGGGCTGGCACCCACCACTGATCACAGACCCTGTGCACACTCAGCCCCTGCATCGGGAGGTTTCATGTGGGGTGCTGAGAGTGTCACTGGGGTGAGCACCAGTGCTGGGCTGTGGGTGCTGCATGGGCAGGAGGGGTGTCTGACCCCTAGGGAGGGGGAAGGGGACTCTGTGCCAAGGTGGACACAGCAGGAACCAAGGCTGGAGACATCAATTCAGAGTACAGGGGGATGGGAAGGGGGATGCAATGGGATGTCATAGCTCCCCTGGAAAGTGCCTCCATTGTCACCCACTTAGCCAGCACTGGGTGACACAGCACTCACTTCACATTCGCCAGCTACTGGAAAATAGAACCCTTCTTTATTGAAAAATAAACCTTCTCTGTACAAATAAATAACAGCTCAGGTGCCTCTGGGGAAGATGGGGTGGGAGTGGTCTTGCCAAGGTGGGGGTCCCAGGGGAGAGGAGGACTGTGATTCCTGGCTGAGGTACTTCAGGTACCCACCAGGGCCGTATTGCCCTGGGGAAGGAAGTGCTGGTAGGAAGAGAGACTGAGGTACAATTGGAGATAAAAGGGTGGAAGAGCCTGAGACGGGGAGTGGAGTGAGTTTGAAGGACAAGAGAGACACGTGCCCTGGTGCCCTCTCCCCATGCTGGCACACTGCCCCAGGGGCACCATTAGGTTTTCAGCACTTCTAGGGCCAGAGCGACAAGGCCAGGCATGCTACGGGCCAGTGAGTCACTCTCCAGCCCCACGAGACCAGTGAAGGCTGTGGGGCGGCCCCCTACAGTGGCCCGAACCTGTGCCCGGTACAGTCCCTGGGTGTTTTTGGAGCCCAAGTCCACCAGGATCTGTGGGGAGACAACAGTACCGTGAGTCCCAGGGGAGTCAAGGGTAGAGCGGGACAGTGTCAGGCTGGGGGATGGCATTGCCTGGCTGCCAGGGTGCATGGCTCAGAGTGGCTGGATGGGGCACTCACCTCTTGGAAGGTCATGGCCAGGTCTGCCTCGGGCACCCGCAGCACCCAGGCATACAGGTCCCGCACCGCGCCCACCCGCACTGCCGACTCATTGAGGCCAGGACAGGCTGCAGCCCCTGGGACGGGCAGGAGAGACATGGAGGGGACATCAGGGATCAATCGTGGGGGCACCGTGCTGCTCCCTACCACAGGGAGGAGCACCCTTGCTCTGGGGACGCCAGAGGGGCATGGGCAGAGGGCGGGGAATACAGCAAAAGACTGTCCCACTGAAACAGGATAGCCCTGAGACAGGGGTGTAAGGCTGGGCTTGTCACCGTCCCCATGGGGATACCTAGCACCCCATAGGCTCTGTGGGAGCTTACCTCTGCCCACACCTGCCTCCTCCTCCTCTTCCTCCACCACTCTGGGCAGCTCCGTGGGCACCAGTTCACGTTTCTCCCTCAGTGCAGACCCTGCCACCGAGAGAGGTGTAAAACCCCAGACACAGAGCTGGCCTGTGGATGGACACCCTGCTGCCCCATTTCCCCCAGTCCCTCCAGGCTCACGGGGTTCATGGCTTGGCACGGGGGTCCCTGCCAGCTCTCCAGATGCCTGTTGTGGCTCCATGGCTTTTGGGGTGGTGCCAAGGTCCAACTCTGCCCGCAGCTGGGTGAGGAAGGCTCGTCCCTGTGCCACCATCTCCTCCACCACATCCTCACCCTGACGAAGGGAAGAGAGGGACAGGATGGGTGATGGGGCACCCACAAGGCACCCGTGGGCACAGCCACGTGCATGGTGGCAGAGTGCAGAGCATGGGTGTGCTGGTGTCACACAGGGCATTGGTGACATGCAACTGCTTTGTGGCTGTGTCGGGTCAGATCCTGAGCTGCAGGGTCAGACCCATGGCTGGCTCCGCACTGGCTGGATTTGGGAACACTGGTTTCAGCTGGGGATGGTGAGATGCCCCTTCTGTGGTGGCAAAGTGAGAGATGCCACTTCTGTGGCTGCACAGAGGACAATGGACCAAGGGATGTCAGGAGGGGACATGGGAACTGAAGGTGTTTGGTCCCTTGTGGCCCAGTCACGGGAGGACAGGGGTCCCCCAGCCTGTCTCTCCCCACATACCTGCAGGAAGAGCTGCATCTCCCCTGGGAGCTGCTCCCTGTTCTGTGTTGTCACCAGATGGCTGCCCCCTGCCATGGTCCTCAGAGCCTCCACCCAGTCCTGCAACTGGGGTCCCACTACCCCAAAAAGCTCTGCAAAGGGAGGCGTCCGCCTGTCCCCCCACCTGGAAGCACAATGGGGTGAGCTCAGACTGGGTGGGCAGTGCCCACCTTCTTCACCCCACCTGGGCACCCTGGGGGGATGCTCTGGTTGCAGCAGGAACAGGATCCAAATGCTTCAGGCTGTCCCCAAAATGGCAAGTCAGTTCCCACCAGTATCTCAACCACCTCCCCAGCCTCTTTAGCCCTTCACCCTGTGGCCCACCACACCTCACCTGCTGGGGGGTCTCTGGGGTCCCACTGCTGTGGGGCTGGATTGGCCCTGTGCCACAGCCAGGCCTGCAGGGACAAGAAAAGGACAGGACAAGAGATAGAGGAGGCCTATTGGGAAGCCATGGCAAGGGGCTGATGCTCCATCCACCAGCATAGGGGAGACTGAGGGGACCCCAAATGGGCATGGGCTGGTCCGGCCTGGGAGAGTACCTGGGGCATCCCTGCGGACACGGGGAGGGAAGAAGTGCCCGTAGATCTTGCCCAGGAGCTGAGGCAGAGTGCGGGTGAAGAAGGAGAAATCCAACTGATTTCGGATGAAGTCCCCAGCCCGGCGCAGGAGATCCACCAAGGTCTGGGCATAGGAGTGCAGCTCTGTGGGCGCAGAGGTAGAGATGTGGCCCTGGCCCCATGTCAGAAATGGGGTCCCTCCCTTCACCCTAGCCCTGGCATGACCCCCAGCTCACCACATCGTCTCGTTCTGGCATGGCAGGTCTCCTCGGCCAGGCGGGCACAGGTGGCCCGGCCCTGAGGCGCCCGACAGGACCCGGCGTAGAAGGCGCAGAGACGGGCGCGCTCTGGGGACTGCTGCTCGGGGGGCAGCTGTGCCAAGGCTAGCAGGTCGAAGCAGCTCGGTTCTCGGCTGCCAGGGGCAGCTGTGAGAGAACCGGCACTGACATGAGTGCTGAAAACCCCCTGGGCATCTCCATGACCCCGCGGTGCAGCCAGCAGCACTCACAGTCCATCTGGAGACTCAGCCAGTCCGTGAAGGCAGTGACACGGGTGTAGACTCCTGGCTTGCCCCGCTCACCGCAGCCATCACCCCACGAGGTGATACCGTAGAGGACAAAGTGGTGCGAAGTGGGGTCCTCGCAAGCCAGCGGGCCCCCTGAGTCGCCCTGCAGGGGAAATGCCTGTGCATTGGGCTGGGCTGGGACTCCAGCCGTACTCACGGGCTGCGGTACGTGCCTGGCACTGTGCGAGGGATTTTTGAAGTGGGGTGCTGACAGTCCCTCAGGCACGGTGGTACCTGGCAGGAGTCGATGCCTCCAGACAAATACCCAGCACAGAACATGGCACTGGTGAGAAGGTCCTTCCCCAGGGCACCCCGGCACGTTTCCTGGCTGAGCAGGGGCACCTGCGCCTCCATCACCACGTCGGCTGCTGGTCCCTCTGCCAGGCAAGGCACCTGTTACAGGGTCTCCTGTGCCCGGCCATCTCCCTCTCTTTCACACCCCTTGCTCTGCCTCGGTGCGCTGGGGCTGGACACCCCGGAGGGCACAGAGGGGCACACCCCACGGTGTCTCTTACCTTCGTAGAGGGAACCCCAGCCCGCGATGTAGCAGGGGGTGCCGGGGCTGGGCTCCGCGGGGCCGCTGGGAAGGCACACGGGGCTGACGGTGGATGATGGGGCCAGCGGCACTGCCAGCTCCAGCAGCGCCAAGTCCCCGTGAAACGTCTTTGGATTAAACTGGAAGGAGACGCGGGGATGTCAGTGGGGGCCCCTGGGCGTGCACATGTAGGTGTGGGTGCTGCCCACCTCCACCGACCTTAGGGTGAGGCAGGATGCGCCGGACGGGCACTGCCCGCTTGCCCGCTCCCGGCTTGCCCAGCTCGTAGTCGCCCACCACCACTGTCCAGGCCAGCTCGTTCCGGTTCCTGGCGGGGTGGGGGGCAGCCAGTTACGGGGGTGATGGTGCTTCCCCGTGCCCGCCTCTGTAGAGACATCATCCCCACACTGCTCCCACCGTACCCGCCAAAGCAGTGTGCCGCCGTGAGGACCCAGGAGAGCCCCACCAGCACCCCTCCGCACATCAGCTCCCCGTGCAGCCGCACCGACACCAGCCAGGGCCAGGCGCCCCGCGGGGCCACGCTGCCGCCCATGATCCGTCCTCGGGGGGCTGTGGCGTTGGCTTGTGTGATCCCGCGGCGCCCACAGCTCCCTGGGGGACAAAGTCGGGATGACTTTGATGTCTGATGTCGTGCAGGCGGGCTGCTGGACACCCCGTCTCCCAGGTGGGCGCGGGTGGCCGGGGATGGCCGTGGCAGGTGGAGGGGGTGGCGGGAGATGAGGCGCGTCGGGCGCGCTGTCAAGCCTCATCGTGCTCACGGAGGCGAGCGGGCGGAGGGCCGGGGGCACCCCGCAGCCCGGCAGCTGCCGACGCTAACCTCTGCCCCTCGGCCCAGCGGGCAGCCGGGGGCCGGGGGCGCCCGCCGGCGTGGTGTGGGGGGGTGGCGTGGGCACGGCGGGGCCGCCCCGGCTCACCTGGCATTGCCGCCTCCGCTGCTGCGTCAGGACTCGGGGCTGCGGCCACCGTCTCTGCAGGGATAGGCTGTCATGGCATGTGGGGACAATCTCCCCGTAGTCACCACCACAGCCCCGGTGTCCTCAAATCGCCCTAGTTCCTTTCAGTTCCCCCAGACCCCCATCAGCCCCAACAAACACCCCTGTACCACCCCAGGGAGTGCTCATCACCCCCAGTGACTCAGTCTCCCCAGTTTCCCCTTGCTCACTTCTCCCACCAGATTTTCCGTTGCCCCTCAGTGTCCCAGCCCAATTTGCTCATCCCTCCAAATACCTCTATCCCCCAAATCTCCAATTCCCTTCCCAGATCCATCTCCTAGCCTTCCATTCCACCAGAGATCCCCCACTCTATCATACTATCTCCCCACTCCATCCCAACACCCTCTGTCACCCCAACACCCCCTATCCCTTCCCTGGGGATACCCCATTTGTTATTGTAGGGTCTCCCATCTCTGGGAGGAGCTGGGGGGGTGCAGGTGCCCACTCACGGCACTCCTGGAGGCGGTGGCGGCAGAGCTGGGCGCTGAGTGGGGCGCAGGTGTGCAGGGCCCCCTCAGGCGGGCACAGGCGCTGGTAGGGGGCACAGGCTTGGCTCAGTGCCTGATTGCGCTGGGACAGCTCGGGCAGTGCCTGGGCATACAGCAGGGCCTGGCAGCTGGGGGGCATGGCAGGGGGCACAGCTGGTGCTGCAAGGACAGCAGGGCTGTGGGCATCACTGTGTCCTCCCTGTGCTCCTCTGCCCAGGCCACCCCAATCTCTGCTTTGGGATGGGTGGGAAGGGAGCATAATAGGCTGTGGAGTCAACATGTTTGGTAAGGTCTTCTGGGTACAGGGGTATGCTTTTGGGGTGAATATCAGAAAAGTTCACAAGGGATCAGGCAATGATTTGGATAGGGCTCCAGGTGGTTGGTAAGATCTGGATATGATGGGAACTGTTTGGGAAGGGTCATTAGCAGTTAGGGATATGTTTCAGGAGTCTGGGTACTGTTTTGGTAAAAGCTTGTAGGTTAAGCCTGTAGGGGATGAATATGGTTTGGATAAGATCTTGGGGTATCATTTTAATAGGATTTCTAGGGGATGATCTAGGCATCCAAATAAATATTTGGGTAGAGCCTCCAGGCGTGGGTGCAGGTTTTGGTAGGATCATCTGGGCATGGGATGGTTTTTGGATAGGACCCCTGGGCTGTGTTTATCTGGGAATCCTGGTTTCTATTTGGGTAGGATGTCCTGGGGGCAGGGCAGTGGGGGTAATGGGGTCATGACTCACGTGGGCAGTGGCCGGTGGTGTTGGCGCAAGGTGGGAAGAGGCAGGGGGCACAGAGCCCGCAGGCACCCCACTGCCGCTGCTGCTCAGACAGTGCCCGCTCCAGTGCCAGCAGTGCGCTCCTCAGTGCCGCCTCCAGCACCAGTGTCCCCCGGCTCGACAGTGCTGATGGGTATACACAGGGTGCTCAGACCCCCAGAGCCCCCCCGCTGCCCCCCACCACAGCCATGGGATGCCCCCAGCCTGCCTGGTGCCTGTGCTCTGGTATTACCATGGTGTCAGGCTGGGCATGGCCTGTCACCCCTTGACATTACCTAGAGTGACAGCCACCGATGTCACTTCCCTGCTGGGACTGGCACATGCACACCTGGGTGTATGCCCAGGGCTCTGTGTGCCTATTGTACACAGAGACAGGGTGTGAGCCCAGGCAGGTGTGCCTCTGTGCACACTTTTGAGTGCACACTTGTGTGTACCGGAATCCATGTGCCCGTGTCTTCCTGTCCCTGCATGTGCCCATGTGTCCCTGTGCCTGCCCTATGTGTGCATCCCCCCGTGTGCCCCTACCTGTGACCACCTGTACCCACGCAGAGCCACCTTCCTGCTGGCCATGCTGTGGCAGAGTGTCCCCTGGGTCTGGGACAGTTACTAGGACCAGGGGGAGTGTTGGTGCCGCAGGGCATAAACCACAGCATGCCCTGCATCCCCTGTGTCCCCTAGTGCCACTGGCGGCACTTGACACCCAGTCCAGGCAGCACAGGCACGCTAGGGTGAACCCAAGGGTCCCGCCTCCTACAGCCACCCCATCTCCAGCCAAACTCTTCCGCAAAGACACCCCGTTCCTGTGCCCCACTGACCTTGCAGGATGCTGGCCGGCATGGGGTACAGCCTCTGGCCCAGGGGAGCCCCCCCCACCAGCTGCAGCAGCGGCAGCAAAAGCACGGGGGGGACCAGCCGGGCCCCGAGAAGAGCGTCCCGTGTTCTCTTCCCTCTTTGCTCCATCCCCGGGCGGGCAAAGGGGGGCAGGCGGGGGGAACCCCCGAAATGCCCGAGGCAGGCAAGGAGGGATGGATATATACGGTGCCCCCCGGGCGGTGGGAGGAGAGAGGGGCCGGGGGAACACAAACAGGCGAGTTCATTAATGTCGCGCCAAGATGCCAGCTCGGG